>NC_084483.1:9457500-9770000 GCF_030035675.1 Rhineura floridana | reverse complement strand
GATTTTCAACGTTGGCACTGTTTCGTCTATTACTAGAACTTGGGCTGACATGTATATGCCATAATTTTTACCACAGTCAGAGAGAAGGGACTGCAGTTCAAGTTCGGCCACTCCTTATGTCTGAAGAGAAACACCTTCATTTTATTTCTTTATCTGTTTCTTAATTAATATCCTAGGTTCCTTCCCACTCCTGGATTTTGCTTCATCTTCATCAGTCTTGTTCTGGGGACTCATGAAGGTCAACAGAGACTTTGACCTTTATGGTCATTTTGAAGAGTCTGTCCCCACACAGCACAATCCTATGCATGCTTACTTAGAAGTCGTTTGGTGGAGCTTAGTGCCTAGTAAGATTGTGGCTCAGACTTGCTCAAAGGAATAATGCACAGGGAAGCTACTGTACTGTTGCTGAAAGCTTAGCTCACATATTTGTGCTCCGACGCTTTATGGGGACATTTTTTGAAAGGTAGGATGTAAATTCATCAAATTTATCCTAGCCTACTGTAATTGGATTTAAACTTTTTTTAAAAAATAATATTGAAATTGTTTGGACCTTATGATGAAAAACAGGTAATAAATCAAACAAATAAATAAATAAATGTTTGGGTGGCGGGGACGGGACCTGAATGTCATTTAAACATCCCTACGTTCAAAACAGTTTATCATTCATAACAATCGTTACTCTAAACTCCTTCCGTCGTGGGCTCCTTGCGAGATGAAAGGCGATATATAAGCTCGACAAGTAAATAATTTAAGAGGATGCGACCCACGAATAGAAAACAGCCAAAGGAGAAGGAAATCTTCCCCACCCGCCCAGCCGTTCAAACCCCACATTTCCACTCTTCCACCCCAGCCCCACGGCCCAAATGACTCACCTGATCCCTCCTCCCCCGGCCTGCTCCTCCTCCCCGCCGCCGCCTCCGCCGTCGCCGCCGCACAGGGCGGAGAGGGGGGGAGAGGGCGAGGGGGGAGTCCGTCCTCCCGGGCCTAAGAGCCGCGCCACACGAGGAGGAAAACGGGGAGCAGAGCTTGCTCCAACTGCTGCTTCTGCGGCGGCGGCCTCCCGCCTTGCCGCTGTCTTGTTCTTCCTCCTCCTTTCACCGCACAATTCAACTGAGGGGGGGATCAGCGCGTGCGACCTAATGCCTCCCCCCTCCCCAAACTGCTATTCCCCCTTCCCGAGTGCGCCTGCGTGACGAGCCCCCCCCCCGTCTATCTCGACCTACACCACTTCCGCCGCAATGAAAGGCAGCTTCTAGGACACCGGAACCGGAACCCCATCATCGCTTCCCATTCAGGAGGCGCGTCATAGAAGTTTAACAACAGCGAGGTGGAGGTTAGATTTTGGACGAATGCAATGCAAAGAGCGATATAACCATAGAGATGATGCTTTCCTTTGTGTGTACGCGCGAGTCGTCCTCGCAGGGTCGTTTCCTCACCCCTCCCATTCTTCTATAATGCAAAAAACCCAGGGAGAGCTTTCGCCGGAGGAGTACCAACGCCTAGATGGGTTCACTGTCCTGTCTACACGCACAAGAAATTAACGGCCAGGGGCAGCTTTCAATTAAATATTCCATAGATAACGAAAAGCCTGAGAGCCTTATGCCTGCAACCCCCTATCTATTAATTCATGTCTGTGGTGCTATCTGTAAAGGACGGAAACTAGGAGTCATAAATGTATTTTAAGACCTGTTTTTATGATGTTTTAAAGCGTTTTTAGTGTTTTGTTTGCCACTCTGGGTTCCTGCTGGGAGGAAGGGCGGGATACAAATTAAATAATAAATAAATTCCCCTACACACGCAGAAAGAGTCTTTCTACTCCTTGTCTTTCTATGAGCCGTACAGCCCGAACTTCCTGTATTCAATTGAAGCCTTCACCGCTTTGCATTGGAAAATGAAGGAGCGGGAAAACCGGCTCAGCTTCGGAACAGAAGCGCCCGTTAGAGCTTGCTTTGGGATTCCTGAGAAGGACATCGGCTTAAGACGCTTATTATTTTTCTCTGTCTTTCTGACGTAAATTCCTCGCCTATCAAGAGCGCGTATAGCTCTAAACGACGGGTTTGGGGGCGGCTACTAATATGCGGGGACTACAACACCCAGGTTGCTCTGTGGTCGGAATCTTACATCACGTGAACTTGTCGCCGTTCCTTTTCCTCTCTACCAGCTGGAAAATGGCAGTGCTGAGCCCTGGGGAGCGCTGGGCTGAAGGTAACTACGTCTTCGTGCCGATGATGACATTACCGGGAGTGATCCTTCATTGTGGGTGATCAGGATGGCGTGCGTCTGATTTCAAATTAGCGCACCAACAACGACCCTGCTGGTATTTTGAAGATTAGCAAATGTTTTCGGAAGCTTCCGTCAGATGCGTTCCTCAAAGGCATGAATTTGCAATCCTCGGCTGGCAGAGGCGTGCATACACACCAGTGCAAAAAGAAAAGTACTGGAAGAGGTCTGGGGCATTTCTGTGGCAAGCTTAATTGTATAGAAAACAAGCCTGTATACTTTTTGAGCTTTGCATAGAAATCTTCCAGACTTAGACACCCCTTGTTTTCATGGCCTTTCAGCCCCACTGCTTGCAGTATTTTTCTCTACCCACGCGTCTTTGTGCTCACAAGCCTATCTGCCAGCCGAGGACATTGCTTCACGCCTCTGGCCTCTTCTGACAGCTTGTGCCACTATAATAATATATTTTTAAGTCTTTATTAAGGTGCCACAAGACTCTTTCTTGTTTTGTTTGCAGTGAGCTACCACAACTCACCATCAGGTGTTTCTCAGGTCATTAACGGCTGGAGTCGAGGATAGACTATAGGACTGAATAGAGCAATAGTGCAGCAAGGCACTTGAGGGAGAGGAGTTGCAGAGATGGGATGTGGGAGTTCTGGAGAATCATGGGTAGAAGTTGTAAAATGCAAGGAAGAGTTTTAAGGCCAACAATGGAGCACAGAAAGGAAGCTAGAGGAATGAATCCTGAATTTTAGCATGTCCTGCTTACCATTCTATGTCACCATCCTATGTCATTCAGCAGATTGTGTGAATGTTGCATTACATTACCCCTTTAAATGATGAAGACCAATTCCCACACTATTTTTCATCTATTTCTATACTACAAATTCGTATAATATATATTGGTGGTGTATATTGTACCATCATGGTGATAATCATAGACAGAACTTCTCTATTGCCTTGTTCCTCCCCACCCACATTTATATTCTGCTTTTCTTCTATCAGGAAGCCCAGTTCGGCACCCATCCATCCCTTAAAACACAATGATTCATATATTTATTATGTAAACATCATGAGTTGAGAAATCAAGTGATGCACGTCTGTGTGAACTGGTTCCAAGTCTGGGATGATAATCTTGGAAGCTTCTGTTTTATTTCCTTTGCAGCTCTAAGCAGCTTTCAGATATACATGTACTGCATCAACAGTACAAAGTTTTCCTCAAAAAAGTTTCAGTTGAGATGCTGCTGGTTGTTAGAGTTAAAATATTATGCAGGGAGATGGGTATAAACCATGTTTTTCAAACTACTTAAACTAAAAATATTACACAATGTAAGACATCAAAATAAAAACGGAGATCCCTAGAAACATTAACTTTATATTTTCTTCCCTGAGCTAACACATACAAGTCCTCCATACATGGGGAGGCAGGTCTATCAGTGGATATTAGCTCTGAGACCTAATTGGAACCTCTTCCATGTTCAGAAGTTGAATACCAGTTGTTTGGGGTGGGGCAGGGAACAGGCACTGTAATCTTCATACCGTGCTGTGGGCTTCCAAAAAGCATATCACTAGCCACCATTGGAAACAGGATATTGGACTAAATGCATCCTTTGTCTGCTGGTATACAATACAGTTCATGGCAGATAGTAGTACAAGAACTTTTTTTCCTGTGCTACAGGGTTGCATCTGTGTGCTTTGCAGCACATTTCATGTTCCCATCCTGGTAAATATGCAAATGAGCAGCCTGTCTTTCTTTGCAGCATTAATTGATGAGCTTAGAAGAAATCCATGTGCATCAGAGAAAATGCAAGACTTTGATTACTGTGGCTGTAGTGACTGTAAGAAGATGAAAAAGGATCATCTGTGTGACAGTGGAAGGAGTCAGTCACATTCTGGGGAAGGTAACATGACCTACACAAAGGAACAGTTACTTGGGGTTCAAAGGTAAATAAGAAACCTCTCTGCCAGGAATTCTAGGTCTGCTGCCGGAAATCTGTTTAACGGGTAAATTAATCAACGAAAGCTTTAGCTGATCCATAGAAGACAGTTTCAATCTATAAATCTGCTAAAACATTTTTTTAATTTTAAAGGTTATTTAATTTTAATATTTTAGTGTACCAGTCCATTGTTCCTTTTTGCATCAGTCTGTAATTAAAATAAATCCACCTGAAGATTTGTGTTTAAAATGTAAAAATATTTATATACCTATGTAATTTTATCCCAGTATACATATCTCTAAATCAGTTTTTCACGCGTTTTGGTACTTTTTTGAGCCAAGAAATTATAAAACTTGGTGTGAAATCCGAGTGATACATTTCAATCTGTATACTAATCCAGGAGTTGTGAATTCAGCCAGTTTGCTTAAAGATTCAGACTAAACTAATTTCTCTTCCATCCCTGCAGCAGTCAGTGAGTCTTATTCCCTAAGCTAAGTGTGCCTAGGATTGCAGCCTTATGCACGCTTTCCTGGGGGTAAACCCCATTGAATACAGTGGGATTTAAACATGTTTACTCTGAAGTTAGGATTAGTTTGTAACTTTCTTATCTCATTAGCCATACAGGCACTATCATAGTAACGATGTGTTATGGTATTTGATCAAATGATGGCCCTTGAAGTTATTCCAATTTACTTTCTGTGCTTTCTTTCTAAATTAAATGGTGAATGTGTACCTTCTTCCAAACTGCCACCTAGCTTCTAGCATTTAGCCAGGAAGTGTTATAATATAGTTCTAAGTAAAGGGATTGTTAAACTACAGTGTCTTGAAGATGGGAAAGGGCCCAGATATTGGAGGCAAATCAATTACCCTGTTCACCATTGAGATCTCTCTCATTAATTTATATATGAAAGTATGCTTGGGTGTCTAGTAAGAAACTTTCTGCTGTTTGAAAAAAGATATGTAAAGATTTGTTCTTATTTTGCAGAATAAAGAACAGTAAGAATTACTATGAGATTCTAGGTGTTGGGAGAGATGCGAAAGATGAAGAACTGAAGAAAGCATACCGAAAACTTGCCTTGAAATTTCACCCTGACAAGAACTGTGCTCCAGGAGCAACAGATGCATTTAAAGGTATGTGAAAAAGTATGGACAGGGTGGTCATGAAGTATAAAGATAGTGTTGTTCTCTATTTCTCAATTAAATTAATTTTTTTTAAAAATCCTATGGATTGGTTCCAATGCTTCCAAACACAAACTCTAAGATCTATCTTAAGATATCCTGTCTCCAGGGAAATAACTGCATATGAGAATCAACTTCATGCGAGGGGTAGAGGATCTTATATCAGTTATTTATATCAGTAGTTCCTGACCTTTTTTTGCCCATGGAGGACTTGAAAATTGCTGAGGATCTTGTTGGACTGCTTAAAAATATTTATTTGCCAACTGTAGCACACTGTGCTACATTCTGTATTGTATTTTTATTGGTTCTTTCATTTTCTATATATTGCATTTTATTGTATTACAATTTGAATTCTGGTTCAAACTGTAATACAATATAAGAAATGAACCAATTAAAATGCAATTAAAATCAATACGAATATTTAATGCAATAGATGTGCCATCTCCCATCTTCAGCCACAAATCCAGACATGCCAAGGACCACCTGAATGAAGCTTACAAGCCACAGGTAATCCACAGACCACAGTTTGGGAACAACTGATATATATCATTCTTCAGACCAATATTTTATTTATTTATTTATTTATTTGATTTATATCCTGCCCTTCCTCCCAGTAGGAGCCTATGGTGGCAAATACACCATGGCTTGGAGCAGAGATTTAAATCAGCCAACCAAGGATTTCTGTTGATCTCTTTTAATGCACATTTAAGAGAACTATACAAACTTTGTCTGCTATCTGTCTCCCAATAGAATATGTCTTATAATGAAAATTGGATCTGGTTATATTTTTTTAGTTTCCTAACGTATAGTGCAAAAGGTTCCATTTAAACAGCAAACAATAAAGCTGGTAGAGAACATGCTTGACTTGTTCCTCTCTATATAATAAGTATGTCTGAAAAACTGTTCAAAAATACTCTTGCTTCTCTGGAGTGGGAGGGTCAGGAGGCATTTGTTGGTTGATCTGATATTTGTTGTTCTCTGTAAAAATAAGCAATTAATTTTTTTAAAAAATACTCTTGCTTTAGGTGATGCATAAATGTATCTTATCCATTCAGTAAATTCATTACAAAAGATGAAAGAAAACCAGAGCTTCCACTTAAGCCTATCGAAGGCTTTTTCCGCATTGAGGAATATAACAAACTAATATTAAATTATTTATTACACTTACATTTATACCCTGCCTTTCTTTTCATCATAGAAACCCAAGGTGGCTTACATATGGTTCCCAGGCAATCTCCCATCCAGACCTGACCCTGCTTAGCTTCAGCAGGGTGCTGGCCTCATGTGCCTTGAGACCATGGTCTGTTATATCTAAGATCTTGCATAGAACAATACACTTTGTTTCAGTATCAATCCAGCCTAATTAATTGAAGTACATTTTGCTATAATCTTGTGACTATGATCCTGCAGTTGTATTTATTTATTTATTACACTTATATCCCGCCCTTCCTCCCAGAATGAGACCAGGGCGGCATACAAAACATTAAAAACACTCTAAAACATCTTGAAAACAGACTTTGAAATATATATATTTTTTAAAAAATCTTTAAAAACATGTTAAAACATCTTTAAAAACATCTTTTTAAAAAAAGATTTAAAAATATCTTTAAAAGCTATTCCAACACAGACTAGGATAAGATCTCCACCTGTTTGAAAGAGGAAGGTCTTCAGTAGGCACTGAAAAGATAACAGAGATGGCACCTATCTAATAGTTAAGGGGAGGGAATTCCAATGGGTAGGTGGCACTACACTAAAGGTCCACTTCCTATGTTGTGCTGAACAGATGGTATCTGCAAGAGGCCCTCACCTGCAGAACGTAGTGATCCACTGGATGTATAAGGGGGTAAGATAATCTTCCAGGTATCCTGGTCCCAAGCTGTATAGGGCTTTGTACCCCAAAACCAAAACTAAACTTGACCCAATAGCCAAAAGATCATTAATAAGAAAGCAGTAAGAATTACTCAGGGAAAGGGTTGTTTTCTAAGATACATACCATCTTCTTAATTTCTGAGGGCTCTGAAGGAGAGTCACTTAAGGCCTGTGTGAGTTTGAACTTGCTGATATGTTCCATGCTAGTATGCTCTTGCTGATATCTAACACTGCAAGAGCAGATTTCCTCTTCTTGTCTCCTCATTATCTCCCCAAATCTGCTTGAGGATTCCCCAATCCTCTGAAGCAGATTTGATAGGCATGCAGGGGAAGAGAGGAACGGGGAAGTCCCATTGCATGAGGGGATAACACCATTACGCTGAGGCTGTGTTTTTATGTTTTACTGAAAAGGTCTTTCCCCAGATATTTATTTGTTTAAATGTTTCTAGAGCATTTAACACATTGCAGTCCTGTGCTAGTTGGGCATTAGACTATATTGCAATCATTGTGCTCAGTGACAAGAATGCAACCTTTTCTTCTTGCTCTTCCAACCTGCAGCAATAGGCACAGCTTTTGCAGTTCTGAGTAACCCTGAAAAGAGATTACAGTATGATCAGTTTGGAGATGAACAAGAGATTTTTTATAACAACCAGCCCAAGCATTATAATTATTACAGAGAGTTTGAAGCAGACATCACACCAGAAGAAATATTTAACATGTTTTTTGGAGGAAGCTTCCCAACAGGTGGGTATCTATATTTTTTTAACTTTGCTTTGAAGTGCAGTAAATACTGCTGTTAACTTATGCCGCACAAGGCTCCAGTGACAGCCTGCTGGTAAATGAAAGCCCTGTAATGAAAGTTCAAGTTGTTACTACTTTTTAAATTTAATTACTAATGACGCTGCAGAAATGCTGTAGTTGCGGTCATTTGAGGCTTCCAGGGAATGTATAGACAGCTCTTACTCTTGAAGATTTTCTACATGCATTTTTACTAAACTGGTTCATGCTTCAGCTCTGAGAAGTTTATATATATCCCAAGACAAGACACAACCAGGTTCATGTGTGCTAATGTCTGATTTATTTAATCAATAATAGTCTGGAGCCTTGGTGATTTCCCCCTCCCCCATGTTAAAACATGAAAATTTGAACTGTTAAAAAAAAAAAAAAAGCAAGCCATTTTACAATAGGATTGCAACTTTTTTTCATCTTTAGGGTGCTGTGGTGTTCTCCAGAAGACCACAGGCCTCTAGTGTTCTCAGCTCCCTCTTATGTCAGATAACAGAGCTTAGAGCTACTCTTGGCCCCTCCTACAGACCACCTAACTTCTCACAACCTTCCATAAGCTTTTATTTCTGTTTCTTTGACCCCCCGTCTTCTTTCTATAGTTAGTCCTTGTTCTATCTCCTTTCCTCAACTTTTTCTGCTGCTGATAAAGCAGCCGCCGCCTCTCCTATGCCTCTGTTCTTCCACCCTCACGCTCTTTCACAACACTTAATTCCACAAAGCTTGGCATGGGGCAGGGAGCCAAATGGTCGTCGCATCTCTTCCAGGCTCATCACAGAGGCAAACACTGAAGACATAGGCTTGGACTCAATGTTAGCAGAGCTTTGTTTGTGGGATGCTCCTACTGATGGAAGGAGAGGGGAAGGAAAATTTTGCCACTTCTCACTTCCCCCTGACAATCTGCTCCAGAGGGTTGGGGGACTCCCTGGAAAAGTGTGGGTGATGGCCCAGGGGCCAAAACTGGATTGGTAAAAATCACCTTCCCCTCTACCCAACAGGATCTTTTGCTGGATTAGAGTCCCTTCCCTTCATGGAAGGGGAACTTGGAATGGAAGCTAAACTTTCTTTTCTTAGCTGTTATTAATTCTGTAACCAACGAAGGATGGAAATTCACTTAAACTGAAGCTAAGACTCATATGGCAGGAGCAAGAAGCCTTTCTTATATCCCATTTAAATAGGATGTGAACTGCTAATAAACAAATCGCCCCCTTTATCTTTCTCTGTTTTTTTTAACCTAGGAAATATACATATGTTTTCAAATTCATCAATGGATCCTCCATGTTATCAGCAGCGGAACAGACATGAAAGGACTTGGACAGAGGAGGAGGAGGAGGAAGAAACTAGACCACAGGTACTTGGAAGAAGGCATATGTTATGAGCGTGCAAAGAGCCTGATAGTGCTTATCATTTCCTAACCTCTGAAAGGAAGTGATATCTAATTGTTGGAGCTCTTAATTGAAATTACAGATCCTCCAAAAACATTTATTAGCAAAGCTTTTGACAAGCTTTTGCCAGGAATAGGGAGAGATAGCCCAGATCTATACCTATGTGGGTGCAAAAGTCCCCTGAACCTCATGGGCAGGCTTGAGAGATAGGATGAAGCTAAAAGTTAACTTTTAGTGGAAGCTTTTGGGGTAAAATATTAGAGGGGTGGTAGTGCAAGACTGGAGACTGCAGAGCTTGGTGTTGATGCTTTTTCAACATGGCTCATCTTACAATCTCCAGCTAACTTCTCCCACAGAAGGTGAAACAGAAAAAGCCCATCCTGCCCAGTCCCTAGCATGATAGGAGCATCCTCCTTCTCCCTTTAGTCTCTGGACAGAAGGAAAACAGAACTCCATCTCTCATTAGTTTGTTCTCAGAGCTACATATGGACTTGTGGTGTTTTGGGGGGGGTCTGTTTGTCTGATTTTACATCTGGTGACATTATGACACCCTCATTACTACAAATGTTAAGCTTCACTACTAATGTGGGGGAGCTTTAAATTTGAGTTGTCGTCTCCTGTCACTTTACAGAATTGTATCTCAGGAGACTCTGCTGCTTGCCATGAAAAGAGTTGTGATTATCGGTAGCTGCAGTGGTGGGTCCATTGTATTGACACACTTCTTGTCGAGAATAGGTTTAGAATAGTTTTAAGCTTTTAATTTTTTTAAAAAAGGAACTGTACAAAACCATCCTTCCCTGTCAGCAATGGCCTGCCACTCATGAACACTTTGTGCTTAAGAGTGAAATTGATCTGGACCCTCAACGGTGGGTTTATTTATTTGTTTGTTTATTGCATTTATATACCGCCCCATAGCCAAAGCTCTCTGGGTGGTTTACAGCAATGGTTTACAGCGGGTTGTATTGACTGCTTTGCTTTTTATGGAAGGCTCTTTGATGAAGCAGAGTCTTCTGTCAATGGAAGGAGGGGGGGAATTTTATTTATTTATTTTTATTTAATTTAATTTAATTTATAAACCGCCCTTAGCCAAAGGCTCCCTGGGCGGTGTACAACATAAAATAATACAATAAATCAGCAATCACAAAATATAAAATACAAATACATAACAACAATAAAATAAATTAGAATGACCAAAACATTAAAACGTATTTAAAATACATTAAAATGCCTGGGAGAATAGGAAGGTTTTAACCTGGCGCCAAAAGGATATCAACGTAGGCGCCAGGTGTACCTCCTCAGGGAGACTATTCCACAATTCAGGGGCCACCACCGAAAAGGCCCTGGATCTTGTCACTACCCTCCGAGCTTCTCGATGGGTCAGTACTCGGAGGAGGGCCTTAGATGACGAACGAAGTGCACGGATAGGTTCATAGCGGGAGAGGCGTTCCGTCAGGTATTGCGGGCCCACACCGTGTAAGACTCTGTTGATTCTCCTTGATCTCTCAGCGGCGTTTGATACCATCGACCATGGTATCCTTCTGGGGAGACTCGCGGAGTTGGGAGTTGGAGGCACTGCTTGGCAGTGGTTCCGCTCCTACTTGGCGGATCGTCACCAGAAGGTAGTACTTGGGGAACATTGCTCGACACCCTGGACTCTCCATTGCGGAGTCCCTCAGGGGTCGGTTTTGTCCCCCATGCTTTTCAACATCTACATGCAGCCTCTGGGTGCCGTCATCAGGAGTTTTGGAGTGCGTTGTCACCAGTACGCTGATGACACGCAGCTCTATTTCTCCTTTTCATCTGCTACAGGTGAGTCTGTGGACGTGCTGAATCATTGCCTGACCGCGATAATGGACTGGATGAGAGCTAATAAACTGAGACTCAATCCAGACAAGACTGAGACACTGTTGGTGAGTGCCTTCCCTGCCCAGACGGTGGATGCTTATCCTGTTCTAAATGGGGTTACACTCCCCCTGAAGGAACAGGTTCGTAGTCTGGGGGTTCTTTTCGATCCTTCCTTGTCTCTTGAGGTGCAAGTGGCCTCGGTGGCAAGGAATGCGTTCTACCATCTTCGGTTGGTAGCCCAGCTATGCCCCTATCTGGACAGGGATGACCTCGCCTCAGTTGTTCATGCTCTGGTAACTTCTAGGCTGGATTACTGCAATGCGCTCTACGTAGGGCTGCCCTTGAAGACAGTTCGGAAACTTCAGCTAGTGCAAAACGCAGCAGCCAGACTGCTGACGGGTTCTAGCCGGTCAGCGCATATTACACCTGTTCTGGCTCGTTTGCACTGGCTACCCATTTGTTACCGAGCCAGATTCAAGGTGCTGGTTTTGACCTATAAAGCCTTACATGGCGTGGGACCGCAATATCTGTGGAACGCCTCTCCCACTATGAACCTACCTGATCACTTCGCTCAGCATCTAAGGCCATCCTCCGGGTACCAACCCATCGGGAAGCCCGGAGGACAGTTACTCGATCTAGGGCCTTTTCTGTAGTGGCCCCCGAACTGTGGAATAGCCTCCCTGAAGAAATACGCCTGGCGCCGACGCTTTTATCTTTCCGGCGCCAGGTTAAGACCTGGCTATGCTCCCAGGCATTTTAAAGTGTTTAATGTTATAATTTTAATTTTTTTTATTTTTATTGCTGTTTGTGTTTATTGCTGTAGGTTTTTATTGTTATATTCTGTATTTTAACCTTTTTGTACACCGCCCAGAGAGCTATTCGCTATGGGTGGTCTATAAATGAAACAAACAAATAAATAAATAAATAAGGCTTTATAGGTCAATACCAGCACCTTGAATCTGGCCCGGAAACAGATCGGCAACCAGTGCAAACGGGCCAGAACAGGTGTAATATGTGAGGACCGAGTGGTCCTCGTCAACAGTCTGGCTGCTGCGTTTTGCACTAGTTGCAGCTTCCGAACCGTCTTCAAGGGCATCCCCACGTAGAGTGCATTACAGTAGTCCAATCTAGAGGTCACCAGAGCATGAACAACTGAAGCGAGGTCGTCACCGTCCAGATAGGGGCGTAGTTGGGCTACCAGGCGAAGGTGGTAGAACACATTCCGAGCCACCGAGGCTACCTGAGCCTCAAGTGACAAGGAAGGATCGAAAAGAACCCCCAAACTACGAACCTGTTCCTTCAGGGGGAGTGTAACCCCATCCAGAACAGGATGAACATCCTCCATCTGTGCGGAAAAGGCACTCACTAACAGTGTCTCAGTCTTGTCTGGATTGAGTTTCAGTTTATTAGGTCCCATCCAGTCCATTATCGCGGCCAGGCAATTTTGCAAATTCCCCCTTTCTCTGGAACAGATTTAGGGGAGGTTGGGTCAGTAATTGCTTCCCTCCCCATGCCATGGCAGATGCCTTACTGTTAGTTGAGTGATACTGTTGGATATAACCCACACTGACCATCAAGAACTTATGTATAGGAAGACAGGTGATTCCTCAAAACTAATAATTCATAGATTAGAATTACATTAAACAAAAAAGTTTAAGTCCTTTAGGCGATTCCTTCCACTAGCAATTTAAAAAGGGCCATCCTAGGTCATCAGCATTAAGTAAAATAGAACACTTACTTTATATAATAGAATGTTGGGCTAGGGAGGTGATGGTAACCAGTTCAAGCCAACTTTATGTATATAAAAGTTAAGTTAAAAACAGATGGAGCAAGCAAATATTCTTCTTTAATGGCTTACAAAAGAATAAGAAAGCTGCTCTGTTTTTGCTATATGATTTGCATCAAAATAAAGAGCCTTGATCAAAAGTTATGTTCATCACTATTTTAATTGTGCTAATTTAAACCATAGCCAGTTCTGTTTAAAAGATGATTAGCTAGTTAATCTACCTTATCTGGAGGCTATAATTTTACCTTTATTATTTTGATTCTTTCCATGTGTAGTTTATATGCTTCACTAACCATAGTTTTCATTTCCAGAATTCATACTCAGCATTTATCCAGTTACTGCCAGTTTTTATTATAATAGTTGTGTCAATAGTAACTCAACTGATGGCTACTAATGCACCCTACAGCCTCTTCTTCAAATCGTAAGTTCAGAGATTTTTCTTTGCTCTCTTAGGAGAAACTGACTTTTCCAGTATGGAGATTAATATGTGGTTTGTTATGTCAGCTAAATTGGGAAGCTGATTAAAGCTTCTTGGCACCTGGTTGGCCACTGTGAGAACAGGATGCTGGACTAGATGGGCCACTGGCCTGATCCAGCAGGCTCTTCTTATGTTCTTATGTTCTTGCTGTGGAAAAGTCATCCCCACAGCCATACATTCCAAGACAGCCTTTTCAAGCAGGATGATTAATTGAAAGTATAAAGGATAGAGGTCCTAGCTGTAACATAAGAAGTAGATGGTTCCTCTTAGCACTTTATAGAAAGCAGTTTGCCTTTTTATAAAAAGAGGATCATGAATATTTTTTAGAAGCTGAATACTCATAAAGTGTAAATACACCCGAGATCCACAGTGCGAGGAACTATTCAGACAAGTAAATTGAAACATTCTGATGCCAGAGGGTAGTTGAAGTGTTAATAAGGAGTTGATTTTGCCATCCTTTTCATGCTCAGTACATTTAAATAAAATCAGTAGGAAAAGGCTCCTGTCCTAACTGGTGAGTAGTGACCTGGAAAAACAGAGAGACTATAAGGAACGTGGAAGTGGGTTGGCTGTTTTTGAAAAGCTTATATACTAGATTTTTAGAGAAAGTAACTAATAGTAAAGGTGGAATTCAGTAAATATTTATGGTTGCATCTGGTATTGCATGAGCAGAAGGCAACAGATCTTTCCATTCCCCATGTGCCCACTCCCTAGGTTTTTCAGTGGTCTGGAGGCATGTGCTGTGAACATTGCAGAGTAGATCATACATGACTGCAATGGGACAGGGAAATTGCCCAAAATTGGGCAGAGAAATCTTGCAATCAGGTGATGCAAGATTCCTCTGCCATATTTTCATGTGATTTCCTACCACCACTGCCTCTGCAGTCCTATAAGACACAGCCTTACTTCATATTTGATAGCTGCCTTCTGCTCATGCAACATTGGGTACCATTTTAGGTTAACATAACAAGAAACATGAAGCATCTTCATTTTAATTTGCACCACTTAATGCTCCTTTACAAAGTCTAATGTTATGTCCTAGACTAGTTTGCTTTACTTTGCAGATTCTTCTATACATTTCAGAAATGGGTTAATCATAATACTAACTAGTTGAAAAAGCTATAATTCTTTGGGGTTATATTTGCATCTGTGTGGATCCTACAATACCTGGATAGGATTCTGGTCACTACAGGATCATACAGACGGAAAGATATACAAGAAACCTCACAGAACAAAGAAAGAATACGTGATCTACTTTGATAACATTTATTTTCTATTTTTAGAAGACAGACAATTTTTAATACAAATATTAATATGACAGCTGTATTTTCTGACTATTTTCCAAGTGGATTTAAAATCCTTCTTCACTTGCTTACCCTTAACAGGACTCTTGGGCACATTATTGTTAGAGAAACTCAGAACCTGCAGGTGCCTTACTATGTTGATAAAAACTTTGAAAATAACTATAACGGCGAAGAACTTGAAAAGCTTGAAAAACAAATTGAAAAAGATTATATTGATTATATCCAGACTAGCTGCAGGAAAGAAAAACAACAAAGTAGGTCGCCTTTTGCTCATTTTTGCGCATCATATGTGTATATTGATTTAAAATCTAGACAACTCTGAAGATGTCAAAGAGCATTCATGTGATAGCAAAGTCAATTAGCTGCACAAAAGAGGCTGGCATCTATAAGTGATATAAACACAGGAATGGATTTCAGAGCCCACTCTAGTTTGGAGCTGGCTGGCTAGCATGGAAACAATACCATTTCAAAATTCTCTGTGTTCTGAATTAGCCCATGCTGGTTTTTCCTTTATGTTGAAATAGGCTGTGGCTTGGTTGGAAGAGATAGTAACAGGTATGTAACAGTATTGTGCAGAGCATAAATCAGTCAAATGAATCCAGAATACTATGGCATGCAGGCATGTCTTAAGCAAGCCGAAAGGTACTTCCCACTTGCACAGGGTAGCCCGGCTAAATACTCCAGATTTTCTCATCCTACTGCAGTCCTCCATGCTCCATCACACATCATTCCAGAGGGCCCCTTGAGCCTCAGGAGTGGCTTTTCAAATGGAAGAACCAGGAAAGCCCTGTGGTGTGGGTAGAGTTCCACTCGTTTATCCTTGGATCCTACCCAGTCAGAGTGAGTGGGACCCACTCTTAACTAGTGATGGTATGACTATGCTTTAATTCAGTGCTTGATAGGATCATGAATTCAGTTTAAAAAGAGGTATATAATTTAACAAATTTGTACTAGACAGGCTTCATTTTAAACTAGAGTATTTTGAAAAAATAGTGCTTAGCTTAACTCTAAAAAAAATAGATCTACTTTTTATTTTAAAAAATTAAGTTGATTTTTATTTTTGTAGTTATTTTTCAACCACGCTAGTGGAGTTTATACATGTCCTAGGAGAAGTACAGGCATACCCCGCTTAACGTCGCTTCACTTCGCTATAACGTACATGCTCCATATGCCTGTATTTCTCCAGAAACGCAGCGCAGCAGCAGAGGCTTTAGCGTGCGGGGGTGGAAATAGAAGCAATTGCGCCACCGCAAATCAGCTGGGAGGCGCAATCGCAATCAGCTGGGAGGTGCAGCAGCGCAGCAGCAGAGGCTTTAGCGCGGGGCTTTGAGGCTCCGCATGAAGGAGAGGGAAAAAGGTTTTAAAAGGTAGTGCTTCACTTTAAGGACATTTTCGGTTTACGTACTCGCTCTGGTCCCATTGAGTACGTTAATGCGAGGTATTACTGTATACAGTGCCTTGCAAAAGTACTCAGACCCCTGACTAATGCTCTCATATTGCTGAATTACAAATGGTACATTGTAATTTCGTTCTGTATATTTTATTTTGAAACACTGAAACTCAAAATCAATTATTTTAAGGTGACATTGATTTTATGTTGGGAATGTTTGTAAGAAACAAAAAACTGAAACATGTTGCTTGCATAAGTATTCACCCCCTGTGCTGTGGAAGCTCCCAGTTTACACAGGTGAAAGAAATTGCCCTATTGAGGACACAGTTACCTTACCATTGGCCTCCACCTGTGAACCATTAAAGCTGTCACATTATTGGGATAAAAACTCCACTGCTGAAGGATCATTGGTCAGGCTGTGGATCTGAAGGAACATGAAGACCAAAGAGCTTTCTACAGAAGTGAGAGATAATGTAATACAAATGCACAGATTAGGAAAAGGATACAGAATAATATCTAAGTGTTTGGATATCCCAGTGAGCACAGTTGGATCAATAGTCAGGAAATAGAAGGTGCCATCCCTAAAAATTCAGCACTCGAACAAGGAGGAGACTTGTGAGAGAAGCCACAGAGAGGCCAACAATCACTTTGAAGGAGCTACAGAATTCAGTAGCTAGGAGTCTAATAATGGTGCACCAGTCAACAATATCAAGAGCTCTGCATAACACTGGCCTGTAAGGGAGGATTTATTTATTTATTTATTACACTTTTATACCACCCCATAGCCGAAGCTCTCTGGGCAGTTACAACATAAAAACAATATACCTTTACATTTGGTACAATTGATCGTAAAAGAGGATGGCAAAAAAGAAGCTGTTACTCAAAAAGTACCATCTGAAAGCATATCTGGAGTTTGCCAGAAAGAATGAGGGCGCCCCAGCTGCAACGTGGGAAAAGGTTTTGTGGTCAGATGAGACCAAGATAGAGCTTTTTGGCCAAAACTCAAAAGCACTATGCGTGGCGCAAACCTAACACTGCCCATGCCTCAAGACACACCATCCCTACAGTGAAGTATGGTGGTGGCAGTATCATGCTGTGGGGATGCTTCTCATCAGCAGGGACTGGGCATCTTGTTAAAATTGAAAGAAAAATGGATGGAGCAAACTACAGGGAAATACTGCAAGAGAACCTGCTTCAGTCCACTAAAAAACTGAAGCTTGGAAGGCAATTCACTTTTCAGCATAACAATGATCCCAATTACAAGGCCAAAGGAACATTGGAGTGGCTCAAGAACAAAAAGGTGAATGTCCTACAGTGGCCCAGTCAAAGTCCTGTTCTCAATCCCATTGAGAATATGTGGCCGTCTTTGAAAATTGCTGTCCACAAGCGACATCCAACCAACCTGAACAACCTGGAGTGAATCTGCCAAGAAGAATGGGCCAAAATCCCTCTGACACTGTGTGCAAAGCTGGTACATACCTACCCCAAAAGACTTACAGCTGTTATTGCAGCGAAAGGTGGCTCTACCGCATATTAATGTGAGGGGTTGAATACTTATGCAAGCAATATGTTTCAGCTTTTTATGTTTCTTAGAAACATTTCAAAACGTAAAACCAATGTCACCTTACAATAATTGATGTTGAGTTTCAGTGTTTCAAAATAAAATATACAGAACGAAATTACAATGTACCATTTGTATTTCAGTCAGAGCTTGGAAAAGTTACTTTTTTGAACTACAACTCCCATCAGCCCCAGCCAGCATGGCGCTGGCTGGGGCTGATGGGAGTTGTAGTTCAAAAAAAGTAACTTTTCCAAGCTCTGATTTCAGTAATGTGAGAGCATTGGTCAGGGGTCTCATTACTTTTGCAAGGCACTTACCTGCTTGCCAGATATTCTGTAGTTCATCAGCCACTACCAGTATTTTCAGTTTTGTCAAGCAAGTTAATAGCAGTTTAGGCTGCAATCCTATACACAATTACCTGGGAGTAAGTCTCCTTAAACTAAATGGTATTTTCTTCTGAATAGACATGTTTAGGGATGTTCATCTTTTTACATTTCCTGGTAAGGTTTTATAAAAAGCCTATGGGGTAAGGTCTTTAAAAAATAAAATAAAAAGCTTGTAATGAAATATCATTGCTCTTTGCATGGAAAATAAGTGACAGTATACAATCCACAGGTGTTTAGAATATACCCAAGCTGTACGAGAATCAGTGCCACTGATTGACTTCTTGAGCTTCATAGACATAAATTTCAAATATCAATTATAGTCATACATGCATACTCTTAATTTTTCCTGTATTAGTAGCAGCCACGGTGTCATCACATTTAAAATGTAAATTGGTGAATTACCTGCTTTGTACAGTTATCCTGAATTCCATACAGCAGGTTGTATAGTATCTAAGACTGCAATTATATGCACACTCAGCTCAGAAGTACATTCCATTAAGCTTGTTTCCTACCGAGTAGATGTGCACAGGATTGTACTGGAACTTTCCAAAAGCTAAAATAAATTTGCTTCTTTTTATTGCACCAACAAGGGTACTTGCCTATATTCTAGGTACTGTGGAAATTCTGTAATTCTAAGACCTTCTCATCAAAACAGAAAAGTTTAACAAACCGTCTAATTAAGCTGTTTCATTTTGAATTATACCTTTTTCTCTCTGTGCTCTTAATGCCACTTTTTAAACTAATTGATAGTTTGAAATAAATATAACTCAAGAAAAAAAAATACTACCAAGACTATTTTTCTTTCTTTTCAGAATCAGAGTTATCTAATTTGGCGAAGCTATACAGAGATGAGCGACTGAAACAGAAAGCAGAATCCCTAAAACTTGAGAACTGTGAAAAGCTCTCCAATCTGATAGGAGTACAAAGGAGTCACTAATGGGCAGAGGCTTGGGGGCAGAAGTGAGGAGTACCAACAGGCCATATATGCTACTGGCAGGAATTTCATCCTGGCTTTATTTTCCTTTTAAAATGAATAGAAGCAGCATAACTTAAAAACATAATACTTAGTATTATCATGTACCCAGAGCTGTATGAACTAAGCCATAAGATACAACACTTTCTGTAATATATACAGTATATTTTGGTTCCAAGGCACACTAGTGTTCCAATGTTAACAATTTCTTGGAGACTTGAATTACATTTGGCAACAGTCTCCATCTGATACTTTGCTGCCATTCAAGTGCCAAGCAGGTGCTTCCCAGAAATGCAGTCGTCATGCTCACTGGGGTTGCATAGAGCCCACAATATCACATCAGTAACTCCCTCAAAATCTTACATTGTCATTTCCATGTTCATCTGAAGCTGCTCTTTATATGAATTACAACAAAAGAAAGGACAGGATTTGCTCCACTCTCTGTTTTTATATTTATCTCTTCTGTTTCACACCATCTACCTGTGTGAGTTTCTGCAAGACCTGCTCCCTGCATTTCTGGCTGATTTCCACCTGGCCTGGAAGGGCGGGGCCCTGTCTCTCTCCAGCTACAAAAGCAGCAACTGCTGAAGAGGCCAGAGACCATCTACCTGTGTGAGTTTCTGCAAGACCTGCTCCCTGCATTTCTGGCTGATTTCCACCTGGCCTGGAAGGGCGGGGCCCTGTCTCTCTCCAGCTACAAAAGCAGCAACTGCTGAAGAGGCCAGAGACCATCTACCTGTGTGAGTTTCTGCAAGACCTGCTCCCTGCATTTCTGGCTGATTTCCACCTGGCCTGGAAGGGCGGGGCCCTGTCTCTCTCCAGCTACAAAAGCAGCAACTGCTGAAGGGGCCAGAGACCATCTACCTGTATGAGTTTCTGCAAGACCTGCTCCCTGCATTTCTGGCTGATTTCCACCTGGCCTGGAAGGGCGGGGCCCTGTCTCTCTCCAGCTACAAAAGCAGCAACTGCTGAAGGGGCCAGAGACCATCTACCTGTATGAGTTTCTGCAAGACCTGCTCCCTGCATTTCTGGCTGATTTCCACCAGGCCTGGAAGGGCGGGGTCCTGTCTCTCTCCAGCTACAAAAGCAGCAACTGCTGAAGGGGCCAGAGACCATCTACCTGTATGAGTTTCTGCAAGACCTGCTCCCTGCATTTCTGGCTGATTTCCACCTGGCCTGGAAGGGTGGAGCCCTGTCTCTCTCCAGCTACAAAAGCAGCAACTGCTGAAGGGGCCAGAGACCATCTACCTGTATGAGTTTCTGCAAGACCTGCTCCCTGCATTTCTGGCTGATTTCCATTTGGCCTGGAAGGGTGGGGTCCTGTCTCTCTCCAGCTACAAAAGCAGCAACTGCTGAAGGGGCCAGAGACCATCTACCTGTGTGAGTTTCTGCAAGACCTGCTCCCTGCATTTCTGGCTGATTTCCACCTGGCCTGGGAGGGTGGGGCCCTGTCTCTCTCCAGCTACAAAAGCAGCAACTGCTGAAGGGGCCAGAGACCATCTACCTGTATGAGTTTCTGCAAGACCTGCTCCCTGCATTTCTGGCTGATTTCCATTTGGCCTGGAAGGTTTGGCCCTGTCTCTCTCCAGCTACAAAAGCAGCAACTGGTGAAGGGGCCAGAGACCATCTACCTGTGTGAGTTTCTGCAAGACCTGCTCCCTGCATTTCTGGCTGATTTCCACCTTGCCTGGAAGGGTGGGGCCCTGTCTCTCTCCAGCTACAAAAGCAGCAACTGCTGAAGAGGCCAGAGACCATCTACCTGTGTGAGTTTCTGCAAGACCTGCTCCCTGCATTTCTGGCTGATTTCCACCTGGCCTGGAAGGGTGGGGCCCTGTCTCTCTCCAGCTACAAAAGCAGCAACTGCTGAAGGGGCCAGAGACCATCTACCTGTATGAGTTTCTGCAAGACCTGCTCCCTGCATTTCTGGCTGATTTCCATTTGGCCTGGAAGGTTTGGCCCTGTCTCTCTCCAGCTACAAAAGCAGCAACTGCTGAAGGGGCCAGAGACCATCTACCTGTGTGAGTTTCTGCAAGACCTGCTCCCTGCATTTCTGGCTGATTTCCACCTGGCCTGGAAGGGTGGGGCCCTGTCTCTCTCCAGCTACAAAAGCAGCAACTGCTGAAGAGGCCAGAGACCATCTACCTGTGTGAGTTTCTGCAAGACCTGCTCCCTGCATTTCTGGCTGATTTCCACCTGGCCTGGAAGGGCGGGGCCCTGTCTCTCTCCAGCTACAAAAGCAGCAACTGCTGAAGGGGTCAGAGACCATCTACCTGTGTGAGTTTCTGCAAGACCTGCTCCCTGCATTTCTGGCTGATTTCCACCTGGCCTGGAAGGGCGGGGCCCTGTCTCTCTCCAGCTACAAAAGCAGCAACTGCTGAAGGGGCCAGAGACCATCTACCTGTATGAGTTTCTGCAAGACCTGCTCCCTGCATTTCTGGCTGATTTCCACCTGGCCTGGAAGGGCGGGGCCCTGTCTCTCTCCAGCTACAAAAGCAGCAACTGCTGAAGGGGCCAGAGACCATCTACCTGTATGAGTTTCTGCAAGACCTGCTCCCTGCATTTCTGGCTGATTTCCACCTGGCCTGGAAGGGTGGGGCCCTGTCTCTCTCCAGCTACAAAAGCAGCAACTGCTGAAGGGGCCAGAGACCATCTACCTGTATGAGTTTCTGCAAGACCTGCTCCCTGCATTTCTGGCTGATTTCCACCTGGCCTGGAAGGGCGGGGCCCTGTCTCTCTCCAGCTACAAAAGCAGCAACTGCTGAAGGGGCCAGAGACCATCTACCTGTTTGAGTTTCTGCAAGACCTGCTCCCTGCATTTCTGGCTGATTTCCACCTGGCCTGGAAGGGCGGGGCCCTGTCTCTCTCCAGCTACAAAAGCAGCAACTGCTGAAGGGGCCAGAGACCATCTACCTGTATGAGTTTCTGCAAGACCTGCTCCCTGCATTTCTGGCTGATTTCCACCTGGCCTGGAAGGGCGGGGCCCTGTCTCTCTCCAGCTACAAAAGCAGCAACTGCTGAAGGGGCCAGAGACCATCTACCTGTATGAGTTTCTGCAAGACCTGCTCCCTGCATTTTTGGCTGATTTCCACCTGGCCTGGAAGGGCGGGGCCCTGTCTCTCTCCAGCTACAAAAGCAGCAACTGCTGAAGGGGCCAGAGACCATCTACTTGTATGAGTTTCTGCAAGACCTGCTCCCTGCATTTCTGGCTGATTTCCACCTGGCCTGGAAGGGCGGGGCCCTGTCTCTCTCCAGCTACAAAAGCAGCAACTGCTGAAGGGGCCAGAGACCATCTACCTGTATGAGTTTCTGCAAGACCTGCTCCCTGCATTTCTGGCTGATTTCCACCTGGCCTGGAAGGGTGGGGCCCTGTCTCTCTCCAGCTACAAAAGCAGCAACTGCTGAAGGAGCCAGAGACCGTGTGTGTGTGTATGTGTGCGTGAACCTGCTGCTCGGGATGTCTATGGACTACTGGGTTTTTGTTTAGTATTATATGTTATATTTTACTCTATGTTATATTTTAGTCTATGTACGCCGCCTAGAGTGGCCGTTAATTTGGCCAGATAAGCAGCCTAGAAATAAAATTTTATTATTTTATTATTATTATTATTTCAAGAGAGCTTGCATTGAAGGGCATATCAAGGATGTAGCCCCAATTTTAAATAGTCTTTTTTTAGATAAACCTGGCCTTCATATTTTGGCCCTCTTAGATTTTTGGCACTAGGATTTTGTATGGCTTCTGTGACTATGAAGCAACATCAGATGCATTCTACTGAGTTTAATGTGCTGTGATAAATGCTCACATCAGCTACATTAATAGTACTGTAGATTATTTATTTACATCCTTCACCAACAGCACTATATAGAAATACCTATATAGGTGTTTACATTTGTAGCAGATTTCAACGAGCAGGGCCGGTCCCAGCCTACCCCGGGCCCCAGCATACGCACACACACAGCCAGGCACGCACCCCTGGTGCACAGCTGCTGCCTGTTCCACCTACCTCTCTCGTGTCTGCTGCTGCACGTGCAGGGCTGCCATCAACCAAGATGGCAACAGAGGTGTCTCTAAGGGGCTGATACTTCCGCCGCCATCTTGGTTGATGGGACGCATGCGCTGTATGCTACACGCATGTGCACGTGCCTGCCATCAACCAAGATGGCGGTAGGTGCATCAGCCCCTTAAAGAAGCCTGTGCCGCCATCTTGGTTGATGGCAGCCCTGCGCATGCAGCAGCAGCAGACAGGAGAGAGGTAGGTGGAAATCGGCAGGTGGACTGGAAGCTCCATTCCTGCGATCCGCAGTAGGGAACCTGCAGTGGATCACAGAAGGGAAGCACTACTCCACCATCCTAATGAGGGGCCCTTGGCCGTGGCCCGACCTGGCCACCCTTTGGCACCGGCCCTGCCAACTAGATTGCAACATAACCTTACTGAAATAACAGCTTGAATTCCTAGGAGACATAATTAAATAAACTGCTAAAATTGTGAATCTTTTTAAATGCAGAAATTATTTATTTATTTATTAGTCCATTTATGTACCACTTATATTTAAATAAAAGTAAGCGGTGTATTCTGGTCAATTTCATGTTAAGAATCTAATCTTCCTTAAAGGTATGTCAGTTCTAGTACTTAAAATGCCCGTGAAAAGAGATTAAATAAAACCGATCAATTTTTGTATAATTGAACGGCATAGTGGTTAGAGTGTTGGACTACAAACTGGGAGACCAGGGTTTAAATCCCCACACAGCCATGAAGCTCTCTGGATGACCTTGGGCCAGTCACTACCTCTCAGCCTCAGAGGAAGGCAGTGCCACCTCTGAATACCACTTACCATGAAAACCCTATTCATAGGGTTGCCACAAGTCGAAATCAACTTAAAGGCAGTACATTTACATTTAATACAAGAAGTGTAATTTGTCAAGATGTTCCTTTTAAAAAATTTCCCTAAAATTTATTTGCTTTTTAAGAGTTACAAGGGACTTGAAAGAGGTAAATTTTTTAGATTGTGGGTTTGAAACTGCGTCTCTTTTGAATATTTTAGTTATTTGCTGAAAGGATATGAGTATAGCATATGACATCCTTTGCCAGCCTAGTTGTTTTGGACTACAACTCCCATCATCCTTGATCATTGTCCATGCTAACTGGGACCAATGGGAGTTGTAGTCTAAAGCATCTGGAGGGTACCAGGTCAGCGAAGGCTGGCATATGCTTATTTAACAGCATAGTTGAGGCTGCAATCCTACATTGGAAGTAAGCTTCACTGAAACTCAAGAAGAGCTCAGTGGGACTTCTGAGTAGATGTGTTAATTGCAGTGTTAATTTATAACAAGGTGGCACATTAAATGCCCCAACTCTTCTCCAATAAAGCAGATTCTGGAATGATATGGTTGAAAGGTTTAGCCTATCTTTTTGGCATACATAGTTTATCCCAAGCCTTCCTGTCAGTGATTCACCGGAGCGCACACACACCTCCAGTGTTTCATCTTGTACTGGTACAGTATGTGCCTGGGAATATTTCTAAGCTATATTTCAGAACTAATAATTAATTTAGGTAGCATCTGACCCAACAATTTGGCCCAAGTTGCAAAAGACCTCTGTTTTTTAATTAATAACATTTCACGACTGTGTTGGCAAATTGCAAGAAAACTAGCATCCTGAATTATATTATATACACTATTAACTGTGAGTTTTGTTTGTCTGTCCCTGTTAGGCTCAGAGCTTGGAAAAGTTACTTTTTTTGAACTACAACTCCCATCGGACCCAGCCAGCATGGCCACTGAATTGGGCTGATGGGAGTTGTAGTTCAAAAAAAGTAACTTTTCCAAGCTCTGGTTAGGCTACAAGTAAATCTATTGCAGATTGTAGCATAAATTGAAGATTTGATATACCCTTATTTTTAAATGTATACTTCATGTGTGCATGAAACTTAAAAACCTTCCTTTTAAAAAAAAACTTTTCTCCCACATACAGCACCTTATTTATTTATTTATTTGTGTTTTGGCGAGATTAATTTTTCTGAATGTAAATATACATTGGCAATATAGTTAACTGTATGTGACTTCATTGAATCTTGACTGTACAGTTCATTTTTCATAAATCATGTAGGTGTGTGATGTGCACTATATGACTAGTAAATAAAAGATGTTTTCCTTTACGCTTGAGTAAAAAAAAGAGGAAATTTCTTGGGGTGATTAGTGGATTTGAAGTCAACAGTTTTGTTACTTCGTCCTCAATTCTCAGACAATTTAAATATGTCTATTGCAGTGTTTGAAGATTGCACCCTTAGATTTGCAAACAGTGATTTCTCTCTGTGTGTGTTTTTTAAAAAATAATTTATCAAATGTAATGCATTGTTTAGCCATGAAAATGGCAACTATTGCTGTGTTCTATGGAAATAAGAAATGAAATAAAAGATTATGAGTATCAAAACATATTCAGGCGATCATATTTGCTTCTGGCTGCGGCCATCCTACCCTAAACGCACCAGATCTCAGAAGCTAAGGCAGGCCTGGTTAGTATTTGGCTTGGGAGACTGCCTGGGAGTACCAGGTGCCAAAGGCTTAGAGGAAGGCAACGGTAAACCACCTCTGAATACCTCTTACCATGAAACCCTATGAATATATCCAAAAAAGATTCATAGGGTTGCCATAAGTCACAATCGATTTGAAGGCATAGAACAACAACATATTTGCTTCAGATTACATCATTAGCCAAAGCCCTATGACATTAAAAAAATACCTTGCTTTGCAGCCACAGAAAGACATACAGTATAAGAAAACAAGGGTGGGTGGGTAGAAATGACACATTGGCTATTTCTAGCCCAACAGTGTGGGCTTTTAAAAGTAACGCCAAGAAATTTGTGTTTGGATACATAAGATTGAGAAGACGCTGATGGGGCGAGGGGATCTTAGGGGAGGATGATCTGAAAAGGGATGTGTCGCATGGTCAGAGCGGTAGAGAAAGGAATACATTGGCAGTGGAATTTTAGATAATCATGGGACAAAAGAGAAAAAGGCTGTAGTAATCAAGGCTGCAGATGACCGAAACACTACTTTCAAGTAAGAGGGCAGAAATATTCTGGTGGATTTTTGCAATAAACAAGGAGAAACAACACATCTTGGAACTGATTCTTTCTGTCCCCTCTTCGGGTCTCCCACATTAATAAAAAACCAGAATACCTGATCAGCAGGATGGATATAGAGAGGCATTAAAGGTGTAGGATCCCTGTCTTTTCATTTGGCCACTCTACCAGAGATGGATAGCAGGTCTACCCAATGAGACACAACAGAGACCATACATTTTTGTGATATGTATATTTTATAATTATATATATATATATATAAAATGTGCGTTGGGGGAATTACGGCACTCGCTTTTGGGCGACCCAGCAATGGCTTTCCACAGATGCTAAGAAGGACGAGGCAGCTCTCTGCTCCTCTTTCTTGGTACGACGTAATTGAACGGGCGGGACTTCCCGTTCGGGGCTGTTGCGTGATTGGTCGGAGGAGGAAGCGCGCTCACTTTCAACGGGGCAGGCGGGAACTCGCCACTGGCAAAGCAAAATGGCGTCGTCAGTAGCCTTCCAAGAACTGCGAGATCTGATCGAGACCCAGGAGGCTTTGGTGGAGAGGCTGAGACAGCAGGTGGGGCCAGGGCCCCGCCGTTGAGACCACAGGTCGCGGTAGGGGAGGGACTGGGGATACTGGCAGAGCTTGAGAAAGTTACTTTTTTTGAACTACAACTCCCATCAGCCCAATCCAGTGGCCATGCTGGCTGGGGCTTATGGGAGTTGTAGTTTTAAAAAAGTAACTTTTCCAAGCTCTGGACAGGTGCACGATCTCTTCCTTCTCGCTCCCTCCCACTTTCTGGGTAACTCGTAGGGACGCGCTGGTTTCCTCTGGCTGCCGCCAGCCCGGGTTAGTCCTAGTGTGGTAGGTGACCAGTTGCAGCCCCGGGATCACCTTACTGCCGCCCAAGACAAACGTTGTCAAAAGCCTCATTGAAGGAGCTCTCCACGGGTCTCCTGATTGTATCTACCCAGCATTTTACGTACACAAATCCTATTTTTCTTTTTTCTTAAAACAGCTCTCTGAACGTTCGGAGATCTGGAAACTTTTATCTCTTCTGTTTGCATGGAACATATATGTATTTATTGCATTTCCTTCAAGGAGTGCAAGGCATCTCACAAAACTGCTGTGATAAGTTAGGCTGAGAAAGAGCAGGGGTTGGACTATGGCCTGGGAGACCAGGGTTCGAATCCCCACGTAGCCAGGAAGTGCACTGGGTGACCTTGGGCCAGTCACTGCCTCTTAGCCTCAGAGGGAGGAAATGGTAAACCACCTCTGAATACCGCTTACCATGAAAATCCTATTCATAGGGTCACCATAAGTCGGAATCCACATTATCCACATAGCAGCCCTGTGAGGTAGGTTAGGCTGAGTAATAGCTGAGATTTCTATATATATAAAATATCACACGTACATATGTATTTTAATGCATTTATGTCTTGCCTTTCCTCCAAGGCGTTGAATGTGGCATACATAGCACACACACCCCTTCATTCCCAGCTGACGGGTTAGGCTGGGGTGAGAAACCTTTTTCAGCCTGAGGGCCACATTACCTTATGATCAACCTTCTGAGGGCCACATGCCAGTGGCGGGCAGGGCCAGAGGCAAAGGTGGGTACAGCAATTAATGTAACTTTTACCTTTGTACAGTAGGCTAGTTTCTACGCACACTCACACACACCTCTCAATCCTCCATCCAAGGAATCGAGAGGCATTCTTGAAATTCAGGTACACATTCTAGCCAAGAAAAAGCACTTGTGCAAAGCAGGGCCACTGAGGGGTGTGGCCTGTGGAGAGTTCCAAGGGCCGGATAGATAGGCTTGAACTTGGCTCCTGGGCCTGAGGTTCCCCACCTCCTGATTAGGTTGAAATATAGTGACCTAAGGTCACTCTGTTAGTTTCATAGCTGATTGGGGATTTGGTCTCCTCAATTCTGGTCCATCACTAACTAGATCTAACTAACTAACTAACTAACTAGATCAGCTGCAATCTGGGCTCCATAATCACCCTGTCTTCTCTGCTGCAGGCCTGAGTTTGTAGAGCCCTGTCAATGAACAGTATATAACCCTGTTAACTAAACAGATTTTGCATCTGTGTTAGAATTGCTTTTAATGTCTTTTAATATCTTTAACCTTTTTTTTAAAGATGTTTTTAAAGTTTTTTTTTTAATGTTTTCAACGTTGCTTTGTTTTAATGTATTTTAAGGTCTTTTTATGATGTTATAAAGTGTTTTTAGTGTTTCTGTTTGCCACCCTGCTGGAAGGAAGGGCGGGGTATAAATAAAATAATAAATACATATTACCAACACGTATGTGGCACCTGAATTCAGTAAACGTAATTGTTCCTATTGATACTGCCTTCCATGACCTATCCCTCCTCCATGAACTTGTCCTGTTCTGATTTTCAGGCTGTGAGTGCTCTTGCTTTCTGTAGCCAAAACAGCATCACACGTGCAGAAGAGAGGGATAGGAACAAATGGGGAAACCTCAGTGTTTGCGAAGGACAAAAGATACTGAAGGAAAAACCTAATAGGATGCATGCACACACAAAAACCCAGCCCATTGAGGACTGAGCATGCTCAGTGACTATGCAATGCTAACTGATTGTGGAGGGGGATGGAATATCCTGGAGGAGGGCACTGAACAGAAACACTGCAACTGTTGCAGATCTCACTTGTCATAGGCTAAGTATAAAACAGAGCTTGGAAGTAATTCGTTACTTTTTTGAGGAACGAGTGGGTAATTCCTTTACATTTTGATTGTAATAGAACTAGGAGTAATTTTATTGCTTTTGTGGAGTAATTGTAATGTTTCCAGCATTACTTTTGGGCATTACGGGTGGACCGGGGGGGGGCAGGGGAAGTCTTCTGCTGCTCTGATTTGTGAATGAAAGTCATGTGCCTCAAACTGAGCTTCTGTGCAGTGTCGCTCTTCCCTTGTGCTCTGTGGGTGGGCAGGAGGCGAAGAGGGAGGAGGTGGAGAGGGAGGCGGGGTGGAGTGGAGAAAACAATTGTTTTAAAAAATGGACTCTGGTGGAGAAGAATGGAATGGAGAGAGAAAGGAGCCAGAGAGCACGAACATGAATGAAGGAGGCAGCAGGAGAATGGAGATAAAGGACTGTGGAGGTGAAAGATGACAATGTGTATGTGTGTGTGTGTTTGAATGCTGTGTTTGCACTTGGCACACAAAGTGGCCTCCACCACCCTCTCTGGCTATTGTGCTGCATTTGCGATATTTTAACTTTTTTGCATCTCAGGGGAAAATGTTTGCTTGGGTGAGTGCCCCTTAGTTGGTGGCAGGGCAGGGTCTGGGAGGTGGTTAAGTGAGAGAGGTTATGCTTGCTGGCTGAGTGGGGAGGGGTGCACTTAGCTTGATTTGCAAAGATCTGAGCTGTGGCCTCTGCCTCCCCATCTCCCTTACCAGCAGAGAGACCACCATTGCTATCTTATGGATAAAAATAATTATTCTACTACCTCTGTATGTGTGTGTTTATTTTAATGTTGTTTTAGGCTACTCAGACGTGCAGCAGCCAAGGCCAGCACCTTGTAGGTGTTTTTTTTAAAAAGTAACTAAAATGTAATTGCAGTGATTACTTTTGAGAAAAAGTAAAGTAATCCCTTACTTTCAGAGCGGTTGAAACTGTAGCAGTAATTACTACTTTTTGGGGCCATGTAATTGTAAGTGTAATTTATTACTTTTTAAAAGTAATCTTCCAAGTTCTGGTGTAAAATATGATAGCTAAATAAAACCTTTGTAATTGGGGGCAATATGCTGTTGTATATATCAGCTTCTGGGAGCACAAACAATGGAAGGTTTCTTCATGCCCTTTGTGCTGGAAACAGGATTCTGGATTAGATAGAACTTTAATGTTATCCAGCAAGACAGTTCTTAATATAGGAGATTAAATATTGTACATCTGCAGCAGTTACCTAGATGGAACCACCAGTCTTAAAGTTACTGTACCTCTGAATACCTGTTGCTAGGAGACAGGGATGACTGCTTGTTGGTTTTCTAGAAACATACAGCCGGCTGCTGTTAGAAACTGGACAGAGAACTAGATGGATCTTTGGTCTGGTCCTGCAAGGCGTTTCTTATGCTCTTAATTATTGTATTTATGGCTCAGAAATGAAATTATCTGCAAGAACAGGATGAGATTTTATATTTGATTTCATTTAAGGTGGCTGCCAAATTAAGACTTCAGCAGGGACACTCCAAGTGTTGTAGCATCTGAAATAAGACACCAACCATATGTGTGTAGTCCATGCACTGGTAACCTCAAGAGTGGATTACTGCAATATACTGTACGTGGGGCTGCACATGGGGCTGGTCAGGAAGCTCCAGCTACAGCAGAATGCAGCGACAAGACATCAGAGCAGGGCAGGTGTTTGGAAGCATGTGATATTTCAGTTAAAACATCTATACTGGCTGCCTGTATGCTGCTAGCCCTTCTAAGTCATTTATGTGAAATGAGCCTGCCTGGCGCTGTTATTAGCCAATGAGTGAAGTCAGAGTTGTGATTGATTAGTGAGTTGTTTGGACACTAGACAATAGGAATCCCTGGGGTTCTAAAGAGCTGCTGTTTTTCCCTCCATCTCAGTGTGCTTTTCCCATTTGTCTTTTTTTCCAATCTCCGTAGTTTGCCCGTCCATTTTCCCTAGCAGCTAGGATGCATCTTTCCTGTGCTGGGTTTGCCTGACATTAGGTAGTGCCTAGAAATGATTTTCTGCAAATACTGCTATACAGTAAGTGTGAGTGAATGTTAAAGAATACCCTTCCCCCAAAAGGCAAATGTAAAAACTTTGCAAAGAGGCTAAAGACCAGGGACCCATTAAGAATTCATTGTATAGTTAACCTAAGAGACACATATGCCATTGTATTGTAAGTCTCTTAAGTCTCTTTGTGTTTCATGGTACTTACTTCTAGATGAGTAGGTACAGGATGGCAACCTAGGCTTTCATTTAGGGTTGGCATTAGGGAGAAAACAGAGTTCTCATACCTTTAACAGCTGTATGGCAGGCAGAAACTCAACAGTCAAGTCTTCTAGTATGGAAATACAATTATGGAAAAACCTGCACCATGACTACTATCTAATTTTGTGTTATGCCATGCCCCCATGGCAGCCATTTTGAACTGGTATCCCCAGCACTCTCAAAATATGAAATATGCCCTCTGGTTAAAAAAACATTAGTGACCTCTGGGTAGTGGTGATGTAAAATGGGTAGAAGCTGTTCAGCAATAGCCATCAAACAGAATGGGCCTAGGTAGATTTGGATATGCTTAAGCCCATTGAAATCAGTAGGCTTAGGTACACCTAACTCAGCATAGAGTCAGACTGTAACAATAACTAATTTACATAGAGCAATTTTACCTAATAGTAAATCTCTTATACAAACAAGTAATCTATAAAATATTAACATTTTTTTATAGATAGCAATGCAGGGGGAGAACACAGTAAGCAAGGTGGAATATGAAGCTATTGTGAAGAAACTAAAGGTGTGTGGCTTACATTTATTAATTTATTTCTAATGTTTTTACCCTTTTGTTAAAAATAATGAAGTCAGTGATAGAGATTACACATGCTCAAAGTTTTGTGCAGTGCCAAAATCATGTTCTCATGCAGGCATTGAATAGGTTATGTTTCACTTATACTGAAAATTGGGTCACAAGTAGATTACAATGATTTCAAATGTCAAGAGGTGGTGTCTGAATACTTGAGATTGAGAGAAAACGTAACGAAGTTCTAGAATATTTTCTTTGAATGCTTCTTGGTATAATGTTGGCGGATGAAATCTGTTAGACTAATTTAAATTCTTCAACTATATTTTAATTCACAGAAGGAAGAGGAAGAACACGCAAAGACAAAGAGCAATCTAGCTATGGAATCTGAACAGCTGGAGTTTGCCCTTGGGGAGATCGATGTTCTGTCAAAGCAACTTGAGAGGGAGAAACAAGCTTTTGACAACGCGTAAGCTTTTGTCGGAGGAGTCTCTGTGAAGGGCGTTGGCTTAAAGTTTGGTTGTATAAAAAGAGGGCGGTGAACAACACATTAGTTACAGTCCCCAAGAAGACCACTAGTTGGCCAGTTCACAAGGGACTACCATCTTCCTGTCCCCCAGCCTCTGAAAAGCTGTGCACATGCAAGAAGCAATAGTGAACAGTAGGAGCACTGGAGAAAAGCAGCTGTTATCTCAGTTTGCACTTTTGCTGGGGCTTCGGGGCCATTCTGTGCTCAATAAAGAATGTTCGATCCTCATTGAGCTGTTTTAGGGTTTCTCTTAGAACTTTTTAATAAAGGAGGGTGTTGTACTAATGTAAATGTTATCCTCCAGGCCTCCTGATACTTCCCTCTTGTGTGTGGATGGAGCCTTTTTGATGACATGAGGATCCACACTCAGAGAATGAGTTCAGTATTAGTATATAGGATAAAGCTTAGATCTTGTGAAGTGGTGCATGTGAATATTTTCAAGTCACTACAACAACATAATGGAAGCTTAAAGGGAATCAGAGCAATATATGCACTTAAATCTGTAGACATAATGGATGTTGCTCTACAAATCAGGCAGCTCCATGATGAGTCCAAAGGTGAAGCCTGCAAAAATGCCTTCCGATAATATATAACTAGCTCCTCTTCATATTACCTGAAAGATAACATTTGAAATCCTTGTTCCTGATGTATTTAATGGAAGTTGCAAGTGGCACGTGCAAAGACAGTTTTCTGTGCAAAGAAATGGTTATCTGCATTTTTGACATGATTACTTCTGTTGTAGACTTTCTCGTGTAAACAGCAAAGTGCTGAACCAATCGATCCAAAAAGACAAGTTGATAAGTAAATGCACTGGTAAGTTCACTAGATTATTTTATTGTCTTAAACTGAGGACCACTTCAGGCAGTACATTTTTAGGTGTTCATCTTTAAATGTGTAACTAAAAATGTTACTTGCGAATATGGCAAGCAGGCATGGGCAAGCTGGTATTGTGCAGCCATGATTTGCTGCAGCTCCCTATTGACCTACACTCAGGGCATACCTGGTTTTGCCTCCACTTTCTCTGCACTATGCATGCTCGATCAAGGGCCCCCTGCCGTTCAGCAGGTTGCTTGGTAGAGTTCCAGTTGTATAGTATACATAACCTCACTGCTGCATACAATTGCTTACGAAGGTGTTGTTACAGGGTGATCTGGATGTGGGGAGTTTTACATCTCTCCCTTTGTCATGGACAGATCACCACTTGCTGAAGTTTAGACTCACAGTGGCTTCTACCCTCTGCAAGGGTGGGGGACCTACTAAATTGGTCGGCCCCCGGAGACTAATGAATCCTGAAGGTTTTCAAAGGGCTCTGGGGGATTTTCCGGCTGATAAGACTGGCGCTCCTGTCGAAGCCCTGGTCGAACTGTGGAATGCGGAGATGACCCGGGCTGTTGACACGATTGCTCCTGTGCGCCCTCTCCTGTGTAGAGCTCATACAGCTCCATGGTACACTCCAGAGCTGAGAGCGATGAAACAAGATAGGAGACGGCTTGAGCAGAGGTGGAGGTGAACTCCCGACGGATGCAACTATGCGCTGGTAAGTGCCTCTACTAAGCTGTACTTAGGAGCGGTGAGGGTGGCGAAAAAACAACATTTTGCTGCCACTATTAAGTCATCTCTTTGCCGCCCAGCGGAGCTTTTCAGGGTTGTCCGAGGGCTACTTCATTCTGGCCCTCAGGACATGGTTGAGTCATCAGTGGCCCGCTGTAATGAGTTTGCTGGGCACTTCCAGAATAAGATCTTATGCATCCGCCAGGACTTAGACTCCCAGTTTATAGCAGCTGATCCAAATGAGGTGTCCGGAGCACAGTCTTGTCATGTTTTATTGGATGAGTTTCAGTTGGTTCAGCTCGAGGACGTGGACAAGGTGCTTGGACAGATGCGTGCAACCACTTTGGTACTAGATCCTTGCCCCTCTTGGCTAATAAAAACCAGCAGGGATGGAACAGCTGGCTGGGCCAGGGAAGTGATTAACGCCTCTTTACGAGAGGGAGTGGTTCCTGGCTGTCTGAAAGAGGCGGCAGTGAGACCACTTCTGAAAAAACCTTCCTTGGACCCAGAAAATTTCAACAGCTACAGACCAGTAGCGAATGTTCCATTCCTGGGCAAGATCTTGGAACGAGTGGTTGCTGGCCAGCTCCAGGCGCTATTGGATGAAACCGATTATCTAGATCCATTTCAATCCGGTTTTAGGCCCGGTTTCGGCACCGAGACAGCCTTGGTCGCCCTGTACGATGACCTATGTCGGGAGAGGGACGGAGGGAGTGTAACTCTGTTGATTCTCCTTGATCTCTCAGCTGCTTTTGATACCATCGACCATGGTATCCTTCTGGAGAGGCTCGCGGAGTTGGGAGTTGGAGGTACCGCTTGGCAGTGGTTCCGCTCCTACTTAGCGGGTCGTCTCCAGAAGGTAGTGCTTGGGGAACATTGCTCGACACCGTGGGTTCTTCAATATGGAGTCCCGCAGGGGTCAGTTCTGTCTCCCATGCTTTTCAACATCTACATGAAGCCGTTGTGTGCGGTCATCAGGAGTTTTGGAGTGCGTTGCCATCAGTACGCTGATGACACGCAGCTCTACTTCTCCTTTTCATCTTCTTCAGGTGAGGCTGTCAGTGTGCTAAACCGTTGCCTGGCCGCAATAATGGACTGGATGAGAGCTAACAAACTGAGGCTCAATCCAGACAAGACTGAGATGCTGTTGGTGGGTGGTTTCTCTGATCAGATGGGGGATATACACCCTGTCCTGGATGGGGTTACACTCCCCCTAAAGGAGCGGGTTCGTAGTCTGGGGGTCTTTTTAGATCCTTCCCTGTCACTTGAGGCTCAAGTAGCCTCGGTGGCATGGAATGCGTTCTACCAACTTTGGTTGGTGGCCCAGCTACGTCCCTATCTGAGCAGGGAGGACCTTACATCAGTTGTACATGCTCTGGTAACCTCGCAGTTGGATTACTGCAATGCATTCTACGTAGGGCTGCCTTTGAAGACAGTTCGGAAGCTACAGCTCGTGCAAAACGCGGCGGCCAGATTAATAACAAGGACCAAGCGGTCTGAACACATAACACCTGTCCTGGCGCGCTTGCACTGGCTACCAATATGCTTCCGGGCCAGATTCAAAGTGTTGGTCTTAACCTATAAAGCCTTATACGGCGCGGGACCACAATATCTGTTGTAACGCCTCTCCCGATATGAACCTGCCCAGACACTGCGTTCTACATCGAAGGCCTTTCTCCGAGTTCCGACTCATAGCGAAGCTTGGAGGGTGTCAACAAGAACTAGGGCCTTCTCGGTGGTGGCCCCTGAACTGTGGAATAGTCTCCCCGATGAGGTGCGCTTGGCGCCGACATTGCTATCTTTTCGGCGCCAAGTTAAAACCTTCCTCTTTTCCAAGGCATTTTAATTTAGTTCTTAAGTTTGCTGTAATTGATTCTGATTTATTATTTTTATTTATGTTTTTGTTGTATTATATTATGGAATCTTATTGTTATATATTTGTATTCTTGTTGTACACCGCCCAGAGAGCTATGCTAGTGGGGCGGTATAAAAATTTAACAAATAAAATAAAATAAAAATAAAATGAAGAATGAAGAATGATCAGTTGAACATATAAGATTGTTGTGTTCAGCATGATGAACTGTGGAAGTTACCTCCCATTTAATGTGAATAAATTGCTGGCAGTAATCAGCAACCATGTTCCAGAACTCCCCTCCCTCCCAAAGAACCAATCACCCCCAGTGTGCAGTGGGGCAATGTTTCTGAGTTCAACATATCCTGGGAAAAGGACAGTTTTCAATAAAGTATATACTGCTTGCATAGAATGTCAGTTGTGGTCCCAGGGTATGGTCTGAAGACACATGAGTCTACCAGTTTGCTGAAGCTAAGTCAGTCTACATCTGGTTAGTCCCTGCATGGGTGACTGCCTGGGAACCACTTGTACTCTGCCTTGGGCTGCATGATGGAGAAATGCAAGATATAAATATAAGAAAATGAATAAATAGGGTTTTTTATGATTCTTGGCAAAGAATTTGGATTTCTAGAGCATGTAATACTTATGGCACTACCTATCGGGGTGATTAATCAGGCCAAGGTAATACAGTTAGATATTTTGATTGTTTTTTAACAACAATATGTCTTTTAACCCCTTTTTAAAGAAGTTTTTAAAGCTTTTTTAAAAAAATGTTCTTAAAGTTGTTTTAATGTATTTTAAGGTCTGTTTTTATGATATTTTGATGTGTTTTTAGCGCTTTTGTTTGCTGCCCTGGGCTCCTGCTGGGAAAAAGGGCGGGATATAAATCAAATACTAAATAAATAAATAAATTCTGTATACATGGGTGTGTTTTGTGCCCTGAGCTTTTGAAATTTAGGAAGCAAAGCGTAAATTAGTGATCCTCAAATTTTTCTAACAGAAATTGAGACCCATATTCAGAAACAGGAAGATATTCTAAACTACAAAGAAAATGAGATCAAGGAGCTGCAACGCTTCATCAGCAAGCAAAAACAAACCTTAAAGTAAGTACTTCAGGCTGGGACCTCTTCCTTCCACTGGCATTTGTCATTGACTTCGATCAGAGTCAGACCTGTCTTCAGATCCATTTGTTTGCATTATGTACGAACTCTAAACTGTGGTTAATCTTAATTATGATTTGTTGATATAAACCAGCTTCATAAGCTGTGGTTTGAGGTTGGAGTGTTTCAAGCAAGCAATAGTTAAGATTAACCACAGATGACACGACAACCCAGTTGTTAATTAAAAACAGAACTGAAAACTTCCAGTCTCCTCACAGTCACAGCAGAATTAGAGGGAGGTGTGCACAAGCCCAAAGTTGCTGCAGCTTGATCATGTCACAATAAACAATGGTTTATCATAACATTCAGACCAGACCAGCTCAATGAATGGCCAGAGTGATGGTCTTCTCTTACATAAGGCTTTCTGCTAAGGTAGCAGTGGTAATAAATCATTGTCCTGCAGTGGAGAAAGGGATCCTCCTACTCACATCTCTAGATAGGACTGCAAATTAGAAACACATGCCTTATCAAGTCGGAGAGGACCTTTTCTCCTGTTCCTTCCTGCCTAGCTCTGAAAGGAAGGATGACAACAGTGCTCTGTCAGCTTCATCCATAGACATGGCAACTTGCTTGTCTTTCATCTTTATGGCTTTTGCTATCCTCTCTACTCCTTTTAGGTTGCTGTGGGGAGTGTGAAGAGAGTCTTAATACTATTGCATTTCGGCTGGTGGTAGGTGGTTGTGTCTACAATGTTTCCTAAGAGTGTGAGTGTCACATCCTTGACAGGATCGTAGAAGTCTACCAGTAAAAGTACCTGTGTCTTTCCAGCCCAGGCACCATAGGGAAGAAAGTCTTCTCAACTACGTTATTTTATTTGGCCAGGGCATGCTTTCTGCTGTGCCCTTGGGGGGATCGCTGGTCACCCTTCCAGACGTTCCTTTACCTCTGCTGCCTTTGGTACCAGCAGTCCCCCAGGGTGACCACCAAGGCCTCAGTTTCCACCTTGGTGATGCACTATAAGCTGGACACTTATGCGTTGGCCAAAGCTTTCTTTAGCAGGCATGTTCTCCAACAGGTGATAGCTTTCTAGGTCACAGCAGGCACTGCCCATCTGGGAACCACTATGGTATATCCTACCCAAGGAACCCCTTGCTGCGTTGCAGGAAAACAGAATGTTGGGCTTACCATGATAAGTTCAGTTTATGGAGGAGATCCTACCCGCTCTGGGAGATGTTCCCTCTGTGAGGGGAAACTGAGAAGGTGCATATTAAGTGCCCACAGCGGGGTAGTGGATTTTATTGGTTTCCTCCCCCTTGGGGGTTTCCCTGTTTTCTTAACTTTCTGTTGTTTCTGGATTGCCATGCTGCTAGTGGTTGCTTAGTCTGTAGCTGTGGTATATGCTGATACTAGAAAGTGGGTGATTTCCCACTTGATGAGGCATGTTTCTAATTAGCATAGTCCTGCCTAATGGTGGAAGTGGGAGGAGTAACCCATCTGAGGATCCCCTCCAACCTCTGCAGAAAATGAAATTATCATGGCAAGTCCAACATTGTTTTTTTCTTTATCAATTGTTTATATTGGAAGGATTATTCAGAAGGCTTAGCATACATAGGTAGTCTTCCATTTTCCTAATGTATCATATATAGATTAATAAGTACTTAAATGTCTGTTTTCACACGGAAAATGATGTAGTAAATGCTCTTACAATCTGCTATTGCAAGCTTTCTGTTGTGCTTTTTTTAGAAAAGAAGTGTCTGACTTCAAGATACAGAAACAACAGGAACGTTACATAGCAAAAGCGCTTGGGAAAAAAAACAAGGATTTTAAGTAAACTTAGAAACATTCCCTTGATTTTAATCTTACTGAAGTCAAGAATGAACGTCTCAGTTTTTCCACCAAAAAATTATTCTATGTGAAGTGAGATATTTACCGCTAAAGGTCAGTTTTCTGTACATTCTGTCCAGTGGAATCAATCTTGGACCTATATATTTCTGTACATGTTTAGGTGGACAAAGAATTGGATTCCCAACATTTAGGCATATGCACGAGTTTTTCCACTTGAATGTGAAAGGCAATAAGATCCCAATGAACTTTAGAACATCTGTGGATATTACTAAATTGCTACTACATAGTGTAGTAATCCAATACCTAGATCTTTCTGGGAACTTTTTCATGTCATTCCTTGTGCAGGTAGATTATGAAATCAACATTGTAACGTATACATGGCTGCTTAGAAGTAAGTCACACTGAGTTCAAAGAGACTTATTCCAGGGTAAATGAGTAAAGAATTGCAACCTCAGTCCAAGAGGTCATTTCTAATCGAGGACATGCCATTCAAGGCTGTCTATCATTGTTCCTCTTTATCCAGCTCTAGAAAGTGAAAGAAATTAGTTTCAAAGGGATGTGGCAAACCTTCAACCATCAAATGGAATAGAAAGACAAATAGTTTCAAACTATTATAAAGCTGCCACATGGCATATCTTCTCAGAGCCACAAATACTGGAGATCCCATGCTCTTATTTTGCAATTCTGATGTTAATTTAAGCTGAGGCTGCGAAAGCAAAATCTTTGAATTCTTGAATTCAACTTGAATTTAAGCTGCCCTGCAAAGATTCCTGCCAAAAGCAGAGCTTGCATTCAGTGCTGAATTTTCAGCATGGATCAGCTGGGAACTGGCCAGTGGAATTAGGAGTAAATTAGGACCCCTGGTGTGTCTAGTTAGCCCTGTGGGCCACAGGTTCCCCATGCCTGCACTGGTCACTCAGTGGTAAAGGAAAGGCTCTGTGCACATGCTTACAGGCACTCGTGTGACATATTGCAAGATAGCACTTTAAGCTGCAATCCTAAACACATTTATTAGGAAATAAGCCCCACTGAATGCAATGCAATTTCTGAGTACACAATACATAAGATTGCAGTTATTTTTATATCTTCTTTGAGTTGAAAGGGAATTGGCCCTCTCTCTGGGCCTTTCTGCATGATCTTTTTAAAATACACAGTTGATAGTTCCACTTTTATTCCCTTAAACTGGTGCTTCTTTGTAAAGACAGTTGATTTTCTTGTAAAGCACTTGTACAGTGCTTTGTACTTGGGATTATGTACTGCTACCTCCATGGCGCAGAGTGGTAAGCGGTGGTAATGCAGCCGAAGCTCTGCTCACGGCCAGAGTCTTATTCCAACGGAAGGAGGAAGTCGAATCTCCAGTAAAAGGGGTCGAGGTCCACTCAGCCTTCCATCCATCCGTGGTTGGTAAAATGAGTACCCGGCATATGCTGGGGGGTAAAAAAAGGCCGGGGAAGAACTGGCAATCCCACCCCATATATACGGTCTGCCTAGTAAACGTCGCAAGATGTCACCCTAAGAGTCGGAAATGACTCGCACTATAAGTGTGGGGACACCTTTACTTTTTACCTCTGGATTGCATATCCTATCTTATTGTACATTAATCTAGGTATGTGAGTGCTATGGGCACCTGCTGTTGTCTGTGATATTAGTGACAAGTAAACTTTCTTTAGTTTAAAAACAATACTGTGAAACTTAGTTGTGGCTTGTTATTTTTAATGAATTGTTTATACACATTTTTACCTTTAAGAACATAAGAACAAAAGAAGAGCCTGCTGGATCAGGCCAGTGGCCCATCTAGTCCAGCATCCTGTTCTCACAGTGGCCAACCAGGTGCCTGGGGGAAGCCCGCAAGCAGGACCCGAGTGCAAGAACACTCTCTCCTCCTGAGGCTTCCGGCAACTGGTTTTCAGAAGCATGCTGCCTCTGACTAGGGTGGCAGAGCACAGCCATCATGGCTAGTAGCCATTGATAGCCCTGTCCTCCATGAATTTGTCTAATCTTCTTTTAAAGCCATCCAAGCTGGTGGCCATTACTGCATCTTGTGGGAGCAAATTCCATAGTTTTTTTTTTTTTTAATAATTTTTATTCAAATTTTTCAAAAGACAAACAAAACAAAGTCAAAAAAACATAACAATACATCAACAAAAAATGAAAATAAAATAGTTGACTTCCGATTTGTCGCAGATCAGCTATAAGTATATAATATACATCAAACCTGTCCCTTAATGTATACATACAGAGTCCCTTTTCTCCGTAGGCTGTCTTAATTAATCGTCAAATCCCAGTATCATCATTTTATTTTGATCTTTCAACAAAAAGTCTAAGAGAGGCTTCCATTCCTTAAGAAATGTATCTGTCGATTTTTCTCTAAGTAAACATGTCAATTTGTCCATTTCTACTAAATCCATTAATTTCAATAGCCATTCTTCCATTGTTGGTATTGATTCCATTTTCCACTTTTGTGCATATAATAATCTTGCTGCCGTAATCATATATAATATTATTCTTCCATATTTCTTTTCTATTTGTTTATCCATAAAACCCAATAAAAAAAATTCTGGTTTTGACTGAATATTTATCTTTAGAATTTTTTGCATCTTCCTACCTATCTGTGCCCAAAATGATTTTGCCTTTTTACATAACCACCACATATGATAAAATGATCCTTCTTGTTGTTTACATTTCCAACAAACATTAGAAACATTACTATACATTTTTGACAACTTTTCTGGAGTCATGTACCAACGGTACATCATTTTATAAAAATTTTCTTTAAGATTATAGCATAGTGTAAATTTCAAACCTTTTTTCCACATATTTTCCCATTGATCCATTTGTATGTTATGACCAAAATTTTTTGCCCACTTTACCATACACTCTTTTACTTGTTCTTCCTCCATATCCATTTTCAATAAGAGTTTATACATTTTCGCAATTATATTTTCATCATTTGTACACAATCCTATTTCAAAATCAGATTTACTTATTTCAAACCCATACATTTTCTTGTCCATTTTATATCTTTCTAACAATTGTAAATAGGCAAACCATTGAAAACTATATCCTTCCTTTGTCAGTTGTTCTCTCTCTTTCATTGTATATTCTCCATGTACATTTTCTAATAGTTCTTGATAAGTTAACCATTTCTCTTTTCCAGTCATTTCTCTTCTATAAAACGCTTCTTGACTTGAGACACATAATGGTATTTTCGAATAAAACCTTGGTTTGTATCTATTCCATATTTTCAACAGAGGACGTCTTATAAAATGATTGTTAAAGTCTACATTTACTTTTACTTTGTCATACCATAGATATCCATGCCATCCCCACTTCAAATTATGACCCTCCAAATCCAATAGTCTTTTATTCCTCAATAAAATCCATTCCTTTATCCAGACTAAACAGCAGGCAGCAAAATAAAGTCTCAGATTTGGTAATCCCAGTCCTCCTCTTTCTTTGGCATCTTGTAGTAGTTTAAATTTAACTCTTGGTTTTTTTCCTTGCCATACAAATTTAGAGATATCTTTTTGCCATTGTTTAAAAGGTAAATCAGAGGATATTACAGGTATTGTTTGAAACAAAAACATCATTCTCGGTAATACATTCATTTTTATCACAGATATTCTACCCATTAATGACAGTTGTAGTTTATCCCATTTTAGCAAGTCTTTCTTAATCTCTGTCCATAATTTTTCATAATTATTATGAAACAACTTTGAGTTTTTATTTGTCATAATGATACCTAAATATTTCAACTTTTTTTCTATTGTAAAATCTGTCTTGTCCATTAACTCTTTCTGTTCCCTTAAAGTTAAATTTTTCACCAACATCTTTGTTTTTTGATTGTTGATCTTAAATCCTGCTAACGGTCCAAATTCTTTTAATTTGTCCATCAATATATGAATTCCTTCCAAAGGGTTTTCTAGTACAATTATCAAATCATCAGCAAATGCTCTCAATTTATATTCTTCTTTTTTTATCTTTAATCCCGAAATCCTTTTATCTTGCCTTATATCTCTAAGCAGCACTTCTAAGACCAGAATAAATAAAAGGGGAGATAATGGACATCCCTGTCTTGTACCCTTTTGTATTTCACATGAATTCGTTAAATCTCCGTTAACAATTATCTGGGCCTTCTGAGATGTATAAATCGATCTAATCCATTTTATAAAATTGTCTCCAAAATCCATTTGCTCCAAAACCTGAAACATAAATTTCCAATTCAAATTATCAAATGCTTTTTCAGCATCTAAAAAAATCAAAGCTGCTTGTTTATCATTTCGTTGTTCTAAATATTCCAACACATTCAAGACATTCCTGACGTTGTCACGTAATTGTCTTTTAGGTAAAAACCCTGATTGATCTTCCTGAATAAATTGTTGCAATATTATTTTCAATCTTTCTGCCAAGATCATTGTAAAAATTTTATAGTCATTATTCAATAGAGATATTGGCCGATAATTTTTTGTTTTAGTTAAATCTTGCTCCTCTTTAGGTATTAATGTTATATTAGCATTTTTCCAACTATCCGGTATCTTTCCCTCTTGCAGAATAGAATTCATTGTAGACTGTAAAGGTAGCAAGAGTTCTTCCTCCAAACATTTATAATACATTGCAGATAACCCATCTGGTCCTGGCGCCTTTCCTAATTTAATTTTATTTATAGCTTCAGATATCTCTCTTGACGTAATAGGGCCATTAATAGCTTGTCTCTGATAATCTGTAATTTTAGGCAAATTCTGTTTAGATATATACTCTTCTATTTTTTCAGATGGAATTTCCTGACACTTGTACAATGTTGAATAATATTGATGAAAAATCTTTTTGATTTTTACATTATCTGTCAGCGTCTCATCTCCTTCTTGTATCTTTAAAATAATATTTTTTTGACGTTCTTTTCTTAATTTATATGCTAACCATTTCCCAGGTTTATTTGCAAATTCAAAAGTCCTTTGTTTAGCAAAATTTAGTTTCCTTTCAATTTCTCTAACTGTCAACATTGACACTTGTTTCTGTAGCATTTTAATTTGATTTACAATAGAAACTTTAGTTGGATTCTTTTTCAATTCTTCCTCTTTTTGTTTTATTTCTTCCAAAATTAATTGCATTTTCTGTTGTTGTTTTTTAATTCAGAGTTACATTTAATAAAATATCCCCTCATAAATGCCTTACTTGTATCCCAAACGATATTTTCACTTGTTCCTTTATGTAAATTATGTTCAAAAAACTCTTTTAATTTCTTCTTACATTCTTGTACTACTTTGTCATTCTGAAGTAAAGATTCATTTAGTCTCCATCTAAATCCAAGATTTTTTTTTTTAAAGTTAATATCACAGGATTGTGGTCCGAAAAAGTTTTTGGTAATATATCCATTTTAAAAATATCCTTCGCTAAAATTTTAGACATCCAAATCATATCAATCCTCGAGAATGTTTTGTGTCTTTCTGAAAAATAAGTAAATTTCTTTGCGTTATCATTTATATATCTCCAGGTATCCACCAATTCTAAATGTTCCATCAGTTCAAAGCAAATCTTCGGTAATTTACCCTGTGTCTCTTTGATATTTTTTTCAGAAAGCCTATCAATTTTTGGTGAGATTACCCCATTCCAATCACCCATGACGCACCAATGATCATATGAAAACTCTGACAATTTTTCCATAAGTCCTGTGTAAAACCTTGTTTTATCTTCATTGGGAGCATAAATACCCACTATCAAAATGTTTGTACCCTGTAAAGTAATTTCAACCCCCACAAATCTACCACTATCATCCAGTAATACCAATTTAGGAAGCAATTGTGGGTTAATGTAAAGAACAACTCCATTTTTTTTTTTTGGTCCAGCTGAAATAAATTCTTCACCCAAATTTTTACAAATCAAATATTTGGAATCTTTCTTCTTAATATGAGTTTCTTGTAAACAAATTATATCCAATTTTAATTTTTTCAAATAATGAAACACTTTCTTTCTCTTCTGCGCCGTGTTGGCTCCATTTATATTCCAAGTTAGATATTTGTAATCCATCTTTAAGCGTGTATTTTAAAATGTGCCTGATGCTCCTTTTAATCCATCATCTTCCTTCCCCTCCTCTGCGTATCCTTGTTGACTTTGTTTCCCAGGAATTATATCCATATCTTTGAGTTTATCTTCTTCCATATCTTTTGAAGCTTTTCTCAAGAAGTCCCTTGCTTTTTGAACAGTATTCAATCTATATTTCTGTTGTCTGAATGTAAAGATCACTCCTTCTGGAACATCCCATCTAAATTGAATTTTGCATTGCTTAAGTTTTTCTGTAAGGAAAGCATATTCTTTTCTCTTACGTAGAAGTCTAATAGGAATTTCTTTCATCACCAGTATTTCCTTACCATCAATTTTAAAGGTATTTTTAAAGTGTTGCTGTAATACCATATCTCTGGTCGTCTTTTTTATAAAATGAACAAGCACATCTCTTGGAATTTTTTTCATTGTTGCATATCTGGAATTAATTCTATAAACTTTGTCTATTTCAAATTCCATCCGATCTTCATTCAAATCCAGAAATTTTACTAAAGCATTAACAATTTTATCTCTGATGTCTTCACCTATTTCCTCAGGGATTGCACGGAATCTCAAACAATGCTCTTTATTTCTCATTTCAGTCACAGCCAAAGGGAGCAAATTCCATAGTTTAACTATGCGCTGAGTAAAGAAGTACTTCCTTTTGTCTGTCCTGAATCTTCCAACATTCAGCTTCTTTGAATGTCCACGAGTTCTAGTATTATGAGAGAGGGAGAAGAACTTTTCTCTATCCACTTTCTCAATGCCATGCATAATTTTATACACTTCTATCATGTCTCCTCTGACCCGCCTTTTCTCTAAACTAAAAAGCCCCAAATGCTGCAACCTTTCCTCGTAAGGGAGTCACTCCATCCCCTTGATCATTCTGGTTGCCCTCTTCTGAACCTTTTCCAACTCTATAATATCCTTTTTGAGATGAGGCGACCAGAACTGTACACAGTATTCCAAATGCGGCAGCACCATAGATTTATACAACGGCATTATGATATCGGCTGTTTTATTTTCAATACCTTTCCTAATTATCGCTAGCATGGAATTTGCCTTTTTCACAGCTGCCGCACACTGGGTCGACATTTTCATCGTGCTGTCCACTACAACCCCGAGGTCTCTCTCCTGGTCGGTCACCGCCAGTTCAGACCCCATGAGCGTATATGTGAAATTCAGATTGTTTGCTCCAATATGCATAATTTTACACTTGTTTATATTGAATTGCATTTGCCATTTTTCCGCCCATTCACTCAGTTTGGAGAGGTCTTTTTGGAGCTCTTCCCAATCCCTTTTTGTTTTAACAACCCTGAACAATTTAGTGTCGTCAGCAAACTTGGCCACTTCACTGCTCACTCCTAATTCTAGGTCATTAATGAACCTTTCCAATATAAATACCCCGTTATCTCTTTCTCTGCAGTACACAGACTGGATTTCCTGTTAACCCTACAGTTATAACAGAAGATACAACAAAGAATAGATAGAGAATAGAAGAGAGAGAAAAGGAGATGGAATACTGAATTATTTAGTCAGTCATTAGACCTTTAACCATATGTACTCAAATGCTTCAAGGTATCTTCAAAAACGTTTGTAGAACCTTGAGACCCATGTCTACAGTACACTACCTTCTCATGTAGTCATAAGTTGAGCATATCCAGCTGTCACTCACTTGTGTTCAGTGGCATTCTTGACTTCTAAGCCGCTGGTACTTGTCATTTAGACTGTTAGCAGCACTCTTAAAAGAAACCACTTACGATGATGTTTTGATATCGCCCAGTTTGCCAAGATGTTACTGGAGGGTACTTCCATAAGGTGTGTGATTGTAACCTCAATAGTTTCTTTCTTTTGCAGAGCAACTCTGTACTGCTTGCCTGGCCACTTACTTATTTTTGAATCTTCAGTTTTAATTTTTGTTTGCTTTTTGATTCTGTGGAAGAACATAATATATTGCAGGAGTGTCCATACAAAAGCAAGACTACCATGCCCTAATTCATTTTGTGTGGGTGGAATATCGTATGATTGAACTAAGCTAGGTGTCAAGAGTACTGTGTGATTGGGGTACACTTTATGAAGATCTTAGAGCTCCCCTGGGCTATGTGTTGAAAAAAACCAGACAGCCAGACACAAAGATTAGGAATATTAATCTGTTATTACTTGCAAGAAAGTAGTTTTTCCAGCTATGGACTGAGCTCATTGGTGGCCTTGAAGACTGGGAAGCACCAGCTCTTAAGTTATTTTAGTACCACCAGCTCACACATCACAGACTATCACAAACAATTCCCTGTTAATTTTCTGCATCAAGGGGAAGGGTTCTTGGTGATAGTCCCCTATTCTGTCTGCATCATCTAAATTCACTCTCTATTCCTAGGACCCCATAAACTTGGAGAGAAATATAACTTTGTTTTTTAATGTCTTGTCACCTTTTGACCCAGTCTGTGTACTGGCTATGGCCACATACTGGTGAGGCAACAGATATTCAAAGATGTTCTTGAAGATGGGTAAATTCCAGACAGGAATGAGCTGTGCCTGCTGGGTTCAGCCTCTCCTGGTTTCTGGTATTTGCTGTATCTGTCTGGGATCCCTGTAGTATTGGTTAATTGCTCCTCATGGTTAATTTGGGTCTTGTACTCCTGGCCTATATGAATATCTGTTTAAGCACTGAAATACTTGTCGGACTTTAGAACGTCTCTCAGCAAGCATGCCATGTTTGAATCCAGCTTTTGGCAACATGCCTTGAACAACACAGGCACAAAAAGCCTCAAACATTTCACATTTTGCTTTTATTTCAAAGAGTTAATTACGATGAAGTTTTTGTCTGATATTTTTTAATTCCCATGTCTTTAAATTTAGCTCCATTGGTGAACTGATCTGACCCAAGATATCCAGTATCTTACAGTCCTGGCATGCCTCCAGCGGATTAACACCTGTTGCTGTTACTTTGCTGATCTTTTAAAGAATAAATAAATAAAATAGTTTACTGTAGTTTTCAGCAAGATTACAGCTCACTCTGTACATATAGATTGAGATGTTTCTATAATATTTTCATTTCTCTTCCAGGTATAGAATGGTTTGCTTTGAACAGAAAAAGGAAAACACTTGGTTTATTTAACATTTTTCTATTTTGTAAATGTTGAATCTGGAAGGATTTTAGACTCTTTACAATCTAAACACAGCTCATAGCTAAAATGGAAACAGTTTTGGCACTCTCTTTGGGAACAGACAGAGTGGATCCCTTGACTGTGAACCAGCCAGCTACATCAGTGTCAGATATACTTCACCTATCTTGGCAACATTTCAGTATTGAGATAATGTTTGGGGAGCTGTATCAATAAAACCTTCTGACATTTAGACACTGAAATATTCACAAGAACTCACGTTGCACTAGTGGTACAAGTACTTCCAATGGTAATTTTAACCTTCTTAATTTAGCAGCTGCTTGTCAATAAAGGTTTTGTTGCCTGTACTGTTTGGAGTAAACTTGAACACTGAGGAGTAATTTCAATTGGCACTAAAATACATAAGTGCTTTACATATGTAGCAGGAGCTAATAAAACTAGAACTGAGGCAATGGGAAAGGAAAAATTAAACCATGAAGGGAAAGCACATTAACAGAGCACTCCTAAAGAGCAGCAGGCATAACAATGGGGTGGGCAGATTATCATTATTTAATAATAATAATAGTGGATTATCACAGAATTACTATCTACTAGGGATGAGGGAGAAATGCAATTCAGTTTGTATTTAAGGGCATATGTACCTAATTCACACTTTTCTAAACAAGATGCAAACTGAAACAAGTCATCTTTCAAAACCTGCACATCTGAATTTTGCAGCCAGTGCAGCATCAAGTGTTCATATAAATGCATATATTAGTGAAAATAGCACACAAAACTGCATTACGTGAGGGGAAATTGCTCTGCAAAGGTGTGTATATAAAAAAGTATTGTAAGAAATTCACAATAAATGCTAATGAAGTTTTATAAGGACTTTTTAAACAAAAATCACAAACCGATGTGGACAACTGAATTTAAGATTGAAAAAATAAGAAATTAACTGGGTGAAACTGAAATTGACACATTTACCCATCCTACCATGAGGTTCTGACTGTAATTTAGTAAGTAATTTTTTAAAATTTATATCCCACTTTTCTGCACTTAGAGAGGCTTACAACAACATAAACATACATATGGACTCTATGGATCACACCAGAGGCAATGACCTTTACTCTGTTCACGTAATGGTGATTGCCTCCATAAGCCTCAGCTACTCACATGTCTAAAGTTTCAGGCCACAGAAATATTAATATGCCAGACTTTCTTATGGTCAAAGACCTTTGCAAAAATCAGATAGGCTCAAAGGTATACAGCAAATCACGTTTGCAAATACAACTACAGAAAATACTATTTATATAAAACACAGTAAATAAAAGCCAGAATCAAGGATTTTAAAAAACAAAGCAATGAAATTAATAATAAAATTATCAAATCAGGGCATCATCATGACCAATTATATTAATGTATTTCTAAAATATTCCTATTGATCACTATGAAGAAGAAACAGTCATTGCTTTTTCTATTATGCATTCCCTTTTGCATTCAGTTACAGTTGCAATAAATTCAGAAGAGTCAAACATGGAGCTATGAAACTTATGTGACTGTAGTGGTTTAATAAAAATTGACCTTGGCTTGTTGGCAATGTATGCAATTCAAAAAGGGGTTGTTTTCCCTGTAGGAAAGATAGAAATGGTCTCTAGAGCTAGGAAAATCCTAAGAATATTACAGTCTCTAAATGAGACTGAAACAGTTTTCCAAACCTGTGTTTGAATGAAAACATTTGGGGCTTTGTGGGATAATGATACTATGACAGCACCTTGAATTGTGCACACAAGGTCACAGGAAGCCAGTGCAAACATCGCTGCACTTATATAATGTGTTCCTGCTGACTTTCCTGTTGTGAGCCAGACTACTATATTTTGCACCAAGCTCTCACTCTGAGCAATCTCGAAGCGCAAATCATATAGAACACATTGCAAGAGTCTAGCACAAAGGTACGAAATCCAAATCTGAAAACTAGACAAAGGCTTCTCAGAAGATACTATGTGTGAAAAGCTCTGTTGCCCATCTGCATTATTTTAGTCTAAAGAGCAGCTTATTGATTCAGTAGTACCTAGGCTCCAGTTCCAAAAGAGGACTGACCATGAGCCTAGTATGGATTTCACTTCAGACCACTGCCAGTATCTAGTTTGTCTTTCAGTTAACCAATAATTTTCACAGAAGTACAGCATAAAATAATTTGCTGGTGGTATCGTGACATATCCCACAAACACTAAACAAGATTTACAAGGCAAATACACATGGTCATTGGAAATGCAAAATGATGGATGCAAACTTTATTCCTATTTGATCAGAACTCAAGACCAGAGCTATTGGGAACTGTGAGGTGCAGCTTCTAGGATTGCACAGGGCCTTCACGCTTTGATCAGCTACAGGTAAACATGGTTGGAGAGGCGGCAGAAGAGATTCTCCAGCCGCTAGCGGTCACAGTTTCTACTATTGGCTCTAGCCTTAGAAAAAGGGACAGAGCCAAGGGATATTCCAAATATGGTTCCACCATAGAGTTGTATAACGGTAGTATGATATTGACAGTTTTATTTTCAGTTCCTGTAATAGAAGACACAACCTCCCTCCCAACAGGCAGCAATCCCAACAGCTCCAGATGCAGTATAGATTTTGCCATTCCAGACATGCTGCTGTTAAAGCAAAAGTATTAAATAGGTTGTCAGGGGTATCCAACATGGTGCCCTCCAGATGTTGAGGAACTACAAATCCCATCATCCCTGACCATTGGTCATGCTGACTAGGGCTGAGAGGAGTTGTAGTCCATAACATCAGAATGGCACCACATTGGCTACCCTTGGCCTAAGCGGAAGCTGTTGCCTAAAGGAGGAAATGCTATGTTACTTCTGAACTTCTCTGTCAGCAGTATTTCTGCAACCTTTAATCAGTTACTTGGACAACACTTGCTTTGATTAATAACCATTTTAAATAAATGTACTTATAAAAGTTGCATAGAAAAATGCATCTTCTAACATTGCACCAGCTACAGCACACACACATGCACCACCTAAAAGCTTTTTTTCAAAGCTAGCGTTTTATTCACATGCAGTTTTATTCAGATGTAACTGACAAAGCTATTAATCAGTTTATGTGATTAAATGATTAAAATGTCTTTATCGGATGACAGCCCTAACAATAACGCTAACATGCTTGGTTTGTCCATTTTAAAAAGTCTATTGACACAGGTGTCTCCTGGAGCATTCCCCCACCGCACAGATCATATTGTATTTTGAAACTGGCTATTCTATGGCTGTAAGCAAACTAGGAGCCAGATCACAGTATTTCCATTAGCTACACTTGGAGGGGGAATGGGCTGATAAGTTGCAAAATCTCTTTGAAGCTGAATTTTTTTTTTAAACACCCTCAAGCTGCTCCTACCAGGTTTTACAGTAAAAAGGGGCAGGGTTTGACTAGCATTGTGTACCCCTGTTTTCAGAAGAGAGAGGTGGAGATGCACTGGAACCGGCAGAACTGTGTGTGCTTCCACCCTAGATCTCAGTTTCTGATTGAGTTGCTCTGGAGAGAAAGGAAACAAATATAGCATTGATATTTTGTTTTCTGTTTACTGATGCTTGTGTTTTTATAGCACACTGTATGTGTGTGTTTCTATTTTCTTCAGCTCTAACAGGCACATGACATAACCAGGGGGTTTTGCTTTTTATCATGATTGGATTAAACGGAGAGGATGGAACATGAGCTTCATCCAGAAGATCAAGTTCTCAAGTGTGAGTGGGAACAGACCCAGCTGCAACAAGGATAAAACAGAATCCAGTCTCCCATTGTTCCAGCTTAGATTCACATGGTCTACACAGCATAAAAATGTTCTCCTGTGTGACAAGAAGTGGTCAATGTTCTTCTGAGCCTGATGGACTGAATGGAGAAGAACAATTCAACAACTACAACTGCAGACTTCATTCTCCTTCACTGGAGAAAGACTGCCACATTTCTAGCAACTCCAGAGGAGACCGGACCTCTGACACTTCCAGTTCTTACCGTTCAGCACTGGGCTCAGAGGAAGCTGAGAGTTTTAAGGACTGTGTTGAGTACTTTGAAGAAGCTGGAGATTGTACCAAGCAGTGCACCTATTGTGACTCTGAATATGAACAAGGAAGCATAACAGCAGCACAGATCCTTTCTGCAGCTCAAACAAATCCTGCTGACAGGAGCAAGATTTCCAAGGTTACAGCCAGCCATGGGACTTTGAATAGTTTCAGCAGCATTTTAAAAGATGACCCATGCAGTGCAAAGGGGAATACTTATGCTGTTACATCTGGAGGAGTTCAAGCTGATTTTCCTCTACATAGGTGTGAGACTTTTGGAGACTCATTGCCAATCCAAGGGGCAAGAGCACAGAGCCTGCAGGCAGACCGCAATGGTACTATAAAAGATCAAACCTGCAGAGACAAACTCTCTTCCAGTGGTAAGGAAAAGCAACAGGTTCAGATGTCAATCAAAGCTAAGAATAGCCCAGACCCAGTGTGCAGTGATAGAATGGGTCTAGTCACAAGAAGGCTGCAGCCAGGAGACAGCGGATCTAAATATTTGGATAATCCTATGCAATTCAGTTCTGATAAATCCAAGGAAATGTTACCTAATGCACGCAAGCTGAAGAAAAGTGGCCTTGGCAGTCGAGCTCATGGTCCTGTAAGTAGCAAACCAGCATGTCCCAAATATTTTGTTGAAAATCCAAGTGTTTTGAGTGACTCTGATGAGGCTGATAATGAAGTAGAGAAGCTTACTGCTCTGTCTTTCCAGAGTCTCTCATGTCCGCAAGGCAGCTACCTAGATATGTATAGTTCCAGTAACAGGACATCATCCAGCTTGTCTAATTCCTTGCCAGAAGATAGTAATGGAATGAACAGGTGGCCGTCATGCGGCGACCAGAGGAAAACAGTCGTGGTTGGCTACACAAAAGGAAACCGGCTATTCCCAACAGCCAGCAAAGCCCCAGAAACAGGACTGCTCGCTGGGGGGTTGGGGAAGGAGCACTTTGAATGTGTTGATGTCACACTAGAGAATGCTGATGGCAAAAAGAGCCTCTCCAAAAAGAGAGTGGTGCCCAAACGCCAGATCCAGTTGAGACGGAAGGAGAAGAAGGAGGTAGGCTTTTGTGCTGCAGGCGACTGTGCTGCCCTCCAGCCATTAACCCAACCACGGAAAGAGTCATGCATGAAAGTTAGAAATATCAGTGATGAGTTTAGGACAAATTATAAGCAGTTTCTGAAAGCAGCCTCTTTGAGCAATGCTTACAACAAAACTAGGATGGCTTCCAGTTTGGTGAAAAATGTTTTGGCTAAAAAAATGCAATATGAACAAAGGATTAAAATGGAGCAAGCATCTATCCAGGGGAGCTCAACCTCTTCCGTCCCTTCCTCCATAAGTACTGACATCCAAGGGGACAGTTTAGAAGGCAAGTCAAGTTCTCTGTCCAAGTCAGACTGCAGTTTTTCAACTGAAGATGTGCAAAGCCATTCCACCAGTGAGAGGTCAGAGTCCATTGCTGTGAATAAAGACGGCTTGGATGCCTTGAGGCCAACAAAAGGAGTTGTGCTCAATGAACAACTACGGGAGAATGTCTGCAAACTGAAAAATACATTTGCTGAGCTGAATGAGAGAATGAAGTATCAAGACGTCACTCAGCTGAAAAGACTCCCCATTTTGGCAGATGGTGGTGTGAATAAAAAAGAATCAAGCAACATCAGAAAGCAGGTCACTGGGGAAAGAAAAGAATATAGGACAGCCCGAGCCGTGTTTGAGTCGCAGGGTGATACAGAAAGCTTAGCTGCAGTTCCAAACTTTGCAAAGCCACAAAAGCCATGGCCAAATCTGAAGCAGCGCGCCATTCGGCAGAATAAGCACACTCAGTCAAAGGAAGAAAAGTTCCCCCTTAAACCTAAAAGCCTTTTGGTGCCCAAAGATACTTTCAGGAACATCTTCACATCCAAAACCAAAGAAATGAAACTCATCCCTCAGATCAAGAATGAGCACAATGCTCTGAATGCCTTTAGGCACACGTCTTTGGATAGAGTTTCCAATAATCGAAGGTTACCTACATTTCAGAGCATGAAACTTTCATCTGTAATTTTTCCAGCTTCTGGCACATCACACGGTGGTGAAAAATCTATTCATCCCAAAGCACCTTGCACAGAGGAGGCTATTCAAATGGAAAGTAAAGAAAAGGCAAGAATACATCAAACCAGAGGGGTAAGAAAATTAGTAACAGACACCTACAGCCTTGGCTTTAAATCATCAGACAGCTCCAGTGTGGATCAGACATCCTATTCTGAAAGCAAAATAGAAAACAGTTTAGTTGTGTTGCCAAGAGAGTCCATAGCTATCTCACCTCTCTTCATCCACTGCACCTCAATATGTCGGAAAGATGATGCACAAACAGCAAACAGTTCACAGGAGAAAAAACAAGAGCAAACTGAGGATGTAGATGTGTCAACGCTTTCTTTGCATGAACAGGGCACAAGTAGCAGCGAATCCCCTGATATTTTTAACCCCCCAGTAAAGACACATGAAAATGTATCTGTATGTCATTCAGAAAGCAAATGTTCTGCAGTGGGTGAATCTGCAGTGCATATTACTACAATTCAGTCCAAGAAACTTGTTCTTGAGAATAAAGACTTTCAGACACAAGTTGAAAACAAACCAGTGCCTTCTGAGCGGAGTGAATTAAATGTCAGGCCTTCTTCTACAACCTCTAAGAAAGAGTCTCAGCTTAATATTAAAGTCAACAGTTCTCTCTCTAAACAGTCACACAGAACTGAAACTGATTATTTCCCAGCTTCAGGTTGTTCCAGATTGGATGAAAGGACAATGAATGAAGCATTCTCAATGTCTAATCATAGTTTGTTGAGAGAAAACAAAGATGTTGCTTCATCAGAGTGCATTAGGATTCCATCTCCTACATATGCTCAGGAAATCACAAAAAAAGATAATGGCTGTGCAACCACAAGCCGTATTAAGGGACCTTGCAAAACCCAGGAAGCTGAGTTGCCCTATCAGAAACATTTATCCAGTGAGATCCTCTCAGTGGCTCCCAAAGATAGTAAAGTTTATTCTAGCCCTTTAAAAGAAGAAAATATGTTTTCTGAATCTGGATCACCTCATGGAAGGTATAGACACCCACAAGCCATCAGGCCTCCAATGTCAAGCACTCAAACTTTTCTGGCACAGACTCAAGCAAATAATAATTTTGCTGACAGCACGTCTAAAACTACAATACTGCAAAACACCAGACCCTTGGACAACCACAACAGAATACATTCGGAATGTGTAATTTTAGACAGCCCATTAACAACAAGAGAGTATATTGAGGGAATCAAGGTAATATCAAACTCGCCTTTTACACCATCAACCTCCTATGGAAAACTCCATGACCCAGAATGTGATTACTTTAATAAACATCAGACAACAAATGAACAGTATTTTTCAGCTACGCAGGCTGACAACACAAATTACTTAACAATTCCAGTGAAAACCCATCAATCTGAGGCAACTGCTAAACACCCAGTGCCCTCGTACATGGATAACACATATTTTACCTCCAATATCTCCGTCCAGCCAAGTGGAGAAGCATCTGGAAATAAAATAAGCAATGACATTTTCCCACCAAAACAAATAGAAAGGAAGGCACCCTCCGATAATGTGTTATACAATAACCCAAGCCACGGGCAACTCCCCATAAGACTTGAAGAGTCTCCCAGTTTCACGAAAAGAAATGAGATAACTCCACCATCTGGTAAGAGTGCCTCAAGCCCAACTAGGCATTTTGCTGGTGCTGGTGCTGGTGCTGGTGCTCCTCCTCCTCCTCTGCAGGCACATAGAAAAATGTTAGTTGATCCAGAGAGTGGAAAATGCTACTACGTGGAACCACCAAGGCAGCCTCAGTTAAAGATGCTTTATGACCCAGAAACAGGGCAGTACATTGAAGTGCTCATACCACCAGTCCCGCTATCATCACATAGTGGGCTTTACCAGTCTCCTTTTTCACCGGTGGTCATGAATCCAGGAAGTTATGGACCACCTTACATCCCATACACTGGGTTTCCAGGGTTTGCCCCTCCCCCTCCAGCTATGCCACCTGTCCATCTGGATCTTCAAGACCAACAACCCATTCAAGAAAATACAAACCTCAACAAAAATTTCAATCATGTTCCAAAGAATGATGTTCCTCCAGCTACCCAAACTGTCGATGGCAATTACATGGAAAGTTTATACTATATTCCCACAGGGATGAATTCAAGTCCTAATCCTGATCAAGCTTTATTTTCCCCACCTACAAGTTCTGGTCCTTCTGTGCCTGAAAAGGGATCCTTCATTAGGATGTGACATGCAGTGCAACAAGGGCATCTGGGGGAAAAACTGTTTTTGTATTTCAGATAATCCATTTTTGTTTTGTTTGTCTTTTTAAAAGGTCAAACCAAACCTCACTCCCTAGAATCTGTGAAAAAGGAATGACAGGAAGAGGGGGGAAGGCTGGTTGCCTTTAGTTCAGTTTATTCAGCCGCTTAGGCTCTGAAGACTCAAAGAGGTAACGGGGCACCAAGAGTTTATATCACACCTCCCTTGCTTAATACATTTGATTTGAATATAAACATCCCTGGCAGTAAAGGGTTATATTCTGGTGCTAATGAAGCCAATGGGAGTTTTGGTATTGACTTCAGTGGGACCAGGATTCAGCCTATGAGGTTGTCATTTGCAGCTGTCAAGTTTGTTTCTCCTATTATTATTTATTTATTTATTTAGTAGATTTATATTGCACCCTTCCTCCCAGTAGGAGCCTAGGGCGGTTTCTTGAGGCATGCTATCTAGTATATTATTCTAATGCTAACTCCATTACTGAGGGGTCCAGTTATTCACAACTCTTGACTCTTCTGTAGAAAACAAATGTTCATCCAAACTTTTTTGAGAGTTGATACTTTTGTACATTATGCACAAACCACCAATACTTTCAGGCTCCACTGATGTTTTCATGGTGCCTCACTTCACTTTTGCCATCAGCGCCCAGCTACCCTAGCAGGTTTCTATCAGTGTAAATACTTTGAAGATGGGAGAATATATGTGGAGGGAGCCTGAGAAAAGGAAGCTTGGCTACTCCCCTGAGTTTCACATTTTACTAGAGCTCCACGTTGAAGAGACTGACAGCAGCCTTGGATTGGTAAGTAGCAAAGCAGAAGTAATGTATATGCTAGCATTAGGGGTCCCTTTGGGAGGAAGGGCAGGATCTAAACTTAATAAATAAAAAATAGGGTGGCCAGATGTAAAAGGAGACAGGGCACCTGCCCTTTTAATATTTGTGTTGAAGAGAGGATTTCAGTAGATTTAGATTGCCATGCAAGCTACACCTGCTAAAATTCTGTCTTCTGTTAAAGATGTCCTCTTTTTGATCACATCCACATCGTACAGTTAAAACACTTATATACCGCTTTAACAGCCACAGCTTCCTCCAAAGAATTCCGGGAACTACTGTTTGTTAAGGTTGCTGGCAACTGTAGCTCTGTGAGGGGACTAACAACAACTCTCAGCACCCTTCCCAGGATTCTTGGGGGAAGCCATGACTGTTAACATGGAACAAGAGTGCTTTACATGTATGGTGTGGATGTGACCCTGGTATCTGGCAGCCCTAGCCAACTTTGATGTTCAGAACGCTAAGCACTAAATAAGAATGGCCAATGGAAGAGAGGGTGGGACCTACAGAGTGTTTCCAAGTCAACAATGATTGACAGAATAAAATATATGTTTTATGCACAAGGAAGAATCCTGTACACCCAGAAGTGGCTGGTGGGACAATGAAGGCCCAATCATTTGCCAAAAGGTGGGGGTGTAAGATGCAGGGGACACAGCATGGTGCAGGCAAAGCAGCAGAAATGCCGAATTGGCACTGCCGCCATGCCTGCACTGGCTGTGCTCCCTGCACCTTGCCCTCCTCCTCTTGGGAAGTGACAGTGATGCTTGCTGTTGGGAAGCCAGCTGAACAACACCTTCCACATCTTACCAACCCCCCCTGTGTATACCCCATCAAAGGGTCTGGTGAGTACCTGGATGGAAGACACATTGAAATTATATATGCATCTTGAGTTCCTCCATGGAAGAAAAGCAAATGTGATCTATTCTAGTCTTTAAAAGCATAATTTTTCCATCCATGAAAATCCTGGGTCTCACTCACACGTAATACCATGGCTTAGTGAGAATGAGTGAGGGTGTGGGTACTCAGAGCAAAAATCATTGCTGCCTTGCTCCTCCCCCAGTCCAGCTGCTACTGCACTACCTGGAGCTAAGCTATGGTTTGGTTTAGAGTTATGTGCAAACCTGGGTCCATGGTCTCCCCCAGACAAACCATGAGTGGTAAACCAAGAACGAACCTCAGTTACTGCTTGTAATTTGTTGGGAGCAAGGCAAACCACGAGCCCAGGTTTGCACATAGCAGTAGGCCAAACCATGGGGCAGCAACAAGACTGGGGAAGAAGTGAAGCAGTCACAATTTTGTTCTGGATACCCACACTTGTTCATGCTTGCTGAGCCATAGTTTGGCTTAGTGTTGCATGCAAACCAGGCCCTAGTCAAGAAGATTTCCTTGAGGAGCAAGCTGTTAATTTTTATTTTTATTTTATTTTTGGTATTATTCTGCAATTAAAGTATTTCCAAAATTATTTGTTCTAAAGCTTTACAAAAGAGGATTTTTAGCATGTTCATAAATTTATATTCCACAAAGGGTGGCTGTAAGCTGCATGGGTACCACATCACTGTATAACAACAAGCCTAAGGCCACTTGATTTGGTCTCCTGGCAGACTGCTGTAGCTCAAAAAGACAAGAAAAGGGGAGGGAAGAGGACTGAATGGGGCCCTCAATAGAAGCAACACCTGTGGCTCTCAGAGGACAGAGCTACTGCCACAGAGAAAGGGTGGAGAAAAACCAAGCCTGGTGCTGATGCACATTCTGGCTGGTATCTTCTGCCCAAAATAGCAAATTAAGCTGGAACGGTAAAAGTCCACTGAGACCAGCATTTTCCCTGCTTTCCTCACTATGTAGTAGATTCAGCAGGCTTGTTTGTGAAATTAATCTCTCTCCCCTCTTTGTTGCCTCTGTTCCTAGGTCTCAACCCTGAAAGCTTCCTTGTGCTTATAAGAGACTTTCACTAGGTCTGACTTTTCTAATTTTAACACCACAGTGACGGCAGCAACCACCTAATGGGGAATTCTCCTGGCTATGCATCTCTCTCAAAGGTACAACAGGAGCCCGCTCTGGTTTGGGCTTGACTTCTGGCTTCCAAATCTTCCTAACCCTATACAGTGGCCACCATTTGCCTTTACCCACAGCTGACATGAAGAAATTAATGTTACTGTGCGCTAAAGGTAGGGATGGGGCAGAAATTTGATTCTGTTCACGTTTAAAGGCAAATCTACCCTGTTCACACGTTCTGAAACGGTGCGAATTGGGACACAGCCATCCTTTGACATTCACCCTTCGCTGAATTTTGCAGCGCAGTTCTCCAGCCACGTAATAACGTTCACAAAAATGCACACAGTAAGGTAAACTGTGCATACCAAATGCATGCATTAGTGAAAATTATACTACGTTTGGGAAAATAGAAATACTAGAGAAAACACGTTTGCAAAAAATTGTATACTCGGCAGAATTGCAAAGAAAAATGTGCACATTATAAGAGATTTACACTGAAATGCTGATGAATTTTCATGAGAACTTAAAAAAGAAAGAAAAGCAACCCAATCTGATGTGGAAATGTGTAGAACTGAACTTAAGATGAGATACGGAAAGAAATCAAAATTGACATATTTCCCTATCCCTAGTTAAGGGACATGAGCAGCGCCGGAAAAAAAAGGTGGCACCCCTACTTGTTTATCCACACTCTTCCTTCTTCGTATTAGGCCCTGCAGATGATTCAGCTTATCCCCTCCCCACCCCTTGGCATGGCTTTATGACTTTAAAAGCTGCCAAATGGGCAGGAATGTGGCAGCTGCCCCTCTTCCCGGCATAAAGGATGGCAACGATGAGGGGGAAATGGCAGTTGTTACATTTCTGCCAGTCATGAAGACACAAGAGCTCTGCCAAAACAACAAAACAGGTGGAACTTCAACCCTTCATGAACTTTGTTCCTTTTTATTTTGCCCGGTTTTTGTTCTGCTGTGTGGATCCACCACTTGTTTCCGTAGGTCCTTGTTTCTCCTTCTGGCTCTTACTGCCTATGCAGCCCTGTTCGTTTGCTCAGCATCTCTGGCCTCTGTGCCACTCCTAGCGGGATGGGGGACCTGTGGCCCTCCAGATATTGTTGGACTACAGCTCCCATCATCCCTGACCCTTGGCTGTGCTCTTGCTGGGGCTGATGGGAGTTGGAGTCCAGCAACATTGGGAGGACCAGAGGTTCTCCATCCCTGCTCCAAAGAAATAGCATGGAAAATGTTACCAGGTGTGGTTTTTCCTCTCATAGTGCTGCAGTGGTGGGAAAAGCTTCATTTGGCAGAACTTTTCCTTCGATGCCATCATGTAAAGTTACTTCCGCCTCATGCGGTGGATATGGCAAACTTATGCCTCCTAGCTTTCCATCTCGCAGTACTCCAGCTTTCCTTGCTGGTTACAACCTCCCTCAATCCTGTGTGAGGTTTCTCCTTAACAACTCCCTTCTTCCTAGTAGCTCAGTGGTAGAGAGCATGCATTTCATGTAGAAGGTCCCAGGTTCAATCCCATTCCCTGACATCTCCAAATAGGGCTAGGAAAGACTGTTGTTTGAAAACCCTGGAGAGCCATAGCCACTCAGGATAGACAATAATGAGATAGGTAGGCCAATGCTCTGAGTATAAGGCATATGGTGTAAGGCATCTTTCTGTGTTCCACCTCCAAGTCTCTGCCACTTATTGTTTCTTCAGGTCCCAGCTTTTCAGTGTATTTTGCTCACTTCTCTAGCTATTGAGTCTCACTTCCTTTAGACATTTTCATTCGGATTCCCTGCCTGCATGACACTCTTGTCTCGTCTTTGTGCCCTTTTCTGTGACCAGCAAACAACCTCTTGTCCTGTGATGATTTTCTTCAGCTATCCTTTTTCAATAGCCCTCTTTTCCAAACGCTTCTGATGTTTTCTTCTTCTTTAGGCCTCTCCCCCATGCTCTCACCCATTCCTAGGTTCCTGTTTCTTAGCATGTTGCCTTCTCTGTCCCCTTCTCCTAACCTTTTCTGAGCTCCCTGTTCCTTACCTTCCCTACTTTCTGGGAGCTCTCCCCACCAGGCTCATTCTCCTTGCCTTCCTCACAAAACTCCTCTTATTCCTAAACCTGTGTGACAGACTTTAGTTCAGTGGAGAAAGCTGATGTGATGATTCCATGACTGATTATTTCCCTTAGCAGATGGAATGTTCATGAACATTCCCAGACATCACATCCCCATAGCTAATGGGAGCCAAATACATTTTCAGTGCTGCCACCACAGTGACCACTTGCAAATAATTTGTTACAAGTTACGAATTACTTGTAATTCGTTGCTTTGTTTGAGGAATGAGTGGGTAATTCCTTTACATTTTGATTGTAACAGGAGTAATTATACAGCTACGAGAGTGGCTGTATACTATAGCCAGCATGGATTTTTCACATTCCGCAATGTTAAATTGAAAATACCCTCCATGCCATTCTGATGCTTCCCATAATCTCATTTCAAAACCTTACAAAATTTATAGTCCTGAATGCTTGCTTAACTACCCTCTCAATTTTCATGGCGATACACAAAACAGTCAGAGAGAACAGAGAGTTCAAAGTGTAAAAAGAAAGAGAAAATCCCCAGAGCCCTTTTGGACTTTTTTCTGTCAGAGTTTTCATAATCTGTTGAAATTCATTAAATATCAGCCATGTTCACAGAGTACCTGTAATCCTATTACTGACCTTGCCCCATACTCTGACTTTCATCTTCTGCAGTTTAAAAGTTAAAAAAATGCCTGGCTGATTTTTAATTAATTTAAGAAATTTTGGCTGGAACCCAATTATAACGTCGGGCATGCTCAGTAAGAACCAACTGTCAGTGTTCTAAAAGCCAGACTCACAGCTACTGGACTTGTCTAATCAGGGGGCCACACCCACACCAGACTTTGCTTTCATATGAGACAGTCATGGCTTCCCTCAGAGAATCCTGGGAAATGTAGTTTGTGAATGGTGCTGAGAGGAGATTCCGGTTCCACTGAGAGAGGTCCAGTGGCCAGACTGGTTTAACAGTCAGCCATTCTGATTGAAGGTCTGTGATGGGAACAGCAACTCTCAGCACCCTTCACTAACCACACTTCCCAGGATTCTTTGAAAGAAGCCATGACTGTCCAAAGTGAAATAAAGGCCTGGTGTGGATGTGGCCAGGGACAGCTTTGGTTTAAATTTGGTGAGAGGCTACATGTGCCTGCTGTAGAATAAAAAGGTGGGGGAAATGCTGAAAAGCAATGAAACTGTTCACAATGTTTTCCTTTTGGAAAGGAAAGGGGCTTCCCCTCTGCCCAGTGCCCACCCACCCAATCTCCTCCCCTCCCCCTCCCTCCCCGCCCCTCCCCCAGGTCAGTGTTGGACTATGACCTGGGAGACCACAGTTCAAATCCCTACACAGCTATGAAGCTCACTGGATGACATTGGGCCAGTCACTGCCTCTCAGCCTCAGAGGAAGGCAATGGTAAAACCACCTCTGAATACCATTTACCATGAAAACTCTATTCATAGGGTCACCGTAAGTCGAGATCAACTTGAAGGCAGTCCATTTCCATTTTCAAACATGATTGCACAGAAATAAATTCCATTGAACACAAAAAGTATGCCAATGATCAAACCCACCCCTCCTCCCTCTTATCCCCTCCCTCCCCATCCCCATCCCCTTCCAATCCCCTCCTCCCCTTCCCCTTCCTCCTCGCCATGGTCAGTTTTACCTATCTTAAGCATGATTGCACGGAAGTAAATACCATTGGACTCTATAAGCATGCAAATGATCAAACCTGCCCTCCCCTCCCCCTTCCTTGGCTCCCTCCAATACGTTCCTTCCCCTTCCCTCTCCCCCTCTTTCTCCCCTATGGTCAGTTTTTCCTATCCTAACCATGATTGCATAGGAGTAAATCCCATAGAACTCAATAAGCATGCAGATGATCAGACCTGCTTTTTCCCTCCTTCCCCTCTCCTCTCCCTTCCTCCTCCCCTCTCTTCTTCCTTCTTTCTCCTCCCCTGCCCACTCCAGCCCTCCCTGCCTCCCACCCTGGTCAGATTTACCTATCCTAAGCTTGATTGCATGGGAGTAAATTGCACTGAATTCAAGAAACATGCAAATGATTAAACCTGTCCTCCTCCCCTCCCCCTCCTGCCTACTCCCATCCCAGTCCTCCCCTCTGTGTTTTCTCCCCTCCTTTCTCCTCCTCCTCCCCTCCCCATCCCCTGTGGTCAGTTTCACCTGTCCTAAGCATGATTGCAGAGGAGTAAATCCCACTGAACTCAATAAGCATGTAAATGATCAATCCATTCTCAGCAAACTTGCACAGGATCCTATTTCTTACCTCCTAGATTAAAAAGCAGGGAAATTCACTAATAGGAAAAAACCCTTGTGGTTTAAGAATGTACCTATAGCCAACAGATATTTCTATCAGACTTTAAAAAGCAGGGAAATTGGGCAGCTATAGTGAATGCACCAGGGGAGCAGGAGACCTGACCTCTTCTCTGAGATATTGTACTGCCCTACAAATTGGTCAAAATGCAAACACAATTTGGGTTGGTCTTTCACAGTTCAATCCACTTGCTGTGTAGCTTGCAAGAGTTTGGTTTGACGTGCAAAAATCTGAGTAGTGGCTTCTGCCTCCCTGCCCACCTCCTTTACCAGCGGAGAGGCCACCATTGCTATCTTATGGATAAAAAGAATTATTCTACTACCTCTGTATGTGTGTGGTTATTTTTAATGTTGTTTTAGGCTATTTAGATGTGCAGCAGCCAAGGCCAGCACCTTGTAGGCATTTTTTTAAAAAAGGAACTGAAATGTAAGTGTAGTGATTACTTTTGAGAGAAAGTAAAGTAAGTTACTTTCAGAGCAATTGTAATTGTAACGGTAATTATTACTTTGGGGGGGCATGTAATTGTAACTAATTTATTACTTTTTAAAAGTAATCTTCCAAGCTCTGATGGTGACCACATCAATATTGACCTCAATGTGGTCAACATGGTCCGAAGGCTCATAAGGCCAGCTCCCTGTTGAAGCTAAGCAGTGTCAGGTCTGGTCAGTTCCTGAATGGGAGACTGCCTGGGAACATGAAAAGAAAAGTGGGGTATAAATGTAATAAATAAATAAATAGTACTGGATTAACACTAGATATTAGAAGCTAAGTGTCACTTCTTTTTTCACAGCAAGCAATAAACAGTTAAAATAACCCTCTGAAATGTTAGAGTGTAACTGTATGTCTGGTTTGCTAGGCCTTGCTGACTAAGTGAATGAAACTCTCAAGAGGAGAGCAAGCATAAACCTTTGACATGTAATGTGTTTTTGTAATTTCAAAAGAAAGAAAAGGAGCACAAAGATGATCAGGCCTCAAGGAACAAAATCATGTGCAGTCTGATCCTATGTAAAGTTAGACGTCTCAGGACCAAGCTAATCACCGTTCGAGCTTTTAGCAATTGTGTGAATGCCTTTCCTAAAGGAAACAGCTGGTGTGAGAGGCTCAATACAGACTGTGATCCTGGCTGGGGGGTGGGTGGGGAGTCTTAACCCTTTGTTCCCTTTTATGGTTCCCTGATATAGACAGGGGTGTGGGGCACAGCTGCTACTTACATTGGAATAAAATCTCTTGTTCGTCCTAATGGGACCTCTTTATGCAATGTGAATAGCTGGTGGGAGGAGTGGTCAGACATGCCACTGAGAACCATCTTCTCCTGTAGCCCATATGCAGAGATTTATATCTGCGGTTTTTCTTTGAGTGCTGCTACAGTCACAAGTAAGGTGGGTCGTGGCAGCCAGGGGAAGAATCTTTTTCAGCAGGTGTACCTGGGATTGTAGCCTAAAAAAAAATTCATGTAGCTCCATGACAAATATGACAGGGCAGAGCATTCCATGGTCCAGGTGCCACTACTAAAATAAGGTGATGCTTAGGAATTAGAAGTACTTTAACACATCTTCAGTATCTTTCTTTTCTGTTTCTTTTTATTAATTGCTACTGCAGGAGAGCCAGATTTGGATCAGGACTGCAGCACAGAAGATGTTAATCCTTTCCCTTCATGCCACTGCCATGATCCATTCCCCTACCGCAAGCTACTACCAGGTGTGGAAGGGAAAGCACATAGTCACCTCCATGGTAAAAAAAAAAAAAAAAAAGGCTTTGTGGGGATACATTCACACATCTCCAACATTCTCGAGGAATTTGATTTCTGTGAATTCTGATGTGAACTGACCTGATCGCATATGAAATGTGTACATGAAGATAAATTATTTATTTAAATATGAATATGAAAAAACATTAATTTCCATGCATATGTTTTATGCAGATTAACACAGAAACAGAACAGAATGGACTTATGAATGAATGTAGGTTAAATGTTCCAGAAATAGACTGATCCATAGTTGTGTGTAGTATGACATGTAAGATAATTGCTTTGATTGAAGACACTACGTTCTGGAAAATCCAGTTTCTTGGTTAGCCCATACGAAAAGAAGACGGAGTCGGTGGAGAAGCTGCGTATTCTACCACGCCAATTCAGAAACCCTATCTATTCCTTTAAAAAATGGGCAGAGGTCACTCCTAGTAGTGCTGCTAGTGATAGAACTCAGGGCTAGAGTTTTATTTTATTTATTTATTTAAAAAGTTTATATCCCGCTTCAGTTCCAAGGAATTCTAAGCGGCAAACAATAGCATAATAAAACAACATAGTACAGTATAACATACCAAACAAGTTATAAAACATTATAAGAAATATACAGTATATCACACATTACAATTCAAAAGCTAACCGAAATAAAAAGGTCCTAACTTGGCAACGGAAACTAAACAGAGAAGGGGAAGAACGAAATTCCTGTGGAAGAGCATTCCAAAGAGTTGGTGCCCCCACTGAGAACAGTTTATTCCTGCAGTGCAGCCCCCACCCGCATGACCACCCAGAGTACAGCCAGTGATGGGGGCAGTTGCAAAAAGACCCCCTGCCAGCACCTGAGCCAGCATGGATGTGTGAGGTTGCTGCAGTGTCCTTCTTATTTTAAAAACAATTTTAGAAGGAGTTGGCTGGCTGGGCATGTACATGGTTAATTTTATTATTTTTACTTGAACAATATATTATCCTTTTCAACAAAACGGTGCTTATTTGCAAGTGGATCAGGAACTGGCTAGGAAAGAGGAAACAGAGAGTAGGAATAAATTAACAGTTCTCCTAGTGGAGGGATATAGGAAGTGGAGCGGCCTCCCCCAAGGATCAGTATTGGGATATGTGCTTTTTGAGCAGTGAGGTGGCCAAGTTTGCTGATGATATTAAATTGTTCAGGGTTGTTAAAACAAAATGGGATTGCGAAGAGCTCCAAAAGGACCTCCCCAGACTCAGGGAATGGACAGTAAAATGGCAAATGCAAGTCAATATAAACAAGTGTGAAGTGATGCATGTTGGGGCAAAAAATCTTAATTTCACATATACACTCATGGGTTCTTAACTGGCAGTGACTGACCAGAAATGAGATCTTGGGGTTGTAGTGGACAATGAAGATGTCCACGCAGTGTGCAGCAGCTGTGAAAATGGCAAATTCTATTACTAGGAAAGGAATTGAAAATAAAACTGCTGATATGCTGTGGTGCGACCAGATATGGTATACTCCAATTCTGGTCACCTCACCTCAAAAAAGGATATTGTAGAGCTGGAAAAGCTTCAGAAAATGGCAACCGAAATGATCAAAGGGATGGAGCGACTCCCCTATGTATTGTATTTGGGGCTTTTAAGTTTAGAGAAAAGACAAGTATGGGGTGTCATGATAGAATTACATAAAATTATGCACAGTATGGAGAAAGTGGATACAGACAAGCTTTTATCCTCTTGTAACGCTAGAAGTCATGGACATCCTGTGAAGCTGAATGCTGGAAGATTCATGACAGACAAAAGAAAATACTTCCTCACATGACACATAGTTAAACTTTGGCATTTGCTCTATAAGAGGCAGTAATGGCCACCAACTTGGATGGCTTTAATAGAGGATGAGACAAATTCATGTGTGGCGTAGTGGTTAGTGTGTTGGACTACAACCTGGGTGACCTTGGGCCAGTCACTGCCTCTCAGCCTCAGAGGAAGGCAACGGGAAACCCCCTCTGAATACCGCTTACCATGAAAACCCTATTCAAAGGGTCACCCATAAGTCGGGATCAACTTGAAGGTAGTCCATTTCCAATTTCCATCTCTCTCTGGCTATTAGTGGCTATTAACCATGATGTGGCTTTGCTCTCCCTCCATGGTTAGAGGCAGTATGCTTCCGAATATCAGTTGCTGGAAACCACCGAAGGGGAGAGGGCTCTTGTGCTCAGGTCCTGCTTGCAGGCTTCCCACAGGCATATGGTCGCTGCTGTGAGGTCAGGATGCTACACTAGATGGGCCCCTGGCCTGATCCAGCAGGCTCTTCTTATATTCTTAAGCAAATGTGTATAGCATCAGGGCAGCAGAAGCAAATCCCTTTTTATTCCTTTAATCAAGATGGATGTGACTAAAGAGAGCTCTATTAAAGGTGCAGCAGTCCAGCCCTGTTTTGCATCTGGCCACCCTCCGCTCCAGTAAGCATGACTGCAGCCTAAAATTCAAGCATCAAAACATTGCAGTCTGGGTAAATAAAAAGGCCTTCACGTGGCATTAAAAAGACATCAGAGTTGGATCTAGGTAAGCCTCCTTAGGGTAAAGTGTTCTTGGGGTGCTATAGCAGAGAAGGTCCTTTCCCTGATCACTATCCATCTCACGTTAAGAGTTAAGGGAATTCAAAGAAGCGTTCCTGAATATTATCTTAAAACTCATGCAGATTTCTGCAGTAGGAGACAATCCTTAGGAAGGTTGGCCTAAGCTGTAGAAGATATAGTTATGGTATTATAGGCAACATAAAAATACGTCATCTGCCTCGTACTGTAGGCTTGGGGATTTGGGGAGAGGGGTGTCTCAAGCAAGGCATCCACAAAGGCCCCTTAACCTGAAAGAGGTGTATTGTGCCAACTGAGAACCCTCCTGAATGCATCAGATTTACTTGAGCTGTCTTTGAAAAGTGAGAATGACGATGCTCTTGGGGTGCTGGATCCTTAAGCTGGCTGGTGGCTGCAACTAATGACTGGCCTCACTGACTTCTGCAGCCAGCTCTGACAGTCCTTGGCAAATCCTGCCCAGAACCTTTTGCCCCTCCTTAACCATCAAACTCCGTCTACTCTTTTCTACTCGCACCTGAACAGACAAAATTAGACATGATCCTGGGAAGGGGCAGTCTCTTCTGTGTGGTGTTTATGGTTGCCAGGTCAGAAGCATCCCAGAGATTTTAGGGGCAAGACTTGGTGATGTCTTGGGGTGGGCCCTAGTCATTAAGCATGATACATTAAGCATCAACCACAGTTGCTTGGAGCATACCACTCAAACAAAAATAATTCTCTTACTGGAAAATAGGATAGAAATCTTAGCTAAATGAGGGTATTTCCAGGTTCAGCTGAAGTGATGGGATCATTCCTTCTCACCTACTTAGACAGCCTGGGTGAGGAACATTTAATCTAGCCTACCTGCTTCTGGCAAGAAGGGTTTAAGTGCCCTCAAGCCAGGCCAGGCCATCAGAAGGCCATTGTAGGAAGAAAGCCTAGTGTTGTGGAGATGTCAGATGGCAGCACTCAGGAGTAAAGATGGATACCCCTGAAGGCTGCAATTCTAAACACACTTACTAAAGGACTAAGGCAAATAGAACTCAATAGGACTTACTTCTGAGTAGATATTGTTAGGATTGTGCTGTTGGTGAGACTTGACTAGGGATCCTCTGCAATGATATCCATATCAAAGCAGGGTTGGCAACCCCCTGCCTGCCTTTTAACATGGCTGATCCAAACTTCTTCACTGCAGAGAGAAATGAGTAAGAGTTAAGAAGATTCTCTACTCTTTCTTGCCTACTCTGTGGGCTGCTATAAACTCACTTTGACAGTCAACCCAATTCCAGTGAGTAATAATTGACAGAGAGAAAACACACAATGTTTGGTCTACCTTCACAGACAGATTGGGAACAACAGCAATTGAAGCCACACTTCCCAGTGTTTTCTTTTACCACTATTGTGCAAGAAACAAACCATCATGCAAACAGTAAGGTGCATAATCAGTGGGTTTAAGGGGGGTGAGCTGACCACATGGTACCACTGTTGTTGCTTCTATGGATGTAAGGGAGTGAGGTCAGAGGTAAATGAAATGCAAATAGAAAAAGAAAAACAAAAGACAGTGATGATTTCCTAACCATGTCTACTCAAATGTACGTCCTATTAAATTCAATGGGGTTAACTCCCAGGTATGTGGAATTAGCATTGCAGTTTTACTCCCAGAAAAGCTTCATATTGGGAAGGTTTTCAAAACAAGTTATGAATAAGACAAACTGCCCTCTTCAACAGTCCAGTAAAATTTAAACTTACTTGACTCCTTAACTAGAAAAGTATAACGCAGCTGCATGTACGCTTTTTAAAACTTCTGTTCAAAAATTATTTGAAAGATAAAATGTATAATATGCCATATTTGCAAGTAATTAAAAAAAACCTGCATGTACACTTTTGTTATAATTGTAACTAAAATTGTTTACTGTGTATGCCCACCAAGATCCTGCTGTGATCTTCTGTTGTAGCACAATCCTGTGCATGTTTATTCAGAAGCAAGTCTCAATCCTGTGCAGAGAAAGTACTCTTCATGCTGCTGAAAGCTATATATTGTTGCACCCCAGTCCAATCTTCCCAATCTGGTGAGAGATCTCCAAGGGTCCCTGTGCTTGCCTAGGGTTTGGTTTCCTTGGGAAGAAGGTCAGCGGAGACTGTGGTGTCTTTATGAAATATGGTTTGTTTATTTACACACATTCCAACCTGAGCTTACGATGAAGAGGTTCAAAGCATCAGCAGTCCAATAGATCTTGCTTTTCCATCAGGCTTACAGGAAGCAACCTAAAGCCATGGTGCAAGGAGCCAGCCTCTCCGCATATCTCCAGTTCCCAGCCTTTCCTCAGACTCAACTAACAACACAAGCTCTCTTAGGTCCCAGGAGGGGTGGCTCTCCTAAAGAGTTTCAACAACAATAGGATCTTCCTGGCCCGTTCACCAGTTAATGGGCACTTGGCAGACCCAGTAGCCACCTGGCCACTGTATTAGATTAACAAAAGACTCATCTGACCAGTGGAGCAGGTTTCTCACCTCCAGGTGCAGGGTTCCAAATCAGACACTGGAAGGGAAGTCATAGAAATCATCTAAACCCCCAAACCCATAATAATATTTACTGAATTCCTGATGTGAGACAAGCAGGAAAAGGAAACTGTTCTCAGAACTTGAAATGGGGTTTAGGTATTGCCTGGGAATCAACAAATTTGTCAATCACAACCCTGATTTCACTTATTGGCTAAAAACCTGAAAGGGCAGGGATTAGAGCAGCCGGTACTAACAGAAGTTGCAGGGGTATGTGTGACATTTTGGTTTATATAATTTGAACCATACCACAAAGCTTAATTTTTTAAAAAATGGAACCCAAGAGTCCGGAGATTAAGGAGACTCACCCAGAGACCCATAGAGGACCCCCAAAAATGAGTCTCCAGGCAAAACCCGGAGACCTGGCAACCCTAGCACTGGTGCTGCAGTAAGAAGAGTTAAGCTATCTATGGGATGAGAGTATCCTTGACATTTCTGCCTTGTAGTAAGCAAGTTGTAAGAAATAAAATGTCAAAGGGTGAAGCAAATGAGCGATGACAGCTCATTCCTCTGATTTTCATATGCTTTTAAAAATCTGCTGCTGACTATAGTTAACTAATGGTCTAGTACGGGAGTAAGTGCCTTTTGACATTCTAAAGTTTAGAATGCCTTTGAATACTAGTTGCTAGGGAACCACAGCAGGAGAGGTCTCCTATTGCACTCATGTTCTGCTTGTCAGCTTCACGCTGTGGGAACAAGGATGCTAGACTAGATGGGCTTTCGGTCTGATCCTACAGGACTCTTCTTACATTCTTAATTCCTCTTTAAGGTGGCGACAATGTAGCAGAAAACAACAACAACGCTTTGTAGCACTTAACATGATGTATCTGATGAAGTGGACACTAGTCCACAAAACCTTATGACAAAATAAATGTGTTGTTTCAAGTAGAAGGAAGAGGTGGCTGGGTGGAATTTCTTCCTGATGTAAGAAAAAACTTGCAGTAAGGAAGGGGTATTTTTTTGTGTGTGAGGGAATGGGATGCCGCAGCAGAATCTCTCATGAAGTGAAATCACCATAACTGGATGGCGGCATGCTCAGGGTTTATAAGGAGGAGCTGCAGACTGAGAGGTACTGATCATGATCGAAATCCAGTCTGATAAATGACAAGCACTTTGAACCTAAAATGCTGGAACATAATAAGCAACATCCACGCGACCATCCTAAGATTCCCAAGAACTGTCCATATAGATTGCACACTTAGACAATAAGCACTCCATTGCCCTGTTTTTCATTATTACAGGTCCAAGCTTTATTGTGTACAATTTTATTATGTATGTGTTCGATTTTATTGTAAGCCGCCCTGAGTGCCCTATTGTAGAGCAGAAGGGCAGGATAGAAATATTTTAAATAAATAAATAATCCGAGGTTTGGAGACTCCTGCACAACTCAAATCAATCTGAGGAGGAATCCACATCCATCCATAAGGCCATCAGACAGACAAATGAGGGACGCTCAAACTTTGCAGCATATTAGATTCCAACTTGACCTGCACCCTAACTACACGCAGGACATGGCCACCAAATCTCTCGAGAGCTGCAAATTCCCAATAGGCCTCATAAATTTTATATCCAAAATCCACCTATAAATTACATCTCTTGTCCCAAAAGGTAAGATCCATAAAAACCCATCTCAAGTCCCCAGGCCATTCCGCAGTCACTCCCTGCATCACATTATGACGAGATATAATAAAATTGGCAGAGTTTAAAGCCAGCAGCCCTCAATTCACCCTTGACTGCTAGTTAAGCACACCTGTGGCATGTGTAGTGGCAGCCAATCTAGAGCATGAGATAGTTCCTTCTTCAATCACATTGATCCCTCCCCTTGCAGTTCTTTGTAGAATGGAATGGCCATACACTTCTCTAGCCAATCACAAGGAGGCTCCCATCATGTTGTTAACACTCGTCTCCAAGGATGCCAAGTGACCTTGCTCAAGTGGAATCTCTGACATGTCAGGTGAATCCAGCCAAACATCTATGTCTTGGCCTTGGTAGGAAAAGCATAACGGGAAGCAGAAAGGTAATTAAAAGGTTATTCGTTATTTGGGCTGCTGTGTAAGTTGGAAGAGCTTAATACCGACTGGTAACACAGGGTTCCTAAGACCAGGTTTATGCACAGTATTTGGTTAGGGGAAATTATGATACATTTCAGTGACACATTAGTTGACCACTGTGCCCAATAAAAAGACATGACACAGCTCATTCTGCTCAGTTAGGAGTCAGGAAACAGAATTAAAAGTTCTGAACTCTGTGTTCACTTACCCAGGAGTAAGCCTCAATGAATACAGTGGGACTTCTAAAGATTGATATGCAGGTAAAAGCTATTTGGGGTTCCCCCTTCCAAAAAAAAAATTTGGGGGTTCTTCTGCAATCCTTGGGATGGATGGGGAAGACATTTGGTTCAGGTCGGATTTTAATGCAAACTCACCTAATTTGCACAATCCTAAAACAATATGCAAACTGAACACAGCTGTCCTTTGAATTTTGTGGTGTATTTCTCCAACCAAAAATGTTTATAAATGTATAGATTTGGGGAAGATGTGCATAAAAATTCCTTGAACTTGGCCTTCCAGACTAGACCCTATATGATTGTCTATGGTAATTAAATAACTTGAGTTGTTTATATAATTCAGTTTGTTGCTCGTTGTACCTTGTGTAACTAAGTAATCTTATTAATTTAAATTTAAAAAATTCCTATATTGATGAAAATAACATACAAATGCATTATGTTCAGGGAATGCCTAATCACTTTGAATAAGTTCAAATCTCCAGGGCCCAACAAACTGCATCCTAGAGTATTGAAGGAAGTGGCTGAAGAACACTTGGAGCCGCTGTCTATCATCTTTGCAAAATCGTGGAGGACCGGTGAAGTGCCAGATGACTGGAGGAGGGCTAATGTTGTCCCTATCTTCAAAAAGGGCAGAAAGGAGAAAGTTGTTTTGAACTGTTATATATATTATTTAAACTTTTCAACATATGAAACGGTTTTATATGTGTATTTATTATATTTTAAATCACTTTGGGATTCCTCGTGGAAAGTGATCCAGAAATGCAATTAATAATCATAATCCATAATGCAATCTTAAATTTGTTTCACATAAATTCTGCAAGGGAAGGAATGCAGCTCCACCCAAGGATCTCCACATAGTTGGTGCTAGGTGTGGAAAGGGTTTGTATCATAGAAGGAAGAACACTTGGGAGGTTAGTGAGTCCTGAGTGCAAAACGTTTGAGAAAAGCTGAGCTACCGTGTCGTTTTATTGGAGCTGACTGTGAGGGCCTGCACCTGGTGTCCGGCCAAGGAAACAGGAAACTAGGGTTGCTGTTGGTGTACTGTCCACCCTGCTGCCCAGCAGCTTCTCTTACTTAGGTGGCAGAGGCCATCTTGGCTGTGTTATTGGAGGAGCCCAGAACAATAGTCCTGGGTGATTTCAATGTCCATGCTGTGGCTGCCTGTAGTGTTCTGGCTTGGGACTTCATGGCCTCCATGACAACCATGGGGCTGTCTCAAGTTGTCCCTGGCCCGATGCATTGGGCATTGGTTTTGGTTTTTGCTTCAGATGGAGGAAGGGGTGTTCTGGCGATAAGGGGGTTGATGTCACCCCATTGTCATGGTTAGACCACTTTCTGGTGAAGTTTAGACTTACGGCTCCAATCCTTCCTTGCAGGAGTGGTGGACAGATTAAGATGGTCCATCCCTGGAGACTAATTGAATCCACTGGATTCCTGAATGCCCTGAGGGAGTTCCTAGTAGATAGAGCAGGTTACCCTGTTGAAGCCCTTGTCATGCTATGAAATGAGGCACATCGGGCTCTTAACACGGTTGCCCCGGAACGCACTCTCTGGTACTTGGGAGCCCAGTTTGCACCATGGTACATCAGTGAACTAAGGGCAATGAAACAGGCTGGATGACGGATAGAGCGCAAGTGGCGAAAGACGTGCTGTGAGGTTGATTGGGCACAAGTAAAACATCATAACTGTGCCTATTGTGTGGCCCACTTCTCTGCCACCATCGCATTCTCAAGTAGCTGTCCAGCGCAGCTTTTCCATATTGGCCAGGGTCTGTTGACATCATCTCCAGGAAATGGAGTTTTAGACCCTTCGGAGGCCCACTGTGAATTGTTTGCAAGGCACTTTACCCTCAAAGTTGCTCGCCTCCATAGCAATATTGATGCCCCATCCACGTCTACTGTAGTCCCTGTGATGTTCCTATATTAATGTATATATGATAAGTGTTGTTGTTTTAGAAGATACATGGTAAGTGGAGTGAAAGAGGAGGGGGAGTGACTGGGCAGTAGAATGCGAGATGATTGGCTGAGTGTTTAAAATGGCTGAACGTATAAAAGGAAGAGTGAGAGTCGAATCTGGGGGGGAGAAGAGAAAGAGTGGATTGCTTGGTGGGGTTTGAGAGAGTTGTTTGCCAGGAGAGAGTGAAGAAGGAGGGGGGTGGAGTTCAGATTAGTATTGAGTGAAACCATATGCTTATGTGCCTTAAGAAGAAATCTTGTTAATCTTGTTAGCTTTGTTATCTGTAATAAATACTTAATTTGGTTTACCAAAGGCCTGATCCTTGGCTGGGGTTTCACAGACCAGAAGGGAGGGTAAGGTAATGACCAAGGCTGAAGGGGAACTGTAACAAATGGTGGCAGCGGTGAAGAGAATAACAATACCAGTATTCAGAGTCTCTGGGAATACTAGTATTGGGACGTTACTGGTGGTTGCCTAGCAGGGGGATCTGTTGAGATCTGTGCTAGAGCGGATAGGTAAACCATAAGAGAGTGCGGTCTGGACTGGTGGAGTCCCTGGTGGTGCCTAGAGACAGGCAGTAACCACGAGCAGGTAGGAACCTGACAGGGAGAGCCAGGGAAGGACGCCTCACAGTCCCCAGTGAGGTGTGCAGTGCAACGTCTGCTGCAACATCTTGGGAACTGTTTCAGTTGATGTGGCCTGATAACGTAGACAAGGTGCATAGGCAACATAACATAGAGGGGGTGGTTCCATCCACCCTGAAAGAGGCAGTGATCCTGAAAAAGCCCACCCTGGACCCATTGATTTGTGACAGTTACAACCCAGTTGCAAATACCTCCTTTTCAGGGAAGGTGATTGAGAGGACTGTGGCGCAGCAATTGCAAGTACTCTTGGATGAAACTTATTGTCTTGACCCATTCCAATCTGGGTTCAGGCCTGTTTATGGGACTGAATCGGCCTTGGTTGCCCTGATGGATGACCTTTATTGGGAGAAAGACAGGGGGAGTGTGACCCTGTTATTCTTACTTGATCTGTCAGTGGCTTTTGATACCATTGACCATGGTATCCTTCTGGGCCAGCTTGGTGAGATGGGTATTGGAGGCACTGTTTTACAGTGGTTCCAATCCTATCTCTAGGGTCGTTTTCAGAGAATAGCATTGGGTGATTATCTTTTTTCCTCCTGGCAGTTGTGCTTTGGGGTGCCACAGGGTACCATCTTGTCCCCCATGCTGTTTAACATCTATATGAAGCCCTTGGGAGTGGTCATCAGGAGATTTGGGGTGAGGTGTCAGCAGTACGCTGATGATACCCAGCTCTAATTCTCTGTAACATCTGAATTGGGAGAGGCCGTGCAAGTCCTGGACCGGTGCCTAGACTTGGTGGTGGATTGGATGAGGGCCAGTAAACTGACTCTGAATCCTAGGAAGACTGTGGGTTAGTGGTTCCCAAGTTCAGATAATTGGTCAGTTGCCTGTTTGGATGAGGTCATACTCCCCCTGGAAGAGCAGGTTCGTAGTCTAGGGGTGCTCCTGGATCCATCTTTGTTGCTATTGTTCGGTATTATAAAAATACCAGAGAGAAATAGGAACTAATTTGGTTGGTCCTATTTCTCAGCAGAGATATAAAAACACAAGCAGCAGAGTAAGAATGTAACCAGGCCCAACTTTCTGTATATAAATAACAACAGACACAATCTTCTTAGGTAAAAGATAAAACATTTACTCACGGCCTCCTCATATGTTAGAAACATAGGCTGTAGCTTAGATGAAAGAAAATAGAAGGTATTCAGTCCATTTTTTTGGTGTTTGCTGAGAGCATAATTTGCCATGCGGCCTCTCTCTATGGTGGATAGATCAGCAATGGAGAATATTCAAAAATCCTCCAGGACAAAGGAAGGAGGAAACCAGGTAACTAACCCCACCCATAAGGAAGTTACATCATGGTGAACAGGTACATGGGATATTTCCCAAATATCCCTCCCCCCAAGTGAACATGCAACATTTGCCTATTCCAACAGCTAGAAGCCCAGGTGACCTCAGTGGTTAGGAATGCCTTTTACCAGCTTCGGCTGGTAAGACAGCTGGGGCCGTTTCTGGACTGGGAGAGCCTGACCACTGTTGTCCATGCACTGGTAACCTCCAGGCTGGATTACTGTAATGCGGGGCTACCCTTGAGGCTGGTCTGGAAGCTGCAGCTGGTGCAAAGTACCCTGGGGCAGGGTATCAGCAACATGTCACCCCGCTGCTGAAAGACTTGCACTGCCTGCCTATTACCCACTGGACTAAGTTCAAGGTTCTAGTTTTGGTTTCCAAAGCCTTATACAGCTTAGGACCAAGATACCTGAAAGATCATCTTACCCCTTATATATCCAGTTGATCACTACGCTCTGTAGGTGAGGGCCTCCTGCAGATACCATCTTATCAGGAGGTCCGTTCCACACAACATAGGAAGCAGACCTTTATTGTAGTGAAACCTACTCTTTGGAATATCCTCCCCTTAAATATTAGATAGGTGCCACCTCTGTTAACTTTTAAGCACCTACTGAAGACCTTCCTCTTTCAACAAGGAGAAACCTTTATCCCAGTCTGTGTCTGTGTTGGAATTGCTTTTTAAGAAGTTTTTAAAGCTTTTTTTTTTAATATGTTTTTAAAGATGTTTTGTTTTAACATGTTTTTAAAGTTGTTTTGTTTTAATACATATTAAAGTCTGTTTTCATGATGTTGCAAACTGTTTTTAGTGTTTTTGTTTGCTACCCTGGGCTCCTTACTGGGAGGAAGGCAGGGATATAAATTTAATAAATAAATAATAATAAATAAATAAAATATATTCCCATTAAAAACAACTACTAATTATTGAGTTATACTGAACATTCATATTTCCCCCCAGTTTTACAGCAGGATTATAAATACAGGACTATGTTTGAACCTAAGCTGTTTCGGAGACCTTTGCCTCCAAAAGGAGAGACTCAACGGATTCTGTCAAGGAAAAAAAGCTGTAAAGGTAATGTGGCACAATGTAACCTGAGGATAGACATAACTTTGTCTGCGTACACAGTAACCCATTTGTAGCATAAAGATGTCATTTTTCTCAATCTCGAATTGTTCATGCTTGTCCACAAAATGGTGCTTTCAATTTGGATTGATTCGAGATCCTACCGACTACAAGGGTGGGTATGGTTACTTAATATGCACTTGAAAGTCCTCCCCTTGATTAAGTTGCCCACACCTCTTACTTCCTGAACACACACTGACTGGCAGGTATTTTCCCCAGTTCTGTCTCAAGAAGCTGGGGACTGAACCTTTTGCATGTATGACAGATGCTCTCCTACCACTGAGCTATGGTCCTTCCCTTCAAGCCACTTGTCCACACTGACTTCCACAAGTAGCATATAGAATCCTGGTCATTATGTATACAGGTCCATTGCCTCCTTGTTTCTTTTCTATCAGTTTTAAGTTAATAGCCCCTTTACCTTTTACAAGATCTAAAAACCCAGACACACTGTCTCCAACAGAGTCTTGAAGCCTTTTATTGATAACAAATGACCAGGAATGAGAGCATTATTCCAAAAGCGCAAGCTTAGCTTGCACCATATCCCGAAAGTCAACTTTCTGCATTGCAGGAGGATAATCAAACTTACCCAAGGAAGTGAGTCGGGACATTTTATGGGGAGGAATGGGGTGGGATTTGAAGCCTCTCACTCTCCCAGGTTAAGGCAGGTAGAAGTTAAGTCCTCATCCCTTTCTTTTAGTCTACCCATCCTTCCTTCCCAGATCCTAACCACTGTGCTGAGTGTTGGTGGTTCTGAGGTGGATCAAGCTGTGTTGTGTACACAGCAGGGCGTTAATGCAAATGTGGGTTGTATATATTACTTTTTCTCTTTTTACTTTTGTACACTTTCATCCACACAAGAGTGCTTCAATTTAAATCTCTCTTAATGTTTCGCATCCACACTAGTTAGTAGTGCTTGATGTATTCGCACTATGTGTTGTGATCCCCTCCCATCAATTACTACTACTTCACCTTCCAGAAATTCTGGAAATCTGAGGTCCATTGTGGGCATGCCTGCAGGCTTTTGTTTACCTGTGTGCATGCATGCACTTTTTAAAAAAATGTTTTCTCTGTGGAACAGAGAAATACAAAACCTTCACCAAAGCCAGTATTTCAAGCATGTTTCACATTAAACAAAACAGCCTATTAAAAAATAAACTTTTTTTTAAAGGCATGCTTTTTGTTTCACCAGTTGTGCAAAAACAGCCCATCCCTGGCATGTAGAAAACTAGCAACCAAGGAATGCCTTGTCAGTGAAAACAATGCCTGGACAGGTAGATACATGGGGACCTCCAGTCTCCAGACTCTTCCCTGACACAGAAAGCCAGGGTGCAGCTCACAGAAAAACATAAACAGTACATTTCATATTCAAGCACACATGACCGAGGGAAAGCATTTTTTTGGGAGGTGGGGTTGGAAACAGTGTTTTTCCACCACCACCACCACCCTTTCTCACCTCCTGTACCTGCCAAGGTCAATTCTATTTTTTGTTTTAATGCAGCTATTTTTGTGCAAGAGCAGTTCTGTGCAAAACAGCTGTTTTTAAATTTTATTTATTTATTATTTAATTTATATCCCGCCCTTCCTCCCAGCAGGAGCCCAGGGCGGCAAACAAAAGCAGTAAAAACACTTTAAAACATCACAAAAACAGACCTTAAAATACATTAAAACAAAACAACTTTAAAAACAGTCTTTAAAAAGGCTTTAAAAACATCTTAAATAAAAAGGGTTAAGGAAACATATTGTTTAGAAAAAATGTTTTAAAAAACATATTAAAATTGGGAAAAAAAATAATACTGTGAACGTGCCTTCAGCAACAACTGGTGAAACTGCATCCTTTCCTTTGGTCTGACTGAAACAAAATGGCTCAGAGCAAATGGAAGTAGCGCATGTGGCAATAATCTTCCTTATACCAGACCTCTAACTTCTTCAATAGACATTGCAGATTACTGTGTTTTATGATCCGTTGCTTGGTGTGTGGTTAACTTGCAAGCAAATATAGCTCTTCACAATCAAAGTTAATTATATTGTATATCTATTTTGCAAGCATTAGTTCAACCTGTAAATGGCCTGACTCTGCTTTTTATGTATATCTGTCATATTTGATTCTAGGTGCTCCTGAGGAAAATACAGAATCCAAAGAAACGCGTGGAGCCAATGATGGCCAGCTTCCTACACCTGAGAAAAGCCAACCAATTTCTTTGCATTTTCCAGACTTTGATTCTGGAACCCAAGTTCCAGACACTATTAAGAGAAGCTTTGTTCTTCCTTCACAGCCTAGTGGTCCTCCTAGCTTCCCATTGCAAAAATGTCAAGTACCTTTACGGTTGCGAATCTCTATGTTGGGAGGTCGCAGGCTGCATTTGCCGTCAGATTTTATACTGCAAGGTCTGGCTGTAATAGCGTCTCTTCATTTAAAAACTCTGAAAGTTGAAGATACAAAGCGAATTCTTTCTCGCCTTAACTATGAAGTACTCACTAGTGAGCTGATTGCTAGAGAAATGCGAGGCCCACAGGAAGTCTGTACTATACTATTCTCAAATCTGGATTTGCCTTGTGTTGTACCAAGAAAACCTGAGAAACAGATGCTACTAGGTATTGTGTGCACTCTACAGATTTTTAAGTTTTGGTTTGGTTTATGCACCAGATTTATTTAGAGTCTTTTCTGCTTCTTTCAGTAGCGTTTTGATTCAACTAAAGCCATCCTCAAAGGCCTGTTTATGTTCTCTCTGTCATTGGGTAGCTGAAAATGTGTATAGCGATGCTGAATTTGACTCCAAAATAATGTCAGAATTGAATAATTAATAATAATAGCTTATGTTGGATTTGGTCAGGGCTTTCAGGTTCTACAGATCTCCTTTGTCTTCCTATAGATTGTTTTCGTGTTTAAAATTTCCCACACATAATGCAGACTTCATTTTAACACAAAACTCTGCTGTTTTTTCCTGCGTGGTAATGGTAATAGATGATACAAGCCTGCTGTTATAATGCTAACTCTGAACAATTAGTTTACAAATGATCTAGGTGCAGATTTCCTAAGTGTAATCTTAGGACGGCTCAGAAATAAACCTCATTGAGTTTTTTTAAAAAAGGGACTTTCTACAGTGATCAAAATATTATGTTTTAAATAAATAAATAATTGAACTGTACCCTCATAGGTTGTATAAGGTCTATTTAATTGTACATCAACATTTGTGATGACTATCTCAAACACTTTGTACGTATGTTCCATTTTAAAAGAACTATTTAAAGTTCCAGTGGAAAGCTTTATTTAGCTCAGTGATTTAAATCAGTTGTGAAAAGGAAACAGAGATGGTCTCATGCCTCTGTAAATCCTTGCAGGAATTCCCACAAGTGATAAACCAGGTCAGGATAGACTGGAGGGTGTGTGTCTCCCCCTCAGCATGCAGTATAAAGCAGAAATGCTATGGGAGAGGCATGGGGCAGTATCCTTCTAAACAGTTCCACTAGAGCAGTGGTTCCCAACCTTTATGAGTACAGGACCCCCTTTATAAGCTTAAAACCTTTTGTGACCCCCTCCCCCCAGGGAGGCAGGCTGGCTGCCAGGAAGGAAGGGGAAAAGCAGCCATTCCTTGCAGCCTTGCTTCTTTTTGCTTCACAAAAAAGCCCTCTCCTCTCATTCTGAGTAAGGGTGTCAGCAGCAGCAGCAGTGCAAGGAGACGGGAGTCAGTGATAGTATTCCCCTCTTCTTCCTGGTAGCTCCACCCTCAGCCTCCTTTGGCATCTGCCATGTGTTCTAGAGGCAGATGCCTGCCCTTGGTGTGCCTGAAAGACACTCTGGCACTTCAGCAAAAATCCTCCCCTCTTGTTTGGGGCAAGGGGGAGGTGTCATCTGCAGCCGCAGTGGGAAGCAGAAAGTGTCCAGGGAGTGAAGACTAAAAAAATAAAAAAAATCATTTTTTTACTATTCGTGGCCCCCTCTGATTACTTTGTGGCCCCCCTGGGGATCACGGCCCCCAGGTTGGGAACCACTGCACTAGAGCAAGAATTTTTAGCTCACAATGGCATTTCTTCACTCTCCCCTCTCCCCATGTGACCCCTAAATCTGCTCTGGGGGGTTGGGAGAAACCCCAGAACAGACTTAGGGGTCAAAGTAGGCATGCAGGAAGAGGAGAGGGTGGGAAAGTTCCATTGCACAGCTAAAGGTCAGCAACTGTTTAGCTAAATACTGCCCACGGGCTTGATGAGAAGTCAGAAAGACGAAAACTGAGGCGGTGAGCACATTAGTTTCTTGCAGCAAAGCGTTTCCATTGGCCACACCTGGAGGGGGAACAGGTTGATCCGCAGATCTGGTACGAAATCTCTTTGAAGCGCATTTTTAAAAACCACACTTGAGCTGCTCCCACCAGGTTGTATAGGAAAAAGAGGCAGGGTTTGATGAGCATCATGTTCTCCCGTTTTCAGAAGAGAGAGGTGAAGATCAGAGCTTAGAAAAGTTACTTTTTTGAACCACAATTCCCATCAGCCCAATCCAGTGGCCATGCTGGCTGGAGCTGATGGGAGTTGTAGTTCAAAAAAAGTAACTTTTCCAAGCTCTGGTGAAGATGCACTGGAACCGGCGGAACAGTGTGTGTGCCTCTACCCTGAGAAAAGGAGGGGAGGAGGAAACAAGTTGTTGGGATGTATCCCATCCTGCTTGCAGAGTGAGCAGTTTAGGGGAATAGAGAGAAGAGGGTGGTGTCCCCCAAAGCACGTTCAAAGAAAGAGGAGGGGGGAGCCTTCACACTTGGAGCAAATGCTAAGGGAGCAAGAAATGGATGCGTTAGAGTCAGTGTCTGGGACAAAAAGATTCTGTGATGAGTATAATGAGAGATTGGTGGAACATATGGAAAGAAGGGGTAGGAAGCAGAATAAAGGAGAGGCCCTTGGGAGGAGTCCAATGGTGAGAAGGGTATGTGAGGGTATATGAGCCTGCCCGGGCGTTGAGATCCTCAGGAGAGGCCCTTCTCTCAGTCCCAACACCTTCACAAGCACAATTGGTGGGGACGTGAGCTAGGGCCTTCTCGGTGGCTGCCCCCAGGTTCTGGAACTCTCTTCCTAGGGAAGCACGAATGGCCCCTTCCTTGCTATCCTTCCGTCGGCAGGCAAAGACTTTTTTATTCCAACAGGCTTTTGGACTAGAAGATGTTTAAGATAGGGCCTCATAAGATCTGTTGTACTGTTCTATGGTCCTATTCTTAATGTTTTAAATTGTCTTAGTATCTTAAGTGTATGTTTCATGGTTTTAATGTCGCGCATAGTTTAATTCTATTTTAATTGTATATTTTTGTATGTTTCTTTACCTATGTGTAGTTTTTATTTGTAAGCCGCCCTGAGTTCCAGTTTTGGAAAAAGGGCGGGGTAAAAATAAAGATTCATTCATTCATTCATTCATTCATTCATTCATTCATGTGAGCTCTTGTAGCAATGGCTCCTCCCAGTATACTATGAAGTAAGAGTATACTGGCACTCTAAGGATCCTCAGGGGTAGGTGGTGGGTGGAAGGTGGTATATAAACATAGAGTGAATATAACATCAGTCTCCTTTCCTGGTGATTTAAATTAACCTATCCAGCAGCAGAGGTTTAAAGGGCGCATAAGTAAATTTTGGGTACACAAAGTAACCATTTTTAAAAGCCTAAACAACAACAAACACACACACACATACACACACATCCCAAGGAACATTGTTGTTTTCCAGCTGAGGATCTGAAGATACTTCTTGCCTTTATAAGTAAAATCCACTCTAATTTGACTTTTGATGTTTTTCAGAAAAGTTGCTGGAGGAGAGGATGGCACTGACTTTGGAAGAAGAATCATCGCTCATGGATGAGGAAATAAAACAGAAGAAAAAGAAAAGAGTGACTTATGCAGGTAGATACCATTTACATACAGTGTGTGTGTGTGTGTGTGTCCTTTAAAAAGTTCTGTTATGGTCATTCATCTAATATGTTCCATAGTGCCCATATATATAAAACAGAGTAACTAACAAGGACAGGCAAGCTTACTGCAAACGGTAGACAACAGAAGTGAACAGCGAGCTGTATTAATTCACTTATAAACCTCATGACAATTCACTAGTTCAGAATCCACAAGCATTTTACTAAATTTAGCAACATCTTCTGCAAACAAGAGAGTCTTGTATGTAAATTGTTTATTTTGTCATCAATCAAGCAAGTGAATTTCTCATATATGCTGTGCATAGTCACGTTCCTAAGTAATGTGAGATAGAAATCTTTACCTTGGGGATGAATCTACTGGGCAGTCCAATCTGTAGTGAAGTAAACTGTATGACAAGCCCTCCACAAATACAAAATCCTTTTTTTTACTATTAAGCCCAGGGATCCACAACTATACTCGTCAGCTTGTGAGTGTTCTGCAAATATTTTAATTAGTACAATTTCTTATGCTCAGTTACAAGTGATGTGCTTTATGTTGTTAAAGCAGTAAAATAACTTTAGATTAGGTAAGAAAGTAAGTATTCCATATATTTCAATTTCCAACCAAATTTCCATTTTTTCCTGGGAAAACAGGTTGAGAAAAATGGCTTCATAACGTCCCAAATTTGTATATCTCTAGTTCACTTCCTCACATGGTTAGGGACCACTCCTGGTCCACCACCTCTGTAACTTCCCCATCATCTGGAGCTATTGCTTTCCATTTACTGGAGTGGAAGGTCTCTTATAAATCCTGCAATAAATCCACTTCAGACCTTCTAACCCAATAGGTAGAGAGTAGCAAGATCAAACAATGAGGACATGATGGAGAGAGGGGAGTGAACATGGCCACACTATCCCTCTTGTTCATTTCTAATAATGTAAGGTACTGAATGCTGAAATGTGGCTTATGCCTTATAATGAGCAACCCTTTCAGTCAGAATCTGCACCTCTAAATCTCAGTGAATGGATGTTAGCACATACAGCTGAGCAGTAGTACTAAATGTCACTCATCTCATTGCATAAATGGAAGCTTATTAGCTAATCATAGGAACAGGATATCACTTTGACTGACTCAGACTTTGCTAAACTATGTGCTGAATAATTGAGAGATTAGCCTGTAATCAGGGGTAAAAAATCAAACCATCTTGAGGAAGCAAAGCGGTCGTAAAGACCATTGTAAGAGAAGAAAGGATTTAACCCATGCTAAATAGGACCTTAACAAATTGTATTTTTAATTGCTGTTTTCAGTGTTGTACTTTAAAGCAGGAGTCGGTAATGTGGTGCCCTCCAGATGTTGTTGGACTGCAGCTCTCATTCTTTGTGACCATTGACCATGCTCCTTGAGGCTGATGGGAGTTGTAGTCCAACCACAACTGAAGGGCACCATGCCAGCTACTCCTGCTTTAAAGAAATGCTATAGTCCTTCTGGTTTAACAACCTATGTTATGTTTACTGCAGAATCAGACCAGGACTTGGATTCTGATGTATCACTTGTCTCCGGTATGGGGTGCAAGCTTCAATTAAATCTAGAGGATCAGGAGAGTGAATTGAGGAAAATGGCTAAAATGACAGTACTCTCTTGCCTAATGCATAGAAGAACTGGGCTTAGTCTTAAGGTAATTTCCCTAAAAGTGTGCTGTGTTGCCTTTGACAGTCTACTGGTACACTAACAAACAACACAGTTTCTGTTGAGCCATATTTTATTTTGTATCACATTTTTCCTGTCTTTTCTCCAAGGCACTTATAGCTATCTACAAAGGGATTTCCATTTTATCCTCACAACAACAATCCAAGACAAGTTAGGTTGCAAGATTTGCCAAAGGTTTTGGGAGCTTCTTGGTGCTGTGGGGATTTGAACCTAAGTCTTCCTGATCAAATGCCAACCACAGTAGTGCTTTTATGGGCTACATAGAGCTACAGATTGATTTGTTAAACTTATTTTCTGTTTTCCTGTTAGAGAGAGACACACACACACACAGAGAGAAGAGAAGTGCTGCTATTCACCCCAAACACCCAAGTCTGTAGAGCAGGGATGGGGAACCTATGGTCCTCTAGATGTTGCTGGACTTGGGTTCCTGTCAGTCTAGCCAAAATAGCCAATGATGGGAGTTGTAGTCCAACAACATATGGAGGGCCACAGGTTCACCACCCGTTGGAGAGACTATGTGTATTACTGGGGGGGGGGGAGTGTGTATGCCCTGTCTCTGAAGCCACCTCAAGTCAACATGTTAGGACCAATCCCAGGATTGTATCTATGTGAGTAGTCAAATATGCATGATCTTTATCATGCCTCCTGCCTCAAATCTGACATGCAACGATTCTACAGATAGGCAGGCCTTTTTCTCAGTAGACATTATACCCACAGGCCACATTCTAGCATGACATCCAAAGAATGAAAGCAAATTGTACTGTGGGTGGCAGCGGGGGCATGAACAATTCCTGATTCATCACTGCATGTCGATTCTACACGAGGGCTGGGGAACCCCTGGGCCTCCAGATGTTCCTGGACTACAAGTCCCATCATGCCTGACCATGTTGGCTGGGGCTGATGGGTGTTGAAGTCCAACAGCATCTGGAGAGCTCCATCCCTGCCCTATGCACTTCTTGATTTGTGTGAATATCATTATTCATTTAATTTAATCAAGGTACAAAACCATTTTTCTGTGACTGGAACACACTGTTTAACGGGCCTGTTTTGTTCTGCTCGGTTCATCAAGATTCCCCCCCTTCAATATTTTGTCCCGGAACTATGAAGGAACGTTGGAAGTAATGATTAAAGTATTGGAGCATAGTTGGAGTGTAAGCAGCAGCTGCAGTAGAAACATGCTTCAGAGCGATACTCTCTTTGCTTCCCTTTCCCTCTGATATAATGTAATCTAATGTATTTTTTGTATGTTTACCTTGTAGGCATTTTTTCTGTCTCGACTTCCAGACCTCTCACCTTTGGCCGACTTCTTAGTGTACCTTAACCTGTCATTTAATTACTTGTACTTCTTTCCAAAAGAGGTAAGTGTGAGTGTGTGCATGTATTTTTTAAAAATACACTTAGAAGTGCCCCTGTTTGTTTTTTAAAAACGCCAATCCTAGCTGTAGCTAAACGAATATACAGAAGATAATATTCGTTGTTTTTCTCCTAGATGTTTAGGAGTTGTTAATTAGTGAGTCATTAACTGATAAACAAATGTTTCTGTGGGCTCAACCCCACCCACCAGTTTGAATGGTTTGTGTCTAACCAAGTTTGGTACGTATAGTGGGTTTGAGCGTTGGACTAAGACCTGGGAGACCAGAGTTCAAATCCCCACTTAGCCACGAAACTCTTGTCAGTGACCTTGGGCTGGTCACCTTCTCTAATCTGCTTAACAAGATCGCTGTGATGATAAAACGGGGAAGAGAACTATGTACACCACCTTGAGCTCCTTGAAAGAAATGTGGGATATTTTTTTTTAAATTACAGTTATACCCTGCCTTTCTTTTCACGATAGAAACCCAAGGCGGCTTACATATGGTTCCCAGCGATATATATGTCTTACATAAATAAATAAAAAATGATAAAAACCTGCTTTATTTCTATGCAAGTAGTAGAGTTCCATTTATCATGTGGTGGTTTGACTGGAGAGGACTGCTGTCTGTGGGTTCTAATCCTGTCTTCTCCTGTTCAAAGGAGGATCATTTATTATTTGTTTGTTTATTTATTTTTTTATTTATACCCCTCCCTTCCTTCCAGCAGGAGCCCAGGGCAGCAAACAGAGTGCTAAAAACACTTTAAAACATCATAAAAAGACCTTAAAATGCATTAAAACAAAACAACGTTAAAAACATAAAAAAAACTTTTAATATCTTTAACCCTTTTTTTTAAAAGATGTTTTTAAAGACATATTAAAAGCAATTCTAACACAGACGCAGACTGGGGTAGGTCTCAACTTAAAAGGCTTGTTGGAAGAGGAAAGTCTTCAAAAGATGCCGAAAAGATAGCAGAGATGGCACCTGCCTAAGGGGAGGGAATTTCACAGGGTAGGTGCCGCCGCACTAAAGGTCCGTTTCCTATATTGTGTAGAACGAACCTCCTGATAAGATGGTATCTGCAGGAGGCCCTCACCTGCAGAGCGCAGTGATCGGCTGGGTATATAAGGGGTAAGACGGTCTTTCAGGTATCCTGGTCCTGAGCTGTATAGGGCTTTGTACACCAAAACTAGAACCTTGAACTTGGCCCAGTAGCAAATAGGCAGCCAGTGCAGTTCTTTCAGCAACGGGGTGACATGTTGGCGATGCCCTGCCCCAGTGAGCAGTCTCGCCACCGCATTTTGCACTAGCTGCAGCTTCTGGACCAACCTCAAGGGCAGCCCCACATACAGCATGTTACAGTAATCCAGCCTAGAGGTTACCAGTGCATGGACAACAGTGGTCAGGCTATCCCGGTCCAGAAACGGCCGCAGCTGTCTTATCAGCCAAAGCTGGTAAAAGGCACTCCTAGCCACTGAGGTCACCTGGGCCTCTAGCGACAAAGATGGATCCAGGAGCACCCCCAGACTACGGACCTGCTCTTTCAGAGGGAGTACAACCCCATCCAAAGCAGGCAACTGACCAATTATCCGAAGTCGGGAACCACCAACCCACAGCGCCTCCGTCTTGCTAGGATTCAGACTCAGTTTATTGGCCCTCATCCAGCCCACCACCACGGGCTTGAACAGCCTCTCCCGATTCAGATGTTACGGAGAAACAGAGCTGGGTATCGTCAGCATACTGCTGACACCTTGCCCCAAATCTCCTGATGACCGCTCCCAAGGGCTTCATATAGATGTTAAACAGCATGGGGGACAAGATGGTACCCTGTGGCACCCCACAGCACAACTGCCAGGGGGCCGAACGTCCGGGGCAAAACTTCTAGAAATGTTTTGCCACTTGCTGTGAGGCAGTCCTTTTGCCCCGTGCCTTTAGGTCTCTGTGTGTGCTCAGACGTCACCTTCCCACAGGCTGTCTGCTAGCAAAGGGGCCGAACTATTACAATGGCTTGGACCAGGGGGAACGTATGACCCTGAAAGAGTTTCTGTGCCGCTGAGAGCTCTGCATACATTGGAGAATTTTACCAGGTGCAGGTTCTGCCACCATAGTCCTGCACTTACAGGAACAGCTGCACCTGACAGAATTGTCTTTCCTGTGCAAAGGGAATTGTAAAGTTAAACAGGTATAGAAGCATAAGAACACGAGAAGAGCCTGCTGCATCAGATCACAGGCCCATCTAGTCCAACATCCTGTTCTTACAGTGGCCAGACAGATGCCTATGGGGAGTCTGCAAGCATCTGCCCAAGCGGCTAGTGCCCATTGGGACTGGTAGGGCAGAGGGCAGAGAGACCATCAGTAGGTAGCTATAGCCAATGATAGCTGGAGCCAGAGCTGATGACAGGCAGAGCCAATGAATTCTAATTTTGTCCCCATCCTCCTCCTCCCTGTTGAGTTCTACAAGGGGCAAGACTGACTAAGGAGGAGGAAACTGATAGCCAGGGCCACTCTCCCCGCCCCCTGGGACTGCTTACAAGTCAGCAGGCATACAGATAGGCTCTGGCTGAAGGCAGAGTGAGGTTGGTGGGCAGTGTCCTATTCACCCAAATGGACCACCCTTCACTGCATCTGCCATAACAGGGTTCACAAGTACTTTTTACATCCCCCCCCGCTTTTTTCCTCCCACAGGTCTATCATCTTAAACACTTGGAAGTGCTAAAGCTCCGAAACAACCCTATCAAATTCATCCCAGAAGATATTGGCCAAATGAAGAACCTCAAACTCTTGATTATGTCCTTCAATTTGCTGACTGCTCTTCCAGCTGGGTACTGCAGTGGTTTTAGTGAATGGATTGGGGATATGGGAGAGGGCTGAGGAGAAGTTGTCAAGATCTAGGGGGCATCTTCTCACAATTGCTTCAGCACCTGTCGCTGTGAGAAAATCCTGTCTCTGTTGACTCTTTGGTGGGATTGCCAACCGACTGAGGTGGCCCAAGGCATTTTAAAGCCTGAAGCGGAGTCCTAGTGGCAGCCCCCTCTAGGAGCCACGCTTTCAAAAGATCTCACTGCCCCATTCAGATACCAGTTCCTGCCTTCACCTGTCCCCCCTTCTCTTCCCCTCACTACACTACCTGAAGCAGATTGCTTTTACTCTGCTGCACAGCAGGGCTAGCTCAAAGGAACATGCTTGCTGCATCTGGGGGCCAATTTTTAAATGGATGTCTGCTGGTTTTGTTTTTAATATTTAATGTTAAATTTGTTCATTTTAAAAGTGTTTTTCTTTTTTTCACGTCTGCCCTGTGTACACACATATATACTGGGCAGGGGGGAAGTTGCTCTGGCGATGCAAGAGAGGGCATGGAGAACCAGTCAGTGCATGCAGAGATTCAAATACCTTGCACTAGTGGCCCACAGCCACACTCTCCCTTGGGCCCCCATCCCATTCATACTGTGGGATAGTGGGTGTCAGGCAATAGCAGCACAGTTTGGGGGCATGGATTGGGGCAGCTGCAAAAAAAAAGAGTGAGTGGTAACCAAAGTTTGTTCTTGTACTATATATTTACTGATTGCTCCTTTAGGCCCTCCAAGGACCCCCAAATGTGTCCATTTTTTTTAAAAAAAAGCATAAGCGTATATGAACGAGAGTCTACTTTATCGGATGCATCAGAGTCCATTTGCATCTGATGAAGGAGACTCTAGTCCACAAAATCTCAAACCTTAACCTTCTGTTGTTGTTTTTTTGCTGTCCATTGCCTTCTCATGATCCCAAGAGATCTGAAGAATGCTGTGGACCTGCACGACTCCTCTGTTAATTTCTCTTTCTTTTTAAAATTTAGACCTGCCTGTTCCTAGCAGCTATAATCTTTATTGCACGTTTGAGCAAAATAATCCATCTTTTTGAAAGTAACAAAGCAAGGGGCACAAACAGTATTTTTGTCCTGATTTAGTGAGGCCCACTGTGGCAAACTGAGAGTCAGACCTCCTAAATCATATTAATATGTGCATACAGCATACATCAGCAGCCGAATGTCTGAGTAATGTGCTGAATTCTATATGCCTGTGATATGGTTTGTATTTGCTTTCTTTCTTTAGGCTGTTTTCATTGCCAAATCTTCAGGGCCTTGATGTTTCCTATAACGAACTTGAATTTATCCCTACTGAAATTGGGAATCTCAGGTATTCAAATCTCCAGCTGAATTTTACATGCCAGTGATGGGCAGGGCCAGAATGAAAAGCAGGAAGACCATCAAATTTGAATTTTATCTTTGTACATATTGCTAGTTTACCCTCACTCACACTCTATCCCTCATTCAGGCAAACAAAAGGCAAAAGCAAGAGCAGGCATGATCAGAGTTCAAAGACACGTTCCAGCCAGGCAAAAACATGCAAGGAGAATGGAAAGGAGGGCTCGTGAGGGTGTGTGGCCTGGTGAGAATCCCAAGGGCCAGATAGAGAAGGCTTTGGTATTTGGCCCTGGGCCTGAGGTTCCCCATCTCTGCCTCATTCCATTCGCCTCAGGATATCCTCCATGAGCTCTTTGTGACATGCCTGACCAGGACATGCATGATTTCCCCAGAACTGCCCTCAGACATGGATGGCTTGTAACCCATGCAGTGACTCAATTATGGACCCTTTGGACCTTGCACAGAGGACTTGTGAAGCCTGTGAATGTTTTAGAGCACTGCTTGGCTCAGAAATGCCAGTGCAGAAATGAGATGCATTAAGTCAGGGGTGGCCAATATGGTGCCCTTGAGATGTTGTTGGGACTACAACTTCCATCAGCCTCAGGTGGCATGCAGAGCTTGGAAAAGTTACTTTTTAAAACTACAATTCCCATCAGCCCCAGCCAGCATGGCCGCTGGAGTGGGCTGATGGGAGTTGTAGTCCAAAAAAGTAACTTTTCCAAGCTCTGTGGCATAGTGAATGGTCAGGGATGATGGGAGTTGTAGTCTTCCAACATTTGGAAAGCACGACATTGGCTGCCCCTGGCTTGAGTAATTTTTGTATGCAAAATATTAGTATGCATTTTTTGAACGTTCTCTCTGTATTAAACTATTTTATGCAATAAGTGTCCATGTGATAGGAGTGCAGTAGCAGCCCATAAGCAGAGCTTGGAAAAGTTACTTTTTGAACTACAACTCCCATCAGCCCAATCCAGTCGCTATGCAGCCCGGGGCTGATGGGAGTTGTAGTTTTAAAAAAGTAACTTTTCCAAGCTCTGCCAATAAGCAGCAGCCCTTTGAGGCAGTATCAGGCACAAGCCTTTCTCAGCTCAGCTACCCAAAATCCTTTTAGCTGGAGAAGAGAATGATTGAACCTGGGACCTTCTACATGCCAAACATGCGCTCTACCACTGAACTGTCATACTTCCTCTCCTATATATGTTCTTAGAAAGGGCTTCATGCTCAGATCATCAAGGGGAACTCAGAATTCTGCCAGTGAAAAGCAGAGATTCCTTAGGCTTTACGGTATTTACTTTATGTTGGGGGCATCCAAGGGGCCATATTACTGTTGGATACTACCACTATTGAAAAAAAATCCTTACTAGCAGACTAACATAGGTTTGGACTGACTGATGACTCCTGTTAAAATACACTTGAGAGTTTAAAGGTCATAGAATAACTCTTGCAAGGACACCCACACACACACAAATACACATGTAGATGCCAACTGCACCTAAAGTTCTGTATAAATGACCTATGGAATGTCATTTGGTCTGTGAACTTTCAGAAGCCTGACATACCTGAACTTAGAAGGGAATCTACTGTATGTTTTGCCTTGTGGGTTGTTGAAGCTTCAGCTGGGCCGTCTTAAGGTGGAAAACAACTTCTTGCATGCCTACTTCTGGAATGAAGTCTGCCAGCTTCAGCCACAACGACTTACTGACATGGCTGCTCTTTGTTTTGCCAAACACAACCTGTGGGAAATATATCATAAGATGCCAGTGGACATTCAAGAGATGTTGATCAAGTAAGTAAGAAGGAAATCTCCATCACAACCACAGATTGTAAGGGTAACTTTAGGTGCAACATTAGTTCCCCCCAATGATTATGCGACCAAGAAGGCTCCCTCGAGGACAGCAACAGGCCTCTGCTGGAATAACAGGAGTCAACCTACTGGTGTGCCTGTCATATAATGATCAAGCATCCTGAGAAAAAGCAGTGTGTAATACAATGGAACTACACCTAGCAGTGACAGCCTATGTCTTGCTTAAACTACTCTGGCAGCAGTCACAGTGTAAACTATAAGAGTGACACAAAACAGTCCTTAACTTGCAAAGAGCAAATGATTATTAATAAGAATATAGTGGTCATTCTCCCACTATGCCCAATCTCTTTTGTCTTTTTGCCCAAAGAATCAAATACACCTACACTTTTTATTTATTAAAACCTTTATTCCACCTTTCCATCAAAGATTTTAGGGAGGTGTAAATGGCTCTTTCCCCACATCCCCCATTTTATTTTCACAACAACCCTATGAAGTAGGCTGGGCTGAGCTTGCTTATTTCCACCAGTTGCTGCATGTGAAGGTCACTCAGTGAGCTTCATGACTGGGGATTTGAACTAGGTCTTCCCAATTCTAGTTTAACACTCTAACCCAGGACAACTGCTGTAAACCGCCCAGAGAGCTTCAGCTATGGGGCAGTATATAAATGTAATAAGTAAATAAACAAACACTGTGGCTCCTTAGCCTAACTTCGAAGGCCTTCTGCAACTGATCAGTTCAGACCTCTGTCAAGAAGGGAGTGTTGAAAAGAGAGAACTGTGGCTTCTGACTCTGCCCACCGCTGGCTTCATTCAGAATAGTCGATGTAAGGACTATGAGGTCATCCCCACACACACACACACACCATGTGGAGATCTTGAGAGACCAGCTCCTTCTAACCAGGTTGCTGAAATCTGAACATGCCTTCAGCAGGCAGCAGTTGGTGGAAACAGGCAGGTCCGTATAGTTTGGGCAATCAGAAACAAAATGGCTAGGTTGTGCTCAGGTGAGGAGCAAGTGGAAGTAGTATGGATATGGCGTTACCAGCCACCCACCAAACGTCACCACAAATGTGACAAGCTGACCACCGAAGAAATGTGCTAATGAGCTTCCACTCCAGCAGTGACTACAGCTGTATAGGTGAGTTATTTTTACTTATCAGATTTTCCATGGCAAAGGGAAATCCAGACTAAATGTTTTTTTTTAAAAGTATGGGCTGACACCTGAGCACAACCTAGCCATTTTGATGATGATGTGCAAACATTGCAAAAATTAGCAGCACAGATTCCTTATTAAAGTCTCAGCATTGGTTCCCTGATAAACACATATTGTTGTGTCAGGATTGTTTGAGAAGTTCTGAAACCCAGCCAGGATAAAATTTGTGATCATTCACTCAGGCAGTCTTCTTGCGCCATTCATGTTTAGAGGACTTGGCCTTGTTGTGAAAGGAGATACACTGTAGTCGCTAAGTGTGTGAACTGGGAAGTTCTTGGTTTAAATCTCCTGTGTGTCAGGAACTCCCTTATGACTTTAGGCAAGCTACTTACTCTCTGCTTCAGCCTTTAATCTGCCATATGGGAATCTGATACTAAGTTACAAAGGGCTGTATTCAACGATCCTACACAGAGTAAATCCATGAAAATTAATGAACCTAATTTAGTCATGTCTATTAACTTCAGTGGGTCTGCGCCGTGAAGGACTAGCACTGAATATCACCCAGAGTTTTTTATAAGTAGGGTAATGTGTATGAAGTGTTTTGAATATTCAAAAGCACTATCTAAATGCTAGCTATTCATAAAAACGGAATCTTCCTAATATATTTCAAGCACAAGTTGTATGCCAGGCATAGCCAACATGGCATCCTCCAGATGTTTTGGACTACAACTCCCATCATCCTTGACCATTGGCCATGCAGGCTGGGGCTGGTGGGAGTTGTAGTCTTAACATCTGGAGAGCACCACAATAGCTACCCCACTGTACACTTTTCTCCCCTTAGTAGGTTAAGTGTAAGGAACGTGTAACATTTCTTTCTCTGCCTTGTAGTTTTGCTACCTGTGATTGCTGCATGGGACCCTTGTACGGAAGAGGCCTTCAGTTCATTCGCATTTATAGGAACGCCTATGGACTTAGGCTTCCTTATTTCTTCTGTGCCTGCTCACCAACCTGCTATATGGACTACGTTGCTGCAGCTGCTGAAGCTGTCTCCACCTCAGACTGATGGATATCAATGTTTTAATTGGTTGAGGCTGCAGCTGAGCTGGTAATCTGCTGAATAAAGACCCAAGCATTCATCATGCACAGTTCAGAGTCCTGGCTCGACGATTCCACTGATGCTGTTTCAGTGCAAAAACCAGTTGGGATTGCCTGTACTTTACCTTTCTGCTCAGACATTCCTAGCAAGAACTGAGGACTGCAGTAGGCAGGCTTAGTTATCCATCGTATTTTGTTTCATGAGCCTGATAAATTTATTTTCATTGGCTACACGTTGCTTTGCACTTCACATTGATCACATAAGAATTGCAAATGTAACTAGACCGCAAAGACTAGCAATGTATAATTTTAACCTTAAAAGAACCCATCTTTAATTAGAGACACAACTGAGTGGCAACAATCAACATTTTTCACAACCCTGAGTGTAAATGCAATGTGGCAGTTAAAAAAGATGAGTAAGTTTACATTCTGTGTCTGACATCAGCTCAATGTAGAGGAAGGGCAGGTATAGAAATGCAGTTGTTAAATAAAAATGAATACATGTCTAATAATGCTGCATATATTGCTATATCATATGCCTTCTCCAAACACAATAAAATTGAGTGACATGTATAACAATTATTGCTTGATGGCACCTGCTTTAAAGTAGCGGCAAAACGATGCAGCTAAGCTATGGGCAGTCTGCAGCTCTCTCACACACATGCAAATGTATGTTGAACCACACAAACCCAAGAGAGCTGTGTAAGGGATAATCTCACGTTTGTAACCATTCACTATTTACCCTACTATTTCAATGCCTTCTGCATGCAGTGATGGCTGGTGCCCATTGGGACAGGTAGGACAGAAGGCAGAGAGACCAATAGTAGGTAGAGCCAATGATTGGCAGAACCAACTAAGGCTAGTTTTGTCCCCATCCTCCTCCCTGCTGAGTTCTAAAAAGGGCGACACTGTGACCAAGGAGGAGGAAGCTGACAATCAGGGCCACCCCCTGGAATGGTTGTAAGAAGGCAGGGCAGTGGGAGCTTTCTGAGATGTGCCCCATTCACCTTAACCGTCCAGCCTCTACTGCCTATTGATAGAAATGTGCAAAAGATCTTTACTCGCTGGCGAATCTAAGTGTTTTTTTATTTTTAAATCAACTTAGCATTCCTATTTAGAGTATGACTTTTCTGACAAGCACAGAAAAACAACTTTGGAAACAAAGAAAAAAGCACTTCAGCTGGTAGATGTGCAAGGTGGGATGGAGTCCCTGCATAGATTTGTTCTTTCACTCCAATCGGATTTTTCTCCCAGCAGTTTGCAGAGTTTATCTTGTTGCCTCCCTCCCAAGAAGGTTCTATGGATTAATGCAGTGCTAGAGAACTTTCTCAGGTTGTCAAATGTAATCCAACTTGTTCATGACAATCACAGCACCCACTCTGACTGTCAAAATGTTTCTGAGGTTGTGGAAAGGCATTCCATTTACACACTTGCCTTGCTCGATCTTTGGAGTTCGCTCTGCCAGAAAACCCCAACAACCACCTGCTTTTACCCCTTTCTCTTCTTCTGTACTTAGGAAATTAAAGTGGTGTGTACACCCACACAAATCTACTTCGGCAGATACATGAAGTGAGATTGGCCCACAGAATCTTTTGCTACCCTACTGCTGGTTGGAAAGGGATGAGTTTTTGTTTTCAACTCCAAGGATCTGTACCTCATTTCCACTCCAGTATCGTGGATACAAGTACGAGGATGTACATGTATTGCCATCCCCAGGAAGGTTCCTGCTTTTTTCAAGCCCAATTGTTGTGAGCAGGGAGAGAGAAGACTTGTGTGTGTCGTCGTGCCCACTGTTGGCAAGTGGCGCCCAGAGGGCCAGCCAAGGTGAGAATGTGGTCCTCAGACAAAAACAAGGCACCCCTATCTGTGCTCTAAGGAACTCAGGGAAGCAAACATTAGGAATATCCTGTTTTATCCGCAGAACAACCCTGCAGAGTAAGGTAGGCTGACAGCAAATGCCATTTCCAAGAGCACTTAATAAACTGCATGACCCATTGTGTCAAAGTATATGTTTGTGTGCACACAATGGTCATGCTAAAGATTACTGGTAGGATGGCTATGATATACTGCCTGGTATGAAGATATTACTACTATGTGGACAATCATGTATTTGAAACAGCAGTGGGGAAGGAAGGTAGAATTATGGTTAAGCAATTCAATCCTGTATTCGCTCAGCCTCTCCTGAAATACTTTTCAAGCTTAGAAAAAGGGCTATGAGTCAATGTGTTTTCCACATACCAAGGAACATGCCCCCCAGCTAACTAAATTCTAGTTGTGATGATTACAGGATCTGAAATACAATTTTCAAAATGGTCTAGTATCTGCAGGCAAGATGTAGAGGGTATATTATAAGGCTTCCCTCATCGCTTCCCTGTTACAAGCAAGCTCGCACCAACACACAGCTACGAACAAGCCTCATGCACACAGAGAAGGATGTTGATCAGATGTCTGAGAGAGTATATCTACAGTTCCATAGCTTGGTTTAAAACAGAGTAAGCCATCATATAACTAGAACTGCTTTCAGTTTAGCAAAATTGTAACTTTACAATAATATTCTCAAGAGTGATTAAATTCATTAAAATTGAAATCAAAATGTTTATTCCAAGACATAAAATCAGGACCTCATTCCAATACATGAATTACAGACATAATTTTTTGTTGTTGGTTTCCACTGATGTCTTCCAATTGTTTTGTACTGTCAGGAGATGCCCAAGTCAAGCATTGAGGTGTTTTGCATGGTGCCTGATATGGTCATTAATGAATGTTGCTATAAAATAATAACTGTGATCATAGCCCTAGGGAAGGGGAAAAAAAGAAAAAAATCATTTCAGAAGCCAAACTGTATCTATAATCAATGTGTCTTCAAAATCAGCCCCATTACAAACCACAAAAATTGGCCTTTGATTAAAACAAAACGTTAAGTGTAACAGATAATAACCGTCTCCCTATTGACAAGGGAAGGTACCATTAAAGGAAACCTTGTCATGACAACTTAAGAATGTGCCCTTATGGACTGACTGAGGAATTGAAGTGTACATATTCCACAGCATTACACTCCTTTGGTAGGTGACTTCAACACAGTTCAAGAAAGAGAGGCAGACAATTGCCTAGAGGCTTCCATTTGTACAAAATAGCACGGCCTGTCTGTTGAAAGGGTTGGGTCCATATGAACATGTCACCCCTGGGCTAGAACATGTGCTGTGCTAGTTAGCAGTTTAATTCCGGTGCTGTTTTGACCTTTAAAACCCTGCAATCTGGACCACTACGGTCCTCCTCCATATGAGCTTCCCAGGGGTTTAAAATCAGCTGATAAAGCTCTGCTCCAAGTACTCTGGAGAATCAAGACTGGGAAGCTGCCTTATACCGAGGCAGGCCATTGGTCCATCTAGCTCAGTACTGCCTGCACTGCCTGACAGCAGCTGTCCAGGATTTCAGATCAGGAGTCTCTCTGAGCCCTACCTGGAGATGCTGGGGCCTGAAGTTGGGACCTTTTGCATGAAAAGCAGATGTCCTATTACTCAGAAAAAGCCCTTCCTCAGCAGGAATTCCAGCAGAAGCAGGGCCTTTTCAATAATTGTTCCAGAGATGTGAAATGCTCTCCCTTGAGGAGTTTATGCATGTCCCTCTTTGGTCTCTCTTCTATGAATAACAGCTTTGCTGCTGGTCCTCCTTTTCCTCCTCCTCCTCCTCCTACACCACCAGGCCTTCAGGAACCAACAAGTAGATTACGGACTATTTGTTTGTACATGTTTTAGATTTTTATGATTTATTTTTTATTTCTTAAAAATGTTTTATTGTATTTGAATTCATGTAGGATTCATGTAGTGGGTGTGTTTGAGGGCATTATATAAATACACCTGAAAATAATTGAACACTGCCTATACTTTCCTCAGAAGGTCATAGAGTGGGAAATACTGAGAATTAAACATCAGACAGACACACACACACACACAAATTAAAACCTTTAAGGCCATTACCTGCTGCATTCTGAAAACCACTGGGATTTTACGCTCTGTGCAGGCAGCAATGAAATTATCAGGCAGCAATTGCCCTGCTGAAAGGAACTGGTCATCTTTGCCTTGATCAATTAGAAGGTCCAAAGGGGAACCTTGGTAGGACTTTGCAATATGTGTAGCATCGTATGCCTGCAATAGATAAAGGTGTATTCACTTCTAAACATTGCAGCATCCAGACAAAATGCTGGGAAAACTATGACCAACAGAAACAGCCAAACGCCTATCCAATTTATAGTTAATCTCCAATTAAAAGGCAATACTGACCAGACCGACATTCAGTGTCCACATTAAATACAAATTTATTTTCATGTGGACATAAGGAATAGACAATCAATGCATCATGCTGATAGATGAAAGTTCTGGATGTTCCCTGGTTGATCAGCAACAGTGACATCACTATGAGCAAAAAAGTGGTCTCCAAGTGTAACAGGTGCAGCAGAAGGAATGTGTTCAGGAACCCGTTTACCGTTCCCCATTAAAACCCCAGGTGGTTTTGAAAAATGTTCTAGGGATCAGAGATTCGTAGACCACAATTCTGGCTTGCTTGTTCTTACTTTACATCCACATTTTCTTACTTTACATCTACCACGTGGGAGAATGTTAGAAAGGCTTCAGCCAAGAACCACAATTTCTCCTGCACTCCAGAAGGCTTACAGTGCTACAACCACAAGAATGAAACATAACAGGAAGAAGGCCATGAGGAAGCAATACCAGGCAATGTTGGAGTGGCACTCTGAGTTGTTAAAACATAAATCAACTAGTTGTGTTAACCCCTCAGACCTTTTCTTAAAGGATATCCTGACCAAGGTGTCCAGCATTTGCAAGCATATGTAAAGTTTAAAACACCGTAATATGACAGTTAAAACAGATGATCCTTCTCCTGAAATAACACACGCATTTGAGTTCCCATCTGCTTGTTTTAGAAGCCCTAAGAAGAGAATAGGTTCCTCCCCATCAGCAGCCAGCACCAACAGAGAGAGAGAGAGAGGTTTTCAAACAGGGCCAGCTCCAAAGGGTGGTCAGGTGGGGCCCTGGCCAGGGGTCCCTAGGGCTCTGCTCCCCTTCCGCTATTTGCAGCAGGATCGCTGCTGCGGATCGCATGCCAACAGCTTCGGAGCCCCCACCATTCCCTTGCTCAGCTGTTGTGCAGTTGTGCGCGCAGCGCTGCCCTTAACCAAGATGGTGGCCGAGGTTTCTCTAAGGAGCTGAAGCCTCTGCCGCCATCTTGGCTCATGGTAGGGATGCACGCGTAACGTGCACGTGTGCCATCAGCCAAGATGGCGGCAGAGGCTTCAGTCCCTTAGGGAAATGGCCACCATCTTGGCTAAGGGCAGCGCTGTGCGCGCAACCGCACGACAGCCAGGAAAGATAGGTTAAGCAGGGGAATGGCAGGGGCTCCGAAGCTCTTGGCGTGCGATCCGCAGCAGCGATCCTGCTGCGAATCGCAGAAGGAGAGCGCTGGGGCCCAAGGCAGGCTTGTGCCCAAGGGCCCCGGCATATCTGGGGCCAGCACTGTTTTCAAACAGACTTGCACCTGGGGTGCCATCTCTGCTCCTAGGAAGAAGGATCAAGTGTTACCACACCCCAGCTTGACACTGGAGCAGTACCATCTAATTGTTTCAAGAAGATTAAGAATGTCTCACTTTCTTCGACAGCTGTTCTCCCCCTACTACTTGGCAATCCAACAAGTGCAGTTCTCACCTGTCATAAAAACATAGGAACACAGGAAGCTGCCTTGTACTGGTCTATCTAGCTCAGTATTGTCCACACTGACTGACAGTGGCTCTCCTGGATTTCAGACAGGAAATCTTTCCCAGTCCTACCTGGAGATGCCAGGGATTGAACCTGGGACCTTCTGCATGCAAGGCAGATACTCTACCACTGAGCTATGACCCTTCCCAACATAAGAACAGCCCTGCTGAATCAGACCAAAGGTCCAGCTGGTCCACTGTTGTGTTCTTACAGCGGCTATCCAGATGCCTATGGAGGGCATGAAGCAGGGCATGAAGGTAACAGCTCTCTCCTGCTTCTGATCTCCAGCAGTTGATATTCAGAGGTCTACTGCCTTTGATACTGGAGGTGATATCCAACCATTATGATTGGTCACCAGTAAAAGGCTTATCCTTCATGAACTTGTCTTATCCCTCTCTAAAGCTGCCCAAGTTCGCAGCCATCACTACATCTTATAGCAGTGAATTCCAAAGCTAAACTATTCACTGTGTGAAGTACTTCTTTTTATCTGCCTTTAATCTCCAACATTCAGCTTAATTAGGTGGCCCAAGCTTTTTGTGTTATGAGAAAAAAAAAATCACCATCCACTTTCTCCACATTATGCATAATTTTATACACCTTTTCAAGAACTCTCCTTACTTGCCTTTTTCTTCCCCCCCCCGCCCCCTGTATTTTTGTCTAGCTTGATGAAATGACACAGGGCAGCCTTTCCCAACCGGTGTGCCTCCAGATGTTGTTGGACCACAACTCCCATAAGCCTCAGCCAGCATTGCCAATGGCTGAGGCGGATGGGAGTTGTGGTCCAACAACATCTGGAGGCACACCGGTTGGGAAAGGCTGACATAGGAAGTTCAGTGGTCCTTCTGTGGTTATACTTTAGCATGTTTACTGTGCAACACAACACTGATATTTCCCAGTACATACCTCCCATTCAGTTACATTTGATCCTAGGTATCCACCAAAAGCTTTTTTCCCCCATGGACACTGAATTGGGTTGCAGATCGGTGCAAAGGCTGAAACAGACTATTCAGAAACGGAAGATTAAAGGATACAAAGTTACTGTGCTAAAATCTGAATTTAGATTTTCTCTAGTAGCTTTTTAATTCAAAGACTGTATTTGTAAAGTTCTAGGAAATAGGATGGTTCACCTTTCCTAACACATGACAAAAGCTGAACCGTCCTATTTTCTAGATCTTTACAAATACAGTTTTTGAATTAAAAGCTACTAGGACATGTAAGCCCTTCTTACTTTGATGTATGGACATTCATGCACACACTTAATTTTATCAGTAGCAAAACTACATAAACCAATTTTGGATGTATCAAAAACATGTTCAACTTGGAATAAGGTTTATGTAGCTAAAGCTTCTAGTGTCTTACGTTAGGCTTATAAAATCTATAAAAGCATTTATTCTTTCCGACTAATAAATTACTCTGGCAGATTGCCAGAGGTCACAATCCCGCACAGAGTTAGTTGCACAAACCAATGGATTTAAGTACTCCCAAGTTTTGTTTTAAGCAGAATGTAATTTAGGTAATATTGACTATCTGTGTTCATATTTATAATGACATTTACATCTCCATCTAAAAGAAACATCTGGTTTTGCAAATGTCTAATTCAACTGTAAGCAGAATTATTTGTATTAGTTTTTGGGGTACCATCTAAATTCAACTTATTATTTATCAATACATCTTCAATTGTGCCATACTCTAATACAGGTTTTGTTAACTGGTAGCAAATGGGCTCAATCCTGCACCATGAGAGGATCCATCTGGCTTCAGAGTGGCTCATCTGACCATCTTCAAGAAGCTGAGGACACTAAACTGGGTCTAGGTCCAATATTCTATCTACTGCACCACATGGACTCTCAAAATATTTCTTACAACTTTTCCTATAATGCATTTCTGACAACAGTACTTGATTGACCTTTAACTAATGCAGAGGGGAAAATAGGGCAAAGAATAATAAACAGAATTTGATTTTATTAATTCTGATTTTTGCTGACACATTAATAATATTTAAGTCCTTTGTCACATAGTCGACATATTTCTTGAACGTTTATCCTTTCCTGCTAATTTGAAAATATTTAAAATCCCATCTAAATTTGCACCACCTATTAACTGTAAACATACAGAATGCCAATTTACTATATATTTTGGAACGCTGTTTGACTGTTACACTTTTGGTCATCTTTTAATATATTGTAACCAAATATTGCATGATGATTCCTGAAATCAAGCCGCAGGTTTCTGTCTATGTTTGGATACAGTTGGACATCATTTTGAATCAAGATGATAAACATTTCAAAACTGCACTGATATTTTGGTTTCTTAGAATTCCTGAGCAACTCCAGGTACAAGGCTACTAGTTCTTGATAAAGTAATTGCCTCTCTTAATTTTTCCAGAAATATTTTCATACCAACATTATTTCTCCTTGCATCATTCTAATTCCTTGACTTTAGTTGATATAATTTAAAGAGTTCAGAATCTTACTTTGTATTTTCCAGGATTCTTCAGTGCAAGGATCAGAGCACCATGGCCCCCCATTGAATGGCCTGAAATAGACATTCTTCCAGAGTCAGCTGGAAAATTGGCATTTATCACTTTAGGCAACTGAAAGACATCAGCAGGAAGGAAACGGATGTGAACATATTGACCTAACACAAGATGAAAATAAAATGCCAGTAGCCTCCATCTTTAGAGATTAATGGCTCTTTCTTTGTCTGCCACTTTATCTAAGAGACATACACAGGCTGCCCATTAAGTTCTCTATGTGTATATTGGCTAAAAATGGGGACTTGACTTTGGAAGATTTTACATCGTTTTAGAGGTCCTTAGTAATATATTTATTTGATTTCTTACCCCCCTTTCACCCCAAAGTTTCAGGGAAGGTCACAACAATTTAAAATTCAATTTTAAAAACAGTTTAGAACAAATTACAATCACAGGAATAGGGCGAGTCCTGAAAATGGATATTTCAAGAGTCAAAGACTCGGGTAAAAAGGTGCGTGTGCTACATGAATGCAGAGAGAGTTTAAGAAGCAATACATAAGGAATTATGAGGTGCCATATCACAGAATTTCACAGGGGGGAGCAGCTGATCAATGGGAGGGGCAGAATAGGCCAATTTACAGGCTCTTTGTTTCTTTAGAGTTAAAACGTGGGTACCAATGCAGATCTTGCCGCTATGAGCATGGTTGGGTGTCAGAGCTTTCCCTCTGTTCAGGACACTAACATAGATTTGACCATTAGACTTAAAAGGACGGGGGAGGGGAAAAACCTGGGAAATCCCCACCTTATATTATATCCCATTCTATATTTACATTAAGAGAACTGCACACATCCAGTTGAAAATTTTAATTATGTTAACTTAGCCAAAAGTCACCTCATCATTTACGTAAGAGTACATGCGATAATTCGTTTTCCACAATTCTTCAGTGGCATCTACATAAAAACCAGCTCCTGTGCCAAAATCCCAGCTGTCATCTTCTCCTTTAATATTGCATCCACCTACAGTGGGGAGAAATTCCACATTAATAATCACGCAGGGAATGCTGATCAAATTTGCAAAAGATACAAAATTGGGAGGGATAGCTAATACCCTGGAGGACGCAAACAACAGAATGAAATTTAACAGGGATAAATGCAAAGTTCTGCTCCTAGGAAAGTGAAACCAAATGCTCAGTTATAAGATGGGGGATACTTGGCTCAGTAATACACCATGTGAGAAGGATCTTGGAATTGTTGCTGATCACAAGCTAAGTATGAGCCAACAATACGATGTGGTTGCAAAAAAGGCAAAGGCTACTTAAGGTTGCATTAACAGAAGTATAGTTTCCAAATCACAAGAAGTACTAGTTCCCCTCTGTTTGGCACTAGTTACGCATCGTCTTGAGTACTGTGTCTAGTCTGGAACAGTGCAATTTAAGAGGGCTGCAAACAGGTTCAGAGGAGGGCAACAAGGATGATCAGGGGATTTGAAACAAAGCCCTATGACGAGAGACTGAAAGAACTGGGCACACTGAGCCTTGAGAAGAGAAGACTGAGGGAGATATGATAGCACTCTTCAAGAACTTGAAAGGTTGTTACAAAGAGGAGGGCCAGGATCTCTTCTCGATCGTCCCAGAGTGCAGGACATGGAATAATGGGCTCAAGTTGCAGGAAGCCAGATTTCGGCTGAACATTAGGAAAAATTTCCTAACTGTTACAGCAGTATGACAGTGGAACCAATTACCTAGAGAGGTAGTGGGCTCTCCGACATTGGAGGCATTCAAGAGGCAGCTGGACAGCCATCTGTGGGGAATGCTTTAACTTGGATTTCTGCCTTGAGCAGGGGGTTGGACTCAATGGCCTTGTAGGCCCCCTCCAACTCTACTGTTCTATGATAATTCAGAATAGCGGGTTGGGCACTGTCAGCTTTTTCTTTATGTGTAGGTCACTGTGATCCCTCCTGCAACAAAGTTATTTTTTAAAGGCTACTCTTTGCTGGTGAGAACTTTTTCCCAGCAAATCAGGAAGACCTTCACAAACTGGTTACCAAGCAGAAAAGTCTACTTGGTAACCAAGAAAACTTTACACGCTCAGATGGGCTTTACTAATGGGTGAATAACAGAAGGTGGTGCTACGTAGCATATTGTGCTGCAAGACAAAGCAGATATTCAGTGCGGGGGGTTCCCCTACCCCAGCAGGAAGACGCATTAATGGGAAAACCTGTGTATAACTATTATATCTCTTCCTATTACGCAACTACTGGAACTGCACAAGAGTCAAACCAGGAAAACATTTAGATTGTCTAGCTTGGAATACAGGGAATGTGAGCCAATATGATTTACAACACAATCCTATCCTTGACGTATGCCCGCTGGATAAGGATAAGATTAACATCAAGATCACTTGTCCTGGTGAAGCCCAAATATACCCTGCCAATGTAGCAAAGCGATAGGACAGGGCTCAGGGATCAAATGTGGTCCTCCAGATTTTCAGACTGGTTATAAATGGACAGGTTTGCATACAAAGGTTGGCTTAACTTACTAGTAATATACAATGCTACATACAAACAATGACAATTAAAAGCAATTAAGTTGATGTTCATTGGCACAACACTCACGTGGGCTGGTATCTGGAGCAACTACAACAAGGCCATGTTCAGCAGCAGCTTGATGGAAACCTGCTTTAGTTATAAAATTTTGTTCTGTGCATGTTAACCCTGAAAAGACAGAGGAGCGTTTTAATAGTAGGAGCACTGCCAAATAGCACTGTGGCTCAGGAGCCATCCAAGTGAGTGTGCTTTAGCCACAAAATAAGAGGACGCAAAACTTACCTATTACGTTTTCCTCATGTACGGGGGAAAAGGGGATTAAACTGCTCATTGCAAAAGACTCTGAACGTGCGCTTGGCCACATTAGGATGCGACATTTAATGTAGAATCAGGAGTATCTTAGCATCCCATCAAGCAGGTTTATGGGATTGCCTAACTTCAGAACATCAAGTTGGAATGTTTTGCTAAAAGGTCTAGAGCAGGATTTCTTCACTTAGCTCAAATACCAGTTACACCTTATGCTTTTGGTTTCATGCTTCTTTGCCCTCAGACATCTATTCTCCATCTCACACTTTCCCCATGAATCACAGAACAAAGCAGAATTATACATGGTTAGTCTAGAATGGAATGAGCATGTGAATGAATGTTTTCCACCCATTATTGTGATATTTAATTGTAACTATGTAAATAAGTTTGCATGCTTATAATAGAAAAGTAAAAGACAAAATTCAAATTCTTCCAAATGCATTCAAAATAAACATGCAACTACACAGATATTATAATGTAAACTAGTAACATTTATTCATTTCCGGAATTTCGATAACTGAATTTGGGATTTTTATCACAGAATTGCAGAAGGTGCTATGTATCCTGCATGCCTGGGGTGGTATTACACAAAAGCAGGCTTTTCCATTTGGAAAAATAACCCAGAGAATCACAGCTTACTTTAAAAAGTTGTAAACACAAGTGCCACAAAAGCTACATCTCTGACTACTCATGAAATGATGATTATTATTTATTATATTTGAAATATCTAAAATAAACAAAGTCTATTTAAAAGCCTTTGGCAATACCCTTTTGAAGGACAATTTCAAATTACTCACCCGAGAGCCAGTACAACACGGGGCACTTCTCAATTTTTGCCTTGGGTGGCAAATAAATCCCAAATTTCATTTTGCATTTCAGCTCTGCGCTGTTGAGAACAAAATGCAGTTAACACAGAGTAATGTAACAGAACAATATGCTTTTAAGAGGAACCAACAACTTCAAATTAGAGTTGCCAGAGACTAACCCCTGAGCCAAATGCTTTCTTTAATGACTTAAAATAGTGCTTTCTTCCTCCATGAACATCTATGCAACTAATGTAGACAAATGGGCTTGACAAGAAGGATTCAAGTTAAGTAGAGGGATCAGACAATTGGAATCGGCAGAAGTTGGGAAAGGATGTAGGTCATCAAAGAGGGTCTAACTGAGCACCTGGGTATGGGAAAGCAGACACACAAAGGACTGAGCATGGAGATTGAAAGGACACAGAATACAGTACTACACTTAGGATGGCATAACTGCAAGTCAATACACCCAAGGATGGCTTACTTCTGGCCCTCCATATATTGTTGGACTATTATTTATTTATTCAAGGCATTTATATGCCATTCAATCATTAGCATTTCTACAGCTCCCATCATCCTTGACTGTTGGTTGCGCTGGATGGGGCTGATGGGAGCTGGAATCCACCAACATCTGGAGGACCCCAGGTGAGCCCCCCCTGCAACAGACAATTGGACTTGCACTACAAAAGCCAGTAACTCAGGAAAATGCAGTGAAACCGGAACAGCTAAAAATAGCATAGAAGAACAGAAAGATATTTCCTCAGCACTGTCCTCTAAAACCACACTAAAGCCTAAATGTCTACACCAAGGCTGTGAGCAAAATTCTCAATGGGGCCGGTGTTTAGAGGGCAGGGTTACACTGATGGAAAAGAAGTAAGGGTGACACCTAGGAGGAATTATTTTATAATTGTTAATGTCTTAAGTATTGTTGTCTGCCAAAAAACACTAGGAAGAGGCAAGGTATAAATCAAAATGAATATGCATTCGTTTAGTACTGTGTTCCTATGACTAACAGTGCAATCCCGTGCATGTCTGCTCAGAAGTAAGCTCCATTGTGCTCAACAGGACTTACTCCCAGACTGAATGTGTATAGGATTGCACCCTAAGGGCATTTGATGGCTGATAAGATATTGGCCATGGAAACCTTGAAATTAGTAATGGGTAAGGGAGTGTGATTGTTTTAGATCGTTTTTAATCATTTTAAATGATTTTAGATTATTATTAATTTTTCTAAACGTTCAAGATAATTTTAATTGTTTTACATGTATTTTTTAGTTTAAGTTTTGTTGTTTTAACATTTTGGTTTGCCATCCCGAGTTCCTCTGGGAGGAAGGGCACGATGTAGGCTGCATTCAGACATGGGGCTTCTTGCGTTAGTTCAACAGATGAAAAGGTGGCACTTCCGTCTGATTTCTAACATTCCTTTTTTGGCTGACACACTGGCATCGTGTGCAACTGTCTTTCACACTGCTGCAACGAACAGCGCCTTGCTTTCATCCCTGACCGGTTATACACACGCGCACCACAGTAGGGCCCCACTCATACAGCGGGTTACGTTCCGGACCCCCGCCGTAAAAAGAACACCGCTGTAAAGCGGAACCCATTGAATAGAATCACGCGCGATGCCCGAAGGCTGCCGTGAAAGCGGAACAAGCGCCGTATGAGTGGGGCTTTAGTCTAATTGCGTCTAATTGAGACCGCTGTAAAGCAAATCGCTGTAAAGCGGGGCCCTACTGTATAGTTCCCCCATAATTAACTGCTTGAGTTAGTGTCTGGACACGGGCGGGGGTGTGGGAAAAGGAGGAAGGAAATGCAGCTACCTGCAGCTATACCAGAATACCAGTACAATTTTCATCAGGCAAAAAAATTGGTGTACTGTCTCCTGGGTGTCCAGGGCCAGCTAAAGATCACCCTCACAGTGAGTGGCTCAGGGGTGACGTGCCCTGCTACCTGTGCAGCCGTGGGCAAGCTGCATAGTCCAGTTGCCCCCCAGCTGGCAGTTGCGGACAAGGAAGGGGCTGGCTTGTGCAGCTGTGGCAAGCTGAGCAGGCCCTGGCCAGCTGGGGAGGACTAGCCTCAGAGGGAGGCAACGGTAAACCCCCTCTGAATACCACTTACCATGAAAACCCTGTTCATAGGGTAGCCATAAGTCGGGATCGACTTGAAGGCAGTCCATTTTTATTTTTTCAAAGGGTGGGAATGCATTGCAAGCTGGGACGCCTGTCACGTGAGCAGCTGCAGCTAGCACAAAGCTCCCACAATCTTCTGGGTTCCCAGACTTGCAAATCGATTATTACTGGAATTATTTATCACAAAATTAGCATTAAACTTCCACTATGTTCTATTAGATTTCTGGAACTAGCTTCTACATCATGTGAAAGGTCAAATATAATGCCCAAATTACTAGGTAAGAAATTGCCGGAATAACAGAATACAGTGCAGTGTGAAAGCAGCCGTAGTTCCCCCATAAGTCACTGCTTGAGTTAGTGTCTGGATACAGGGGTGTGTGGGGAAAAAGGAGGAAGGGAATGCTGCTAACCATGCCTACGTTGGAACACCTGTACAATTTTCGTCAAGCAAAAGAAAATTGGTGCTCTCCTAAAGGACAGGAATGCATTGCATGCCGGGATGCCTGTCACGTGAGTGGGTGCAGTTAGCACAACGCTCCCGCAATCTTCCAGATTCCCAGGCTTGCAAAAGGATTATTTCTAGTATTATTTATCATGAAAATTAGTGCAAAACTTCCTCTATACTCCAGAAACTGGCTTTTGTGTGAAAGGTCAAATATAATGTGCAAATTACTAGGCAAGAAATTGTAGGAATAACGGAATAAAGTGCAGTGTGAAAGCCGCCATACATTTAATAAATAAATAAACAAACAAACATACATGCTTGCAAGGGCTGATGGGAGTTGTAGTTCAGCAATATCTCCAAGGCTACAGTCTTGAAGGCACATGAGGCCAGCACCTTGCTGAAGCTAAGCAGGGTCAGGCCTGATCAGTGCCTGGATGGGAAACCGCCTGGGAACCATATGTAAGCCGCCTTGGGTTTCTACCATGAAAAGAAAGGCGGGGTATAAATGTAATAAATAAAATAAATAAATAAATACACTCCTAATCCCACTTACCTGTGAGTAAAGCCCACTGAATTCAATACTTCTGAGTAGACATGGTTAGAACTGCAGCCAAAGTTATTTGAATTTGTTTTCCGTTAAAATAAATAGTCATGACTTAAGTTAAGCTCACTGGTGTATTATTTATTTATTACATTTATACCCTGCCTTTCTTTTCATGATAGAAACCCAAGGCAGTTTACGTATGGTTCCGAGGTGGTCTCCCATCCAGGCACCGACCAGACCTGACCCTGGGTGCTGGCCTCATGTGCCGGCCTCATGTGCCTTCGGACCATAGCCTGAGACTGATTTCCATGGAAAGTAACTGCAACTACTGCAACTAAGTTGTGGAATTCACTCCTTCCAGAGGCTCACCTGGTGCCTACATTGCTGTCCTTTTGACACCACTTGAAAAGGTTTTTGTTCTCCTCAGGCATTTAATGTTTCCAAGCCCAACTGTTTTAACCATGGCTTTTGACGTTTATTGTTTTGCGCATTTTTGTATTTTATTATATTGCAATTATATTTATTTATTGTTTATTTATTTATTTATTTATTTAGTTTAATTTATATACCGCCCTAAGCCCAAAGGCTCTCTGGGCGGTGTACAAAAAGATAAAAACAAGCACAATATATAAATACAATAAATACAATAAATCAAAAACAAAACAAATAAACAATAACGAACCAAACAACATCCAAAATACAGAAATGCTGTTTAAAATACATTTTAAAATACACTTTAAAATGCCTGGGAGAATAAAAAGGTTTTCACCTGGCGCCGAAAAGATAGTAACGTCGGCGCCAGGCGCACCTCATCGGAAAAACCATTCCACAATTCGGGGGCCACAACCGAAAAGGCCCTGGTTCTAGTCATCACCCTCCGAGCCTCTCGATGGGATGGTACTCGGAGGAGGGCCTTAGATGCTGAGCGTAGTGTACGGGTAGGTTCATATTGGGAGAGGCGTTCCACCAGGTATTGCGGTCCCATGCCGTGCAGGGCTTTATAGGTCAAAACCAGCACTTTGAATCTAGCCTGGAAACAAATAGGAAGCCTGTGCAGACGGGCCAGAACAGGTGTTATATGAGCGGACCTTCTAGTCCGCGTCAACAATCTGGCTGCTGCATTCTGGACTAGCTGTAGTTTCCGAACAGTCTTCAAGGGCAGCCCCACGTAGAGCATGTTGCAGTAGTCCAATCTAGAAGTTACCAGAGCATGAACAACTGAAGCGAGGTCGTCACTGTCCAGATAGGGACGTAGCTGGGCTACCAATCGAAGATGGTAGAAAGCATTCCGTGCCACCGAGGCCACCTGGGCCTCAAGAGACAGGGAAGGATCGAAAAGAACTCCCAAGCTACGAACCTGTTCCTTCAAGGGGAGTGTAACCCCATCAAGAACAGGATGAACATCCACCATCTGAGCAGAGAAGGCACTCACCAACAGCGTCTCAGTCTTGTCTGGATTGAGCTTCAGTCTGTTAGCTCCCATCCAGTCCATTATCGCAGCCAGGCAACGGTTTAGCACGTTAACAGCCTCACCTGAGGAGGATGAAAAGGAGAAATAGAGCTGCGTGTCATCAGCGTACTGATGACAACGCACCCCAAAACTCCTGATGACCGCACCCAGCGGCTTCATGTAGATGTTGAAAAGCATGGGGGACAGTACCGATCCCTGCGGGACTCCACAATGGAGAGTCCAGGGCATCGAGCAATGTTCCCCAAGCACTACCTTCTGGTGATGACCCACCAAGTAGGAGCGGAGCCACTGCCAAGCAGTACCCCCAACTCCCAGCTCCGCGAGTCTCCCCAGAAGGATACCATGGTCGATGGTATCAAAAGCAGCTGAGAGATCAAGGAGAATCAACAGTCACACTCCCCCTGTCCCTCTCCCGACAAAGGTCATCGTACAGGGCGACCAAGGCTGTTTCGGTGCCAAAACCGGGCCTAAAACCGGATTGAAATGGATCAAGATAATCAGTGTCATCCAAGAACCCCTGGAGCTGGCCGGCAACCACCCGTTCCAGTACCTTGCCCAAGAACGGAACATTCGCCACAGATCTATAATTGTTTATTAATTAAAGTATTTATAAACTGCACTTTTCATGGAGTACAAGGTGGCTTTGGTGTTAGTCATATCACCCCAGAAACAGGGTGACCTTTAAATAAGTGACACGAATAAAATATTTACCTGTCATGTTCAAACACTTTCTGAAAACCACCAAAGCATTTATTGCTAGAAATCTCTTTCAAGGCCATGATCTCTACTGAAAGCAAAAGGAAAAAAACTGATTTAATGAGTTGTAATTTTTCTTAAAAAAGCATCATGTATAGTAACTGTCTATGAACAGCTGACCACAGGAGTAACAACAATCCTTCCAGATTTTAATGTAATAACGTTGCTTTTAAGATCAGTATGAAAACATGCATACGATACAATTCTCAATTCAAAGCTGGTGCTGTCCCAAAAATGTTATCATTGTATACCACTCACAACATTGCTTCTTTAATAATAATAATAATAATTTAATTTATGTGTCGCCTATCTGGCCAATGGCCATTCTAGGCGACGTACAAATCAGTTGCAGTAAATGCAGCACAATAAAATACACATAAAATACAATATAACAAGGAAACTATAAATAGAAATGATAACAGTTCAGAGTAATAGGCAATTAGTCCTGAAAATTACGGGCAACGCTAAAAGGCAGGAGACAGGTAGGTGGGGCGAGGGAATGGTGGGCAGGCGGAAGCTCCTGCCCTGCGATCTGCAGCTGTTGCCAGGGATTGCGGAAGGGGAGCAGCCCCTGTAGCTCCAGGGGCCCTCGGGCCAGTGCCCCACCTGGCCGCCCCTTAGAACTGGCCCTGACTCCTAGATTCCATTCCAAGTAAATTGGGGTGTGTATGAAGAATGACTTGGAGGCAGAGAATAAAATGGGTGGGTGAGGAACCAGGATAGCTAGGGCAAATTACAAACCATGGAGTGGGAGTGAAAACTAAACTGTTTGGACAGGAGGCCAGGACAAGGAATTCAGACACCTGTGAGAGGTGATGGAGACTTCCACTGTCGGATGCAGGATGAATGTCAGTTGCTGGGAATCACAGATGAGGAGAGTGCTATTGCACTCAGGTCCTGCTTGCAGGCTTTCAACAGGCATCTGGCTGGCCACTGTGAGAACAGGATGCTGGACTAGATGAGCCTATGGCCTGATTCAGCAGAGTGCTTCTCATGTTTCTTATGAGCTCCTGCATATTAACAGTGCAATCTCATATTTACGGGAACGGCAAAGCAAGTCGTTTGCATGCAGAAAGTCCCAGATTCAATCTCCAGCATTTCCAGGTAGGGCTGGGAATTTCCTTTGCCTGAAACCCTGGAGAGCCGCTGCCAGTCAGTGTAGACAATACTGAGCTAGATGGTCAGACTTGGTATAAGGCAGCTTCTTCGGTCTGCTCAGAACGAGGCCCCATTGAGTCCAATGGCTTACTCCCAGGTAAGTGTGCAGAGGATTGCAACCTCAACAGCGGATCTGGGAGCCTACAGAAGATAGTTGCAAAAGTTGCCCCAGCCAGCTTCATTACAAGCTAATGCAGGCTGCACATGTATATGCGATGGGAGTAAGCTCCATTGAGCTCAATTTATTTATTTATTTATTTGTTTCATTTATAGACCGCCCATAGCGAGTGGCTCTCTGGGCGGTGTACAAAAAGGTTAAAATACAAAATATCAACAATAAAATCAGACAACAAACAATAAACAGAAGCAGCAACTAAAGAAAAAAAATAAAAAATTTAAATTATAACATAAACGCTTAAAATGCCTGCGAGCATAGCCAGGTCTTAACCTGGCGCCGAAAAGATAGAAGCGTAGGCGCCAGGCGTACTTCTTCGGGGAGGCTGTTCCACAGTTCGGGGGCCACTACAGAAAAGGCCCTAGATCGAGTAACTGTTCTCCGGGCTTCTCGATGGGTTGGTACCCGGAGGAGGGCCTTAGATGCTGAGCGAAGTGACCGGGTAGGTTCATAGCGGGAGAGGCGTTCCACAAGATATTGCGGTCCCACGCCGTGTAAGGCTTTATAGGTCAAAACCAGCACCTTGACTCTGGCTTGGAAACAAATAGGTAGCCAGTGCAAACGGGCCAGAACAGGTGTTATATGTGCTGACCGGCTGGTCCTCGTCAGCAGTCTGGCTGCTGCGTTTTGCACTAGCTGAAGCTTCCGAACTGTCTTCAAGGGCAGCCCTACATAGAGCGCATTACAGTAATCCAGCCTAGAAGTTACCAATAGGATTTAGGATTACCCTTGCACAGAATTACATCACCAAACTTGTACAACTGATAGACCTAGGGTTTTCCCCATCAACCTAAAGTCTTTATTCACAATGGCATCACCTCTGGGAAGGAGAATCATGATTATGCCACCCCTTCTTCAGTGTAAGATTCAGATACCAGAAGGCAGAGAATAGAGAGAATTAAGCTATGATTTGGTGCTGTATTTGGCAAGTTTGCCTGGGTTTTGCAGATATTGCAAGTCTATTTGCAGAGCAGAAAATGACTGCTTCTTAGCCCTAGAAGTTTCATCACAACCTTCTGTGATGCCCAGGCTAGGGGTCAATTTCATTCAGAAGCTCTTTGTTCCTTAATCCAAGATGTGTGTGGAGGTGGCTTTGCCACTGAGGAGAATGTATCCTGGACTCCACTTTTACTATTACTGTACTTCACATGTTCCTGGCACTGAAAAAATGGAGCCCTGCCAAAGTCTACTTCTATTAACCTTTAGACAGGTTGGGAAGTAGGAAAGAGTTTGCAAAGAGAGGAATTGTGGGAAATCTGCTTGAGAAGTTGCTTCCAGGAAGTTGAAAGCATGATGTTTGAGGGCAGGCAGGAATGTTCCTGTTTTTGCTCTTTCACACCCTTTTACTGCCACCCTTACTTTAGTTCCATGCCAAGATGCTGCAGAAAGTGAGACAATAATCTCCCTCACCCCTTATCTTGGTCTCCATGCAAATTCAAGCTGATGCATAATGGGGCACAAATGAGGGGCTGGAGGCACTGCTGACGGATGGAAGAGAAACCAGTAATTAATTTCTAAAATGGAAGGCACTGGGCTGAAGCCTGCCTGGAAATTATATCTTTGGTGCTGAAAGTCCTTCTACAAAGTGAAAAGAGCAGAAAATATGAATTTTGTCTGTTCCATCCCTTAGCCTGACTCCTGCTAGCAGATGAGCCAAACAACAGGGACCAGGCAATTTTCAATACACACACTCACTCCAACTCTCATACACACACACACCTCCACTCAGAATACCACTGTTAAAAAGCCAGTGTTACTCTCTCTGTGTAACACGGATAGCTAACGTGATGCCCTCCAGATGGTGCTGGATTACAACTGCCAGCAGTCCCAGTCAGCAAAGCCAATGGTCAGGGATGATGGGAGTTGTAGTCCAATAAGATCTGGAGAACACCATGTAGGCTAATGTACATCTAAGGCAGTTTTCAGTCACTCACTTCCTCATCCCCTTTTTGATGGATGAACAGAGACATGTATGAATGTGGATGCAAGGCAGGGAAGGTAGCAGCTCCTCACAGCTATAGCTGATATGGCTACTGAGGAGGAGGAAGACCAGAGCTACTGAAAACGGAGACTCATTTTCCAATGCAGTTTTTTAGAGGGTTTTTTTAAAGTCAACACCAGTCACCTTTGCCTGCTGTTTGTTGCATCTTCCAAGGCTCTTTGCCTCAGAAACACCAGAGAGACTTATGGAGACATGGTTAAAATCCTGTGATTTAAGTAACACTCTACTTTAATGAGAAAGACAATTTGGTCTTGGAATACAAGCATATATATTATATTGATTTTCTTCAGCACCAAATTCCATACTGTTAAATTGACACTTATCTGGAAAGACGTGTTATAGCTGTGGAAACAATCCCCCCTTTCAAACATATTGTTTTTATATCACAAATGTCTTCTCCAGATTTATTTCAACATATATAGATCTTTATCAGAGCTTGGAAAAGTTACTTTTTTGAACTACAACTCCCATCAGCCCAATCCAGTGGCCACGCTGGCTGGGGCTGATGGGAGTTGTAGTTTAAAAAAGTAACTTTTCCAAGCTCTGAATTTTTTTTTCTCAGTGAAGATACTGTACTATCCATAGATAAGAAAACATTAGAAAGCTTTTTATGGTGCTTTATTCATATTCAGTTTCTCAAACCAAGAAGCAGTAAGCACACACATCAAAGATTGCATCGGCAACCTCTATTGTATAAGCTGTTCCTCTGGTTTCATCAAAGACTGCACGGGGAGTCACTATAACATGGCTGGCACTGCAGCATTTCATTGTACAACATGGAATCCTGTATTCTATGCTCTCTGTATTTTTCTGATGACCAATGATTTCTAACATGAAAGTTTGACTGCCTGGTTGGTACGGTCAGTTTGACAGTACAGGTGACCAGCACGAACACTGTCACCAATAAGGAGGCTTGGGTTGATGCAGTGTGCACAAGCCATCAGTCACTGTGCTGGAATATCATTAAATGTTTGATGAGACCTCCTCTCAAAATATTTTGTAGAACAGAAGACTACTTGGGAAACTCATGTTTAACAGTACATGGCACACTATGTTCTTATTAACACACTGTTAACGATTCATTAAAATGCTGCTGTCACATGAAACATGCAGCCCAAGGGCACACTTAGCTTCTAAACATATCTGGAGAAAATTTAGTGAATATAGTAATTATTTGCAACTTTTTTTAGTGAAATCATTTGACAGCTGTTATTTTCGGGGGGGGGGGCACCTGTCTATTATCGCCATCATACAACTCACTGTCCTTTTGCATACATAACCCAGGACTCTTTCTCCAGTTATTAAAATGAACCACAATGGCGTTCATTCCTTTCTCACCCACATTAATCCCTCTCCCCTCCCGTCCTGTCCCCCTGACTCTTTTTTGGAGCAAGGATGTCTTCCTCCCACATCCCCTGCAACTTTGTAAGCAACCACGATAGAATACTGTACTTTTAAATCTGTTTTTAATAAAGCTTGCAATGTTATTGTGCTGGGTTTTTTACTTCGGTTGTAAATCGCTTCAGGACTTTCTTTTTAAGTGGGAAGCGATGTATAAAATTGAGTAAACTTAAACTTATACATTAAACCCAACAAGAAAGACCTTGCGGAGCTTAAAAAAGAAATGAGTGAGAAACAGATAAATTGCTCATTGCAATTCGAAATTACTTCTGGCCTTTATACAACCAAAAGCGGGGAAGGGAGGGCGCGTGTATACACAGCGAACCGGCCCGCCTTTAAAATTGCACCAACTACAGGCTGCCTCTACATGTTAAAATCAACAAGAAACCTAACATTAGCAACAAACCTTCCCGCGAAAGTAGAAGGGAAAAACTATTCTTCCCGCAGGACCTACCTTGTCAGCTGGTTTTTAACCCGTGGTTTAGCTCTACTGGTGAATCACTACCCCTATTACGATACAGCCAACACCGCCAACGTTGACCAGCTCACATGGGCCTTCCCCTGCCTCTTGATAGGATCCGTCTGTTTTATCCCGACTTCTTTGGCACCGTATGGCCTCATGGGAGTCGTAGTCCTTCCGCCCACACTTTGCTTTGCTCTGAATGAAAGAGAGAACTCTATCTCCCAGGAAGCTTTTCTCTGCCGCTCCCTGCAGGTATAAGATGGGCTGAGCATGCGTACATCCTCTACGAGAGAGAGAGAGGAGTTGTGTTTGCGCTGGTGGCAGCTGTAGCTGCCTGCTGAGGCTGCTCGATGGGGGTTTCTTGTTATTCCCGACGGCGGCTTTTAGCGGGTCTTGTAGGGGCTGCCTCTCTCGTGTTGCTGATAACTCTGTCCTACAGAGTAGGGTCTGAGGTGCAGGTGGGTTGGCCGGCGAAATAACAACGATCAATTCGTGCACACTTCTAAAACGTTATTTTGTTACATTTTTACCCCGCCCCTTTCTCCAGGGAGCTCAGGGGGATACCTTCCTCGTATCTTCAGAACAGCCCTGTGAGGTGGATGGAAGTGAGAGAGCGCGCGACTGGCCTATGCCCCTTCCCTTTCGCGATTGTTGTCGGCATGAACTTGCACAATCATTAATCCTTTGACTAATTGATGAAGTGACAGTTTAGAATATGAAAACACTTTTCAGGACTCCCCCTTTGCAAGGGATGTTTGTTCTAGACTGGCTGTACAGCATCTTATTGGTAAAAGGAGTTTGTATTAGGCTATGAAATAATAAATCTCAAATTTTAATATGCATATTTGTATTTATATGGTTTTCCTCATAATGGATATTTCGTTTTGGAAGTGAAATGGGGCAACCCAAAACATAGTAATAGTGTCTGTGTACACAGAGGGAAAGTTTGTAAATTAAAACAAGATTTAGGTTGTTTTTTTAAAACCCTAAAAGGGCCTGGCAAGGACCTGTGAGTTTTCAGGGGGTGCAGAAAGCTGTTGATAGAGATTATCTTCTCCCCCCCCCTCCATTGCAGCTTGTATGACTTCAGAACAGTTCAGAAGAAGAATTTAGAGTGTTGTTTGAAAACACACACATGCACACACAAGGAAATTAGAGGGCAGGGGAAGAGCCCATGAGAGGCATCCTGGTAGGAGGATCAGGGTTGAGGGGAATGTGTGCTGTGAGGTTAAAAGTTTTCCTCCCTATAGCATATGGGGATGTTTCACAAGGGAAGTGAAGGGGAAAATGCCACATTTCCCCTTTTCTACTTTCCCAAAGCGTGTGTACTCTTTTCCCACTCCTCCAAGATAGTTGTAAAATGCTTTGGTTTTGGGCTGGTAACTAACGTTATACAATATATTGGGAGAAGGCTGGGTGTGAAGGAGAAAAAAAAATGTATTTTATCACTTCCCTGTTCCTGAAACTTTCTTCCCTTATGAGACCAGAACAGTACTACAAGGCTACTTTTCCAGACTATAGGTGCCCTCTATGCTATGGCATGCTACAGCATTCTGTTTTGTTATCCACACAAAGCACAGAAACAAAATTATCTGGGGACTTGAGATGCAGTGTCATCAGTACGTTGGTGACAATTGGTTCCATTTCTCTTTTTCATTACATCCAGGTGACACTATGGAGCCAGTATCTTGCAGTCAGTAACAGCGTGGGTGAGGGCCAGTAAACTGAAGATCAATCCAGGCAAAATAGAGGTACTATTGGTGCATGGGCTGTCTGATCAGGGAGTGGGTTTCATCCTGTTCTGAATGGGGTTACCCTCCCCATGACGATCAGGTTTGCAGTTGGGGGGTGCTTGTAGATCTGGCCTGGTCTTTGGAGACCTAAATGGTTCCTGTAGCTTGAAGCACATTTCACCAGCTTGATTGGTGTGCCAACTGCACCCCCTTCCTGGGCCACGATAGTCTGGATGCAGTTATCCATGCTCCAAAGAACATCAGTGCCCTCCTGGACTGGATCACAGACCTGTCTAGCCTGGCATCCTGTTTCCCACAGTGGCCAGCCGTATGCCTGTGAAAAGCCTTATGTGCAAGAGAAGAGGGCAACAGCACTCTCCAGGAACTGATATTAAGAGGCATGGTGCCTCTGATCTTGGAGGTAGTATATAGCTATTTTGACTAGCAGTCATCGATAATCTTATCCTCCATAATTTTTTTTGAAAAATGGACTGCCTTCAAGTTAATTCTTACTTCTGGTGACCCTATGAATAGGGTTTTCATGGTAAACGGTATTCAGAGGGGTTTTTACCATTGCCTTCCTCTGAGGCTGAGAGGCAGTGACTGGCCCAAGGTCACCCAGTCAGCTTCATGGCTGTGTGAGGATTCGAACCCTGCTCTCCCAGGTCGTGTCCAGCACTCTAACCACTACGCCACACTAGCTCTCTTAAATTTCTTTAATCTCCTTTTAAAGCATTATAAATTGGTGGCCCTCATCACATCTTGTGGTAGTGAATTCCATAGCTTTATAACTGTGTCATGAAAATACCCATGAAACCCCTCAAATTTTCTACATGATGTATGCATATTAAAAGAGAAGGCAGCTCCTGCTTGCAGGCTCACAGCCTGATAGACGCAATGCAGACGGGAAGAGGAGAGCGAGCGTTGGAGCAGCTGCTCCTTCCTGAATTTGTCTCATCCTCTTAAAGCCAGAGTTGGTGGGCATCACCATGTCTCGAGGTAGCAAGTTTCACAGTTTGACTATGTAATATGTGAAGAAATACTTTTGTCTGTCTTGAATCTCTCATCACACTCAGCTACATTGGATAGCTTTTCATTTCCAGTTTTGGTTAGCAGTTTATTTTCTTTGCCTTCCACTGACCGTCATTCAGCATGGAACTCTGAAAACTGGAAACAAAACCGCAGTCTTTTTGCTGTCACTAGCCATCATCCATTTCTTCCGGTTGTCCAGGATTCTCTACCACCTGGTATCTTCCTTTTTTTCAATCTGTGTTTTCAGCATATATTTTGACACTTGATTCTCATTTGTTTTTTAGTGGGGAGGGAGGTTGTGTGTATGGGGTGGTTCAGAGCTACTCCTTGTCTCTCCCAATTTCGATTTTGAGCCTGCAGACTGAGGTCTGTTTTAAAATTGTGTACAGTGCTTAGCCAAAGCTACTGGTGGCCATTATGGGGATGGTTTTGTCCTTTTCTTTTTGGTATAATGTATTTGTTTAAATGTGTTGTAATTTGCTTGGAGTCCTTCAGGTAAGAAGCAACTAACAAGTTAAATACTACTACTACTACTAAACTTACTAGTATTAAGTGCGTTATGAATAAAATTATGATGCAACAGGTTTTGTGTTTTATTAAAAATGGTTGTTTGCAGTGCTTTAGTTACCAGTGAATCTCTTGCTGGCTAAATGTTAGAGTTGTACAAAGCAAACTAGGTTCAAATTGCTTGTGATGAAACTCCCTACGTAACATTGGCCTAATCGCAATCTCTCAGCCTAGCCTATTTTACAAGGAACAAAATGGGGAAAACCTCACCCGTACTGACCTTAAAGGAATGGTGAGACAAAAATGTCATAGATGAATATTGAATGCTGCTCTCTGGAAATGGCCCATTTAACAATGTTACTTTTATTTTAAGGTGTTAAACCAGTTGACTTTCTACGCTCTCTGGGGGAGAGAGAAACCGCTGTACAAGCTTGATGCAAATTGGCCTTTCCTTCCTTTTGCTGGTCAGACATTTTGTGTTGCTGTAGATGACGTTAATGGATTAGTTTACATAGGACAGGTAAGAAAAGACTGTGATGTTCCACTTTTTACATACTGATCCCGTTTAAGGAAAATGTAACATTGGAGTTCTTGCCAAGAATGAAAAAATGGGTAGATTGGCAAGAGCTACCTAGAGGGATGTAGCTGTTGTACTGGTTAATAATAAGTGAGTGCTGTAATTCAACATATTTATGTGGCTGCTTTCATTTTAAAATAACGTTTCTTCCAGAAATTCTAGTACTGCGCATAAAATTTTAAAATTCATATCATGTTTACTCTGTGACTTAGAAGCCTAGTGAGCCAACTGCCTTTCCTGTCCTGCATTTCCTACTATCTATTGACTCCTTTACAGACCACTTTTGATTAACACCATTCATTATAGCAGTGCCAGTGAAGAAAGCCATGATGGTTCTAAGTAAACAACATTGGCAAGTTCCTGGGACGGCTCCAAACAATAACTTTTGTTCCTAGTGGAGGAAATGCTGGGCTATGTGTTTCTAGGGGTGGTGCTTTTTTCTGATGGCATTAGATTTCCCAAAGCAGAGGTCTAGAGTTTAGCTTTCCTTTTTTGATGTAGATCTGATTGCAAGTTGCAAGTTCAAGAATGAAGGCTTGTTTGTTTTTTAAAAGGCCACAGTTTTTCCTGTATTTGCGCTGTCTATCTACTGCATATTAGTCCTATTCCAGAAGGTAACTGGAACTTTCTTTCAGACCCAATCATTCCTCTCGGTTTCTTACACACAGTTTCTGCCGGATCTTAGAAAGATTCTCTTCTAGCCTGCATTTCCTCTGCTTCTCTGTGTCATTTTTTTTTAAATGGCTCTCAGCATCTTTTCCTCACCAGCCGCTTGGATAGTGTGCATCCGTGTACACTATGATCCTTTCCTGCACAAACTGACCTTTGAACAGCAAATACTTGTGCTCTCATCCTTGTGGTTACATTCAGAGAACATTGCTTAAGTACAACATATGTTTGAATTTCTTTAGCTATTCTGTAGCCCTAGTGACTAAAATATCTAAAACGTGTCACTTACACAACAGTATTTACATATCAGTGACCAAAGACTCTTCAAGAACTGAAATGTAAGCCAGTATAAGACAAATTTCTTTTTAAGATGGTCCTGGAAATTGCAGGCCTCTGAGCCTAACAGCTAACATGATGTACTTAACAGTTCTAGCATGAATAGGCCAGCAGAGTTTGCAAAGTAAGAATGTGTGTGGCTTCGGCAAAGGGAGGTTCTGCCTCACTAGCCTTCTAGAACTCTCAGTCAATGAGGTGGTAGACAGAAGCTATTTGGAACCTTTTATGCTTGTTTGCAGCAGGAGTGGCTAACCCTTTTTTTTTGGCCTGAGGTCTGCATTCACCCTTTCCCAACCCTCCAGGGGCTGCATGTCAGCAGTGAGTGTGACCAATCCACATACAATACACACTTGGATCAGCTGAGGAGGGGGGTTGTCTCCCTCCCTCATTTAAATGATCAGTCTGATGATTAGAGAAGGGGTGGTTGGGATTTAACCCTTTCTGTCCACCCTAGCACTGTATCTACTTTAAAAAGATTTTTTTTTGCTGCTGCTCCCAAATTTAGTGGGATCTTGTGGAACCAGGAAAAATTGCTTGGAGGGCCACATGAGGCCCCCCAAAAGAGGTTAGCTAACCTTGGATTAAAACATTTTTACTTCACTCTTTAGCCAAAATGTCTCCTGTGTGCCTTACAAAGAACTTCAGGCTTACAATCTAAAAGACTTGACACACAAGGAAAAGGGGTGGGAGATAGAAAGTGTGTGTGGGGGGGGGGCAAGGATTCAAGCTCAGGCACCAGTTTTTAAAGTAACAGTTTGTATAACAACTTTTGGGATGGAAATAGTTTGGGTAGCCTGAATGAATAATGTTGGATGACAGTTAAGGAAGAGGCAGAGGCAGCTGGTGTCTCAGCGGAGGCAGCTGGTGTCTCAGCGGAGGCAGCTGGTGTCTCAGCGGAGGCAGCTGGTGTCTCAGCGGAGGCAGCTGGTGTCTCAGCGGAGGCTCTGAAATAGCTCTGCTTCCTCTTCTCTTTCCCTCTGTTTTGCAGCCTAATGGGAAAGCAGCTGCTAGGTGGGGAGGGCCAAAGGCAGCTGTTTGGTTTCAATATATACAGATGCTGTACAAAGTACAAATGCTGAGGATGAGTAAAGGCTACCACCTTCCTGCCCTGCCTGTGAGCTTTCCAGAGGCACCTGTTTGTCTCTGGCAGAGTATCAGACTAAACGGTCCTAGCAAGTTGGTTCTTGCGTTCTTAACCATAGCAAAAAATCTGTTATACTGAGATGTGATGATTTCAGATGTTAATTTTTTATCCCACTTTTCAGCCAAAAATTGGCTTTAAGTATCACATTGGGGCCATTAGCACATCTGCGTTAAGGTTTCCTGCAATCTCAATGGAGAGAAGCCATTGATCAGTATTACTAGACAATGTAGCTTTTTCTTTGTGTGTGAACTGGACATTACAGTACTTGGTTGAGTTTATCATTTGTGAGAAAAGCCTAGGATTTCCCTCTGCAATACCTGACTCCTCCCCGACTATCTTTGTGTACCTTCACAGAGAGGTGGTGATGATGTGCCAAAGGTAGTTGTGTATTCTGAAGATGGCTTTTTCTTACAAGCATGGAATGCTACCATTGAAATGCCTCATGGTATGTTTGTGTTGAACACACCCAACGCAACTTCAGTGTGGATCACAGATGTTGGAACTGGTATGTAGAATGATTGTTGCTAAATAATACCAGAATGAAACAAAACAGCATGCTGGTGGTATTTTAGGTTAGATTTATTTTAGAAGCTGCCTTTTCTGCAACGTGGGCCATGATATACAACACAAAAAATAACACAACACTGAACACTTGGCTTTCTTTTTGACAATACTTACCCTGGACTCTTAGTTATGTGTTGTTAATCTGTAAATGTACTTTTTACAAATCGTGTAACCTGTTGGGGGTGGGGAGTTTGCCACTGTTATGTAAGTTGAAAATTCAGTAAAAAAAAAAGCTATTGACACAAGAAATAACAGAGCAGTCCATTTTAAGACACAATACCAATATTGGAATAATACTTCAATGATATTTCATAGAACAACATTCCTTTTGTTAAAAAATCAAGTTGAACCAAAACTCTGCATGATAATATACAAAAGCACCACCAACAATTGGCCAAGTGATGGGAGTCTTCAAAAGCTGAATGGTCTGGTAACTTGCTTCAAACATAGGTTGCCCTCTCCCTGCTGCCTTGCATACCATGCCTCCCTCTTCCATCGGGGACATTCATAGAGCCCTAACCAATTGACTCTCCCATTCCAGGACTAAATGGAATGGCACCTGTTAAGCTGTAAGTGAAAGTAGTCAGAGTGCCTCTCCACATTTCTCTCTCCCCTGTTCTTGCAGCTGAGAGGTCAGGAAAGGCAGATTAAAACAACCAGGCCTTTGATGTGTCTCCCCCTGCAGGTCCTTCTAGGAGCAGCAGCTTCCTGGGCCTGATATCCAACTGAGTATCCATTTTAACTACAGCACAACAGCTCACGTACCTACGTACAGTGCACACGCGCTGCATATTTTAAAACGCAATTCTAGGCTCAAAGGTCTCAATAGGAAAAAATAGCTGTTAATTTGGACAGCAGGTGTTTATTGGTTTTGGATAGTGAAAGAGCCAATGTACTACCCCTGTTTAGCGCTTTACCCAGCTTAGCAGGAAGATCACTACAACTGACATAGCTACAGCCTGATCCTTCTACACTTGGAAACGAATTAGCCTTGAAGTGTTGTTGCATGCATGCATCATTTTTCTGAATTCAGTTATCTAAGTCATGCTGTTTGCATAGAGGTTGACCCAGCTTCTGTTTGCCACCACCAGGCCTTCATCTCAAAAGTTACAATTCTGTGCCTGTGCAAATCTTGCAGTTTGTATAAGTTCAGGTGCTTTAAGAAGGGAGGACGATGCTGGTTGTATGGGCAGCAGGAGGCTAAGGAGCAGGAATGAATGAATGAATCTTTATTTTTACCCCGCCCTTTTTCCAAAACGAACTCAGGGCGGCTTACAAATAAAAACTACACATAGGTAAAAAACATCCAAAAATATACAATTAAAATAGAATTAAACTATTCGTAACATTAAAACCATACACTTAAGATACTAAGACAATTTAAAACATTAAGAATAGGACCATAGAACAACACAACAGACCTTCTGAGGCCCTATCTTAAACATCTTCTAATCCAAAAGCCTGTCAGAATAAAAAAGTCTTTGCCTGCCGACAGAAGGATAGCAAGGAAGGGGCCATTCATGCTTCCCTAGGAAGAGAGTTCCAGAACCTGGGGGCAGCCACTGAGAAGGCCCTATCTCGCGTCCCCACCAATCGTGCTTACGACGAGGATCTCAATGCCCGGGCAGGCTCATATGGGGAGATAACGTCTGACAAGAATAGATTAATGGTGGAATATCAAGTGAGGTGCAAAGTACAAAAGTGCCATATTTGAGAACTGTGAGTTCTGTCAACGTTTGCTCCAGGTTCTGCCCAGTTCTACACAATTTCACTCTTCTTTAAATGGCAGGCTTTGCAGAGAAAATGCGATCTTATTGAGAAACCTTTGTCTCCTTCTTAATGCAGGCAAGTATGGGCACACCGTGAAACAGTTCAGTCCTTCAGGCCAACTTCTTCAAGTCATAGGTACTGCAGGTAAAGCCGGTTCTGGTACAAACCCCTTACAGTTTGACCAGCCAGCAGAGATTTTTGTGGAAGAAAATGGAGACATCTACATTGTGGATGGTGATGGAGGAATGAACAACCGCTTGCTCAAACTGACACCAGGTAAGTGGAGTGAACGTAAATGGCCTATACGTGAAGCTTTTAAATGGGCTTTGATGTGCTTGTCCAGCAGTAAGGAACCTCCAGCCCAGAGGCCTCATTAGCCCTGGCTAGGATCCTAATTTGGCCCCTGCAGCTGCTTTTGCCCCTAAGCCCTGCCCACCTGCCATCATATGTGCTGTCATTTGTGGATGCAAAGGAAAAACAGGGGTCTGCTCCAGATTGTTCCTTGCAAGTGGAGCTTGCTGACAGCAAATCCCTTTGAAGTGCACTGCGCTAGTGATTTTCTCTGCGATGTACAACACAAGCCACACTTGTCAAGTGGTTTCTATTTCACCTAAAGCAGCAGATATTATCCTTCCAATACATCTCACTTATTTGGCTATCATTTCCATATTTCTTCCAGCCTTTTCTCTCTCCTATAATAGGCTTACGCTTTTAAGAGCAGCCATTTCAAACCTCAGCATTTCAACGTTCAGACTATGATAGAGGGAAATGCTGTCTTTAAAAATGGGAGTGGATGCTTGCTTGCACTGCATTGGATCTTACCCCTAGTATGCTATTCATACCGATATCCTGCATGGGAAATGGAAAGCTGGAATGTGTTGTGTGGATAAACACTGATAGATGCAATCTCTTGGTTTGGCTTTTTAAGGAGGTACCTCTAGTGCAAATATACATTATTCTTCTTCCTACATCTTTGTCCAGGAAAATCACCTTGTGGTATTGTAGGCTAGCTACCCATTAACATGCATGTTATATGACTTGTATTGACTTTCCAGAGGACTAGCCATGTTAGTCTGTTGCAGAGATGGGAGACCTGTTGCCCTCCAGATGTTCCTGGACTCCCAGCTCCCATCAGCCGCAGCCAGCATAGCCAGTGATCAGGGAGGATGGGGAGTTGTAGTCCAACAACATATGGAGACCCATAGGTTCCCCGCCCTGGTCTATTGTATCAAAAACAGTCTTGTGGCACCTTAAACACTAACAACATTGATTATGGTGTAACCTTTCATGGACTGGAGTTCATCAGGTACATCCAGTGTAACCCCCAGTTACAGGTATATATACATATGGTTGTAAGGTGTTGTAAGCAGTGGGGTCAAAGGGAACTGAAATGCAAGAAGTACAAGTGGCGACAATTCAGTTAGAGCTAGAATGTATGCCAAATACGTTCAGTGACCTTTATAGGGGTGGGGAACCTTTTCCTGCTGGTGAGCCAGATACTTATCTCCTCACCACTGGAGGGCCAGATTTGACAAGTGAGCAGGGCTGCCCACCTGTCAGCCACTGGACGTCATAGTGATGTCAGGTGACACTGTGCTGCACTGTGCTTTGGCTGCATGCCCCTGTTCTTAGCACATGCAGGTATACTGAGCAGAATTGCACTCTCTGCTCACCCAGTGATGTTAGCTGATGGACAGATAGGCGTGTTTTGGAGGAAATTACCTCACAGGCCAACTTTGACCCCCTGGTGTGCCAGGATTGGTCCATGGGCTGGAGGGTTCGCACCTCTGCTTTCCAACAGCAGAGATAGATGATGGTTGTATTAGCTTGGCAATGCTAAGTTAGCTTCTCTTGTAGAAAAGGAAAGCATTGTTTCTGTTCAAACCTAGATGAATAGAACTGAATATCTTGATGAATTTTAGTTCCAGCAGCTTCACACTAGAGCCTCCCTTTTGAATTTCCATTTTTTTTCCAAGTATGATCACTTTACCAGGATCCACTGCAACTGATCTTAGAGTGAAGTGTTTTCCTCCTGGTTTATGAATGTTGCCATTTCTGATGTGTGTGTCCAACTGATTCCTTGTGTAGGGACTAGCTTGCTTGTTTGATGTAGAATGCAGAAGGGCATTGCTGGTGGATAAGGGAATTTATTATATTGGAAGATGAATGATCTGGTGATATTGTGGCTGATGTTATTAGGTCTTGTAATAGTACTGCCAGAAGAGACATGGGGACAGAGCTGGCATCTGGGTTTGATGTAGGGTCTGGTTCCTATCTTTGTGTCTTTTTTTTTTAAGTGGCTTGCTGGTGAGTAGGTGTTTTAGATTGGGAGGCTATCTGTAAGTAAGTACAGGACTACCACCTTTCTTCCTATGAGAGAAGGATAAACGTCCTGGTTGAGTTGTACGTTATATCTAGCCTTGATGATACATTAGAGTGGTTTTAGTTGGGAGTTGTAGATGACGACAAACAGTGTTATGTTGCATTCTCCTTTGTGTCTGTCCTGTAGTAGACTATTCCTGGGTACCAGTGTAGTCTTGTTGAACATGCACAATATTAAATTGCAGGCCTTACATATAAACTGTCTTCCACTGACAGATATTTCACCAGTCTCAGGAGGAACAGGGCTAATGTTAAAGTTCTCTTTTTGAAATTGCTATAACAATTAATATCATATTTATCATACTTCTCATTGTGTCCAAATGAGAAGACATGATTCACTAGAAAAGACAGTAATGCTGGGAAAACCAGAAGGGAGGAGAAAAAGAGGAAGACCAAACAAGAGATGGATTGATTCCATAAAGGAAGTCACAGACCTGAACTTAGAAGATCTGAACAGGGTGGTTCACGACAGATGCTGTTAGAGGTTGATGATTCATAGGGTCGCCATAAGTCGTAGTCGACTTGAAGACCCATAACAACAATAAGAATTAAAGCAATAGAATTGTCTAATTTAATGCTGATAGCAATGTATGGTGTTTGATCAACTGCTTTCTTCCTGCAGACTTACAGATTTTATGGCTGCATGGAGAAAATGGTTCCAGCACCGCACAGTTCAAGATTCCGCACAGCGTAACGGTAGACTCTGTTGAACGGGTAAAATTGCTGTGATAGCTGTGCTACAGTTTTATAAAATGTCAGAATACCCAGATCTTGAAATATTTCACTTGAAATTAAAGGTCTATTAATTTACTTTCAAGTACATTAGGATTGGAGCTTTAGGGCTTTGCAGGAGTTGGTTCCAGGAGCCTGACTACAGAAGAACCAGAGGGTTGTATCCAGCATAGTCCTAAGTAGTTATGTCAGTGCAAATATTTCTCCTTGGGCGATGGAACTTCCCCCTTTCCTCCACCCATGCACCCCCTAAATCTGTTCTAGGCATTCTCCCAATCCTCCAGAGCTGATTTGAGGAGGGTGTGGGGCATGTGGGGGGGAGGAGGGGGAAGTCCCATTGTGCTGATGGGACATGTTACTTGAATATCACCCCTAGTGTGTACAGGCTTTTATGGCATGTCCCCCCTTTCCTTACCTGTTAATTGGATAGTCCAGTCTATCTTTATCAAAGAGTTTGAACTGCACAAAGAAATGAGTGCTTGAATGTTAGTACTATACAGATGTACTGAATCTAATTGCATCAACTCTTGTTCACAAAATTATATGTGGAAAATAGGCTTACTTGGGATTTTTACAGCTAGGAGGAACTGTGCGTACTTGTCAGACCCTGTACAACATGCCAAGTTCATAAAAGCTCACAGGAAATGCAGAACAGTCTCACACACCCAGAGCACTGGGCGGTGAGTACCAATTTCCCCAGCAGCTCTCATGTGGCCATTGTGGAAGCACATGGGGCTGTTTTTGAGCTTGCTGTTCGACCACACAGGCACAATTTTTGTGAACTAGCACCACCACCACAAAGTGGATACTGTTTGTGTGGCTGCTGTGATTTCAGCAGTGGCATGTGAAACAATTCATCACAGAACCTGAGGCAGCAGTGTGTAGGGATGTGCTAGAATTCTGCCCAGTTTGAATTTGGTATTGAATTTGCTATCATTGCAGATTAGATTTTTATGTAATAATTTTCTGCTGCTATTTTTTGGAGCGGATTTTTTTAAAAATCTGCATCTAAAAATATTGATCTTATTGATACTTTCAGACCCTCTGTGGCGCAGAGTGGTAAGCGGCGGTAACGCAGCCAAAGCTCTGCTCACGGCCGGAGTTCGATTCCAACGGAAGGAGAAAGTCGAATCTCCGGTAAAAGGGGTCGAGGTCCACTCAGCCTTCCATCCATCCGTGGTTGGTAAAATGAGTACCCGGCATACGCTGGGGGGTAAAGAAAGGCCGGGGAAGGAACTGACAGTCCCACCCCATATATACGGTCTGCCTAGTAAACGTCGCAAGACGTCACCCTAAGAGTCAGAAACGACTCGCACTATAAGTGCGGGGACACCTTTACCTTTTATTGATACTTTCATTGCAATTTCCTTTAAAGATATTGATGTCAATATTTTTCCAAGGGGAAAAGATGGATTGGCAAAAGCAGTGGCTAGCAGGGAAAGAACTCTAATTGATACCAGCCTGTTATATTAACAGATTGCTTTCAAACCAGCACTGCCAGTTCACACACTATTTACTATCCTTTGAGCTCACGTGATGACTGGATGGTGAGGTTCACTATCATATATATATGTTGCTTGCACTCTTTCCCAGTCCAGCATGGGCTAGAGATATACTGTATATATTTTGGGGATACTCAAACATTTGTCCAGAGGTCTGGTTGCTCTGTTCCTAAATGAAGCCTAACAGCCCTGGTAGCACCCCTGGCCTTATATCCTTTTATGGAGGACAGCCTATACATTTTTTTTCAGATTTGCTTGTTGAGAGATTTAAAAATCAAAAGCTCATTTTCACAGACATTGTCAAAAGAAGGTATATAGCAATCAGTCGTGAAATAATGTTAAGCTTGCTAAGGACTATATATGATGCCCATCTTATCTCTTTTACTAAATTTCTATCCTGTTCTTCCTCCCAAAGTGGCTCAGAGAGGCAAATAGCCAAGCAATAGAAGAAAACAGAATAAAAAATTTAAAACATTAAACTTTTAGGAGAATCATGGACCATTTGAGAATCTGACGGAAGCTATAGACTCCCTCTCCAGAAAAACGCACATAGACACAAAATTTGGCAAGTAACAGGAAGGAAATCAAAGAAAAATAATCATTTTTTGCATCTGATTCACAAACTTCCTGAAGCCTGTCCATAGATTCCCTAGACCACAGGTTAAGACCCCTGATTTAGAATACCTAAAAAAAATTTAAATGGTCACATGCTTTCATAGTTAATAATTTCAAGGTTGCCAGGAATAGTCTTTCTTCCACTTGTGGGAATCTGCACTTACAGAGTATACACAGGATTGCTGAGATACTGTTTAAAAAGTGGCTAAGAACAGGTCTTGTGCTTGCAATAGGTATGGGTTGCCGATAGAGCCAATTGGAGAATCCAGGCTTTTCAGAAAACCACAGGGGAATGGTTGGGCTCTTGGAATCGCTGCTTCACGCAAGATGGCCCTTCTTCTGTCAGGTATAGTATTGTAGCTTGCCTGCAGATCTGTGCGGTAGGTGGACAGGGAGACTTCTCAACTGAGCAGGACTCTCATAGATTGTGAAGAACTTCTGTATAAAGTAGCTGATGAGGAGCCTCAGTGCCTGCATTCGATCCAATGTACATTTTATGCAGCACTGTGAGTATACCAGTGTTTGATCCAGTGGGTTCAATCTCCAGTGGGTTCAATGTTGTAAGGTATAAATTGGCTTTTCTCACTGCTTTGTAAGAAGCCTTAAAGTATAAATCTGGCTTCAAAGAGGAGAGGTGACTCATTAGTGCTCTACCCAAATAATTTGCATGTTGTATTTCTGTAAGTTCATATGAATATAAGATGCCAGACAGGTGGTAGAAGTTGCTTTTTCTGTGGCCCTTTTCTTGTCAGAAGGGTTATTGCATGTAAAAAGCTGGATTCGGCTGCGAAAACTGTCAGTTAAGCTTTTAAATTGCTGCCTGACTTTTGAATGGCACTTGGATTGGATTCAACAATTCTGTACATGGAGTTCTGATCATGGAAAGGATGCTCCTGTCATCTGTAAATGGAAGAGGGGAGGTGGCTTTCATGGTGCCCCCTGAAATTCTACTCTGAAGAGGGACGGGCCCTCGGGAACAGTGTAGGAGATGGCATGGGTGGGTGGCTACCGACAGGATCAGGAATTGGTGAAAAATTGCTCCCTGCCCCAGTTCTGTTACCAAGTGGCTCCACTAGATCAAAGGCCTTTCTACAAGCGGAAGGACTCCTTCCATGAAAAGAAGGGAATTTTTGGATCCAACCCATTGGGCATTTCCATAATTTTGAACTCCTTATCTACAGCCATTTGAGCTTTACCACATGTGAGCTTAATATTGGTTCCATTCATGTGCACCCGTGGCAGTGTGGAAGCTGCTTCCCCATGGAGTAATCCCATGATACTTTGGAAATACATTAATTAGGCTGCCACATAGGTGTAGTGTTTTCCCTCCGTTCATTGGGATCTGTGTCCATAAGAATAACTTGCAGGTTGGGCAAAAAAATTAAACATTGTTAACCCCTTCCCTCAAGAAAGATGGCTAGAAATGTTGAGACTCAAGCTTGGTTCCAGAGAGCCTGCATAGCGGGAAGGACTGTCATTCAAGGGAGTGTGGGAGAATGTGTGTTTCCCTGCCAAAAACTGGCTGCAGAGGGTCAGGAAATCCTTTAGATCCCACCAGTAAGATCAACAGGTAATTGTAAGGGGACCTTCCAGAGCAGCTTTTCAGGTGGCATGGGGATCTGCTAACAGAAGGGAACACATAAATCAGCATGAGCAAAAGTAGATTCTCTTCATACTTGGGTATTTTGGGTCCAAACTGAATTTGAATTCCTTTTCATTAGTCTCTCTTTCTCCCCCTCACCGCTGCCTGCTCACTCCCCTTCTCCTTGTAGATTAACTCCTGATGAGAAGTATATGATTGTAGCACACATCAATATTGACAGGGTGTCGATTTTGGCTGCCCCACCAGTAGGCTCAATTGAGGACTGTGTTGTGGTGGATACAATTCAACTTGCAAAAGAAGTCAAGCCCCATCTTCTGGATGTCAGCAAGAAAACTGGAGCAATTTATGTGGCAGAAATTGGAGCCCAGCAAGTTCAGAAGTATGTGCCTTTATACTGACAGCATCTTTCACACTGCACAAGGAACGTCTGGAATCTTTCCTCTCTTGGAAGGCTGTCGGCTATGTAACGCAAGAACCCTTGGATTAACTTTGTTAACTTGAATTGCACATTGGTTTCATTTTCTCGGGGATTTTAAGTGGTGATAAGTTTCATGTTAGCTGCGTTTTATAGACTTTTTTTTTAAGTTGGTATATCGGCCGTTTCTGATTTTCCATCATATAAAGGTAAACTTTACAGAGGACTCCTTCAAGAAATACTGGTTTAGTGCAGCTTCCATGAGCCATCCTATGTTTGGAAAAAGCAACTTCTTCATGTGATCACAATTTTCCATTTTATTTGTAGCTGCTTAATCTCAGCCAAGGAGCCTTACTGCTTTTCTCCGAATGGGAGAAAAGAGGCTGGTCTGGTCTGTATGTGAAGCCCTGTTTCAGGGAACCTAGACTAGCTGTCCATCACTTTGGCAGTCCCCGTGCTCCAGAATTCTCTTCCAAGACAAGTTCAGCCCTCTCCATAGTGTCATTCTGAAAATACTTCTTTCCCAGAAATTCTTTACTCGCCGATTTGCTGAATTATATTGTTTCTGTGTTTTTGTACACCACTATGAAATTTGTCTGCATAGTAGTATCTTTTTTAAATTCTCTTGGGACTATTCAGCCTCCTGTAGCTTTGGAGAATGACCAAGATATTCAAGTTTGTTGACTTCCAAACCAAATTCTCACATTGCAACTGTTGTTATTTGGGGTATTGTTTACATTCCCACTTCTCTTCGTATGCTTTGTGTGACATTTATGTCTTTTGTGGGGTTTTAAATGTTTTTTCTTCCCCTTTCCTGGAATTCTTTTTAGTTATTTGTAAAGCACCAGTACAGACTGGTGCTGTAAAAATTTGAAGAGAAGCCCCAAACAGTTTGAGGGCTGCTTTAGAATTTCTTTTCAAAGCCTTAGGTGTCAATCTAAAAGACTGCACCTTGAAATGTTGTGTTGATGCAACAAACACATCTATCAATTGAGCCCAGAGACACAAGATTGACTGCAGCATCTTGTGGACACACTCCACTTGTTTCTTTTGTTCTTTTCTTTATATGTCTTGGGGGGCAATTCAGACATCATATACCAAAGTCAGTTTGGTAGCGAGTCCGTACAAGGAGTTACAACTTTACCTCTGAATGGGTTGCCCCGAGTCAGTGGACCAAGCTCGGCCATGTTGGGTGATGTGTGCCCAACTTTGAGATCTTACATTTAAAGTAGCTAATTATTAAAATGTATATTGGAAGTCTAAAATAATTGCTCCCTCCCTTATTATCTGAGACAAAAGGTACAGGAGGAAAAGGTGGGTTAGGGAGCCCTAAGAATTGTGTGCTCAAAAGTACTTTGAGTTAAGTAAGTTACATATGTTGATCCTCTTCAATGTGGAGTTTGAATTCCATTGTCAATAGAAAATATTTTGAGCCCCATCAAAGGAGATGAAGTTTGACGATATGTACCCATCCGCTGATATATCTTCCTATTATCAGCTGCAAGATGGTAAGGCTGTAGTGCTCTGCAACTGGGGCTGGCACATTCTTCATATTTCTAGGGAATATGTGCTCCCTTGTTATCTATGGCAACACCGCCATGGCTGGAAAGAGGTCACATTTTTTATGTTGATTGTTTAATAGACTTTGAAGGACAATATACGCTTCTTTATATTGAAGATCCTGCTGGTTTAATTTGGAGGAATGTAATTGTCTTGGAAACTTTTTCACAGTAAAGGTTGGTGTTTTGGATCTAGGATCCAAATATGAATGTTAAGTTTTTTCATTGTATGTGAAATTAGAATGGTTTTTTAAATGGAAAATGGCATAACTTTGGAGGATAGTACCTGGAGGAGAAATCTCAGTCTCCTCTCATAAGATATCTTGCCATTACTGCCAGTGTTTTTTATTTTACTCTTATAAACTGCTCTTCTCTTCCAAGGAGATCATAGTGACATACATGTGGGTTATCCCATTTTATCGTCATAACCATCCTATAGATGCTCACATTTTATGTTCATTAGGAAAAGCCATAGCTCTTAAAGGGGGGGGGAAACTGATCTGCAGTACAGCTGAGGTATTGTAGGGAAGACATTTATTTACAGATTCTAAAATACAAACAAAATCATACATATTATATTACAAAGATGAATATTAAACAATACAGTACAATACAGCAATAATTACCTAACTATTAGTAACAAAAGTTGGAAGATGCTTGTCATTGCTTTTGCATAAGTAGTAATATTCTACTGTGCCACACACACAATTTTCATTGGACAGAACTGTCCTCTTACGGCCCTTCATAGAATATTCCTATCTAAAAGGCTACGTATGCTGAGTAAAATATTGCATTTTTGTAAGAATCTTGAAAAACACTGAGGTTAATAAAATTTATATAGGTGTGAAAAGTCTATTCATAAAACTTGAGAACACAGGTACATAGATTATATAAAATACTGAAAAAATGGCCCGTTAGTCCATTAGGGTTTTTAGTTTAAAATGTGGTATAATACTGAAATTCAAATCGTCTAGTGCCAAAAAAATAAAGATGATAAGTGCATGGAGTATTCATTGCAACTGCTCTGCTCCACGGTACTTTTGTGTGAGCGCTTTATTGCCCAATGGAGTAAGCATGAGTGCAGTGGTCTCAAAGCAAACAAAGTCCAAGTAAACAGGAATAACTTCTCTCTCTTGCCATGACTTAAGTATTGCGTGATGACACTACGCACACTCTGTCCATGCCAAGGGGAACATGCATCTTGCAGCAATCAATGCACACCTCTCCCCTTTACATGAGAGCTAAAAGAGTGGCCATGGAGGAAGCAACTCCATTGCATTTCTTCTGTTGCTACTTCAGGTGAACATCAGAAGCCACCTTGTGAAGGAAGGAAATGAGATATACCTTGATCTTTGTTACTTCTCTCTAGAGTGAATGTAAAGATCAAAAACAAAGAGCTTGTATTGGTGGGGAGGGCGGAGAGTGTGTGTAAAGCATGTCTAAAACTGGAAGTGCATACAAATGGGAGTTGCAGGTGTGTGTGTATTGTGCTTAAAGGATAGGAAAATATGTTGCATTAGTGCACATGACTAAACATGGAGAAAGACGGGGTCTGAATCAGGAATTGTTTCTGGACATGTATTTCCATCTGTGAATCAAGAGAAACCTCTGCATATGTGTGACATTGAGTGCGTGAAGAAAGTATAGGCCATATGCACACATGATAAATGTCTGTAATGATAGTTTAACACCCCTTTTGGCATGCAAATCTGTTTCCCGAGGGGGCTTTTGGAACTGGAGAGATGGGATAGACCTATGCCGAACTCTTTCCCAACCCCCGTATTTCTCCAAATCGCCCACAGAAAACTAGCTTTTCATGCATAAAAAAAGAGGATTGGGCTCTCATTACACACAAATGCTAGTCTGTCAAATGTAGTGTATGATATGTACTTTGGCTATATCTGACTGTTAGGTGAAAACAAAGGAGTGAGTTGATGTGTGCATTTGTGAAAAGAGAAAAGGCTGATATGGAATTCTGTGCTTTTTAGATAAAGGGTGAAAAGACTTGGCCACTTGCCTGAGAATTAACGCCTTCCACAGTGAGCGACTATTCCAGACTGCTTCATGGCACGTGGACAGGCAAACTGGTCCAATTAGTTGGAGCCTGATACATTTTAAGTAATCTGGAAGGTTAGGTTGTGTCTATCTGAAGGGAAAGTGTCTGTGCAAAGTTAGGCTGATGTGCTTCCAGGAGTCTCATGTCAAAGAGAACTCCAAATGGGACCAACACATCAGACTGGGGGAGCCTCTAAAGGCGAATACTTTTAAGGCCTGAAAACAGAAGCCCTCCATGCACCCGGCAGGTGACGTGGCCAATCACGCCAGGAAAACCAGCTGTTAAGAAATGCCCTCTTTATGTCCAGTTTCCTGTCATGTGAAAGAATCTTCTTCTTTTTAAGGCTACATCCTTGTCTTCCCACATATTTTTAATCCTTTCAATTGATGGTCTGCTTTAAAAGCCCATCATGTTCTCCCCCCCCCCAAGAATGCTTCCTGTATTTCTACTGCACCACAATAGGCTAGGAATAAAACCATAAGCCCTGTGAGATTCTTGATTTATGCCCCTAAATTACAGAGAACCCCACCATTCACAGCATCCCACAAATTCCTCGTTTCTATGATATTGATTTAACTACAGGGAAGAGCTAATGCATCTTTCCAAGGAAGGTTTGCATGCTCATTTATTTTCCTTTCTCCCCCCTGCCCCTCCCCCAAATTGGTTCTCTTTGTTCTGGGTCTTTCTGGCCTCAATAAGGGTACTGTTTCTGTTTCTTGCCGGAGAAACAGGCCAACCAAGTGCAGATCAGCATTGCAGCGGCTGCTCCTCCTCCAGTACAATAGTAAGCCCAGCCAATTTCACAGGTGCCTACAGGTAAACGAAAGAACACACAAAAAGGGCAATATTATTAAGATGGTTTTCACCATTGTGTTTCCATGATTTTTTTAAAAAATGCAAATTGTAATAATTTAAGGAGACACCATGAAGAACAAAGCGGTGCATTTTTGTTATGTGGCAGAAGGGGTCTTTGTTTAGTCCCCACTCACAAGGCATGTGGTCATTTGGGGGGCATGGGACATGAATATTAAAATTGGATATTTATGTGCCTTCAAGGCGATTATGACTTATGGCGACCCTATGAATCAGTGACCTTCAATAGCATCTGTTTTAAACTACCCTGTTCAGTTCTTGTAAGTTCAGGTCTGTGGCCTCCTTTATGGAATCAGTCCATCTCTTGTTTGGCCTTCCTCTTTTTCTACTCCCTTCTGTTTTTCCCAGCATTATCATCTTTTCTAATGAATCATGTCTTATTATGTGTCCAAAGTATGATAACCTCAGTTTCATCATTTTAGCTTCTAATGATAGTTCTGGTTTAATTTGTTCTAACACACAGTTTGTCTTTTTTGCGGTCCATGGTATCTGCAAAGCTCTCCTCCAACACCACATTTCAAACGAGTTGATTTTTCTCTTACCCGCTTTTTTCACTGTCCAACTTTCACATCCAATAGTGATCAGGAATACCATGGTCTGAATGATGCTGACTTTAGTGTGCAGTGACACATCTTTGCATTTGAGGACCTTTTCTAGTTCTCTCATAGCTGCCCTCACCAGTCCTAGCCTCCTATTTTCTTGACTATTGTCTCTATTTTGGTTAATGACTGTGCCGAGGTATTGATAATCCTTGACAAGTTCAAGGTCCTCATTGTCAACTTTAAAGTTGCATAAATCTTCTGTTGTCATTACATACATTTAAAGCGGATTGTTTTCCCCATCCTGGGAGCTGAACTTTACCCCTCACAGAGCTACAATTCCCAGCACTCTTAACAAACTACAGTTCCCAGGATTCTTTGGGGGAAGTCATGCGCTTTAAATGTATAGTACAATTGCCATCTAAGTTGCCATTAATTGTTTTGTTAGGAGGCAAGCACTTCTGCCCCAATAGTTTGTTTAGGGTCTTTAAGAGATCCAAGTTGCTCCCTGGGTGACCTCCTCTCTCCCTGCAATCCGGACACATTGCATCCCGGCATCTCTGTTCTACACAGTAGCATGTTGGGCTGCTTATTGATCTGGACAGACTTCAGCTTTCTCTACTGCTTCCTAGCACTTGAGACAACAACATAAGGGACAGCCTGAATGATTCCAATTCCTGCAGTCGAGAATCTGAGTGATGTGAGTTGTCCACTCTTAAGTAATGGAAGCATTAGGTCCTTGGATACAATGCATCAGGTAGCAAATCCCTCTCCTCCTCTTTCTTAAGCACTTTGCACATACCCTATGACGACACCTGGAAACCACGCTGTAGAGTGCAATCCCAAATCAACTCTCTGCTTTGGAAGTTTTTGACGGGAATCACCCACCAGCAACTTCATAAGGCTTCTGAAAGCCTGGAAGCTACAGATGGGAGGAGAGAGAGAGGGTGTGCACCACACCACAAATAAAAAAAACCCTGGCAGGTTCTCAAAGCAGACAGGCTTTGTACTCTGTAACATAGGAGGCTGGTGGCAATTCACCTAAATTTGGTAGCGACAGAAATTTGGTGCTCACAGCAGAGAGGCGTAAATGGATCATGGAGCCTACTTTAGCAGGCTTGGTCAAAATTGTTACTTTCATTAAACCTGCTGTGTGGATGATACCTCCAGTGGCAGTCACTTACCTAGTTCAAACTGGTTGGAAAGGTTACCACAGGTCTGCCTGACTTCTTCACTGTCCCAGCCCAGAGGATAGAGAGCACAACCAGAACCAATTAATAACCCTGCAGACAAAACACAGAGGAGAAAGCAACAACAGGTCTCCAGACATTTGCAAAGCACAGGAATTCTGTATTTACAAGATGGAGTTTTCATAAACAGCAAGCCACCTTGATCATTATCACCAGCTGTTAGTCTTTGAATTGGCTTAAGTGGAGCTTCTGTCACAAATTATGATTATTGCATTTATAACCCAGCCTTCCACCTATAGGTTCCCAGGGTGGTAAATGCTGTACTGAGTATCATGAATGGAAAACAAAAGCAGTATTCATGTTTGCATATATTTGAGCTTTAATGTAACTGTCATAACTCTGTATTTTTTGTATTTCTTTCTGTTCTTTTTACACCCACATCTATACATCTGCCAACTTGAGATAATGCTTCATGCATCTAATGAAGCAGACTCTAGTCCATAAAAGCTGATGCCTTAATAAGTTTTAAAAGTTAAGTCTTTAAGGTGCTTAAAAGCTCTCTTGTTTTGGATGCAGCACACTAAGATGGCTCCCTCTGTGGAAATGAATGGGAATGATTTCTCTAATTAAAATGAGGACGATTCCCAAGTTACTGTTTTTTATTTTGGACTTTACCAATTTCAATTGTAAATTTAAAATTACAACTGGAAAAATGGGAAAGAAGTCTCTTTTACTGTTGAGCATCTATGAGAACAGTTCCAACATAAGCAGAAAGAAAGGTGGTTTGAGGTTTCTTACTCTGAAAGATGAGTATTATGCAATCCAATTACAAGCTTTAATAGAACGGGTCAGATAGGAAGCAGCTAATGCTGTCCTTCTAAAAAAACTATAATGAATTAAAATTCCTTTGAAGTATCTACCATGGAAAAACTAAATTAAAATGAAATAACAGTTATAAAAATATAGTTGTTAAAACTGTGTGCATTGGTTTGGAATAGGTTCAGAAAGTATGGAAGTCCTGAAACATTCCCTTAGGAATTTTTAATGGGTTTTTTTGATGAATGGGATCAATGTCACTTAATGTGATTAAAGCAATTAACTGCAGAGAGATTTATACATAGGAAAAACTATTGAGAAAAAGAAATTACTAGTATCTTATCAATATTTTCAGTAATAGCAGTGGCTCAGCCAGGAATCTGCCTCCCCTCAGCCCAGCATGTATATGACTTGGATTGCACCCCTAGTGGATTAAAAAGCCACCCTAATGCTAACTCAATTTGTTAGTGATGTAACTGTATCAGAAGAGATCTTCATATATTGTTCATATATTTCTACATTCTAGAAACAGATGACTCGTAAGATTAAGTATATAACTGACATCTCCATTCCACTGAAGCTTAAAAGGCTAAGGCAGCAATCCAATATATGCTTACCTGGGAGTAAGTCCCATTGAACCCCACAGAGCTTACTTCTGAGTAGACATGTATTGGATTGCACTGTAAGGATACAATCCTATACTCGCTTGATTGAGAGTAAATTCCACTGAATTCAGTGGAACATACTTATGAATAGACATGTACAGGATTGCACTGTTAAGCTACAATCCTATGCATGCTTTCCTGGAAGTAAGCCCCATTGCAAAAGTGAGGCTTGATCCTCAGCAAACATGCATCAGATTGCAGTGTAATTCTTGGATAACTACCTGCTCTTGCAATGAGACAAGAAAGCAAACTAATTTTCGGTTTGTTGATTATAGCACAATACTTAATTGTACGATGCTGGAAAAGGAAATATATGCCATTAATTCAAATATGAGGAAATAAGGGCTGGGTTAGCTGTCTTAAATTTACCTACTTCATTAGCAATAGAGATAATAGGGTTTAAGGATATTAAAAGAAATCCTCAATAAATTACTTCAATGCTGGAACAGGCAGAGGGGAACTATTAGATATAGCTGGATTGAAAGTATGCATTAATGAGCTTGATGTAAATATATTAGACATTATTTGCTGAAGTTAATCTGGATATTGTATTATGGATATATTTTTTAAGACATATATTGTATAATTTATTTCTCTTGTGGTCTTTCAGAAGCATGCATTTATCATTTATCAATTTCTGAGAAAGAGCAGCGCAGGAAAGGAATTAAAACCATTTCCAGTTTTCCATATCTTGCATTCCATCACAATGAGGTCATTTTACTTAAATTTTACCCTTGTTTTACAACTCAGGAGCATACTTTGCCCATGCTGGATCAAGTAGCAACTGGCCTAGTGAAAGGGGTTAAGTAATCTAAATGGTAACACTTAGTTAGGGATAGAAAGTTCTGTGGATTTTGGTTCTTTGTTTTTTCCCAATCTTAAATTCAGTTCTCCAAATTTCTGTAGAAATGTGAATTTTTTTAAAAAATATTAAAATTCTCCACCATTCTAGTGTGAATCTTTCCTAATAAACACATTCTTGTAGGCAGTTTTGACTCATGCACACATTTTTGCAAGCCGTTTCTCATCATATAATATATTTTCATGCACACTTTCCCCTAACATCTGCATTTTTGTAAACATTGGGGAACTGCATTGCAAAATTTGTATCAGTGTAAATTTTGAAGGATGCCTGTGTTTCAATTCACATTGTTTCAGAAAGTGCGAATTTGACAGATTTGGCTTGAAATGCGAACTGAACTGAATTTGTTGCCCATCCCTACACCTAGCACACTACTCTTCGGAGCACTTCACCCCAGTTGGTTTCTAATAAAAGGATTTGTGGGATCAGCATACCTAAAGCAAGCCAGGGAACCTCTTTCGACCCAAGGGCTGCATTCACTCGGAGGTAACCTTTCTGAGGGCCGTATGCCAGTGATGGTTGTGGCTACATGCAAACATGAGTGTAGGCACAGCAACCAATGTGACTCTTTATATAGGAGGCTACATTCCAGCTGTGTTAGAGGATTCTACACCCCCCTCTTTCTCTGTCCTCTCAAGGCAGGCAAGAAAGCCCTTGCTTGTGAACAATGTTGCCATAAGGGAGGAAAATGTAGCCGCCGCCACCACCTCCCGCTGCGCTGAGCTCGCTACATCGCGGTGCTTCCTATCCCGAAGCTTCGCCGGTGCAGCTGCTGTGAAGTAGCCTCCACCACCACCACCCCTGCATGAGCCGAGGAAGCTCAGCATGGCTCCGGCGCTGCTGGGGCTCCTGCTGTTCCTGGGCTCCGGGGTGTCACATGACCCTGTCCAGGTGCCTGTTGGGCTCCGGCTGCCCCCAACTGCACAAGGCAGAAATTTAATAGCTGTAAGTGGAGCTGTACAAGAGTCAAAAACTCGGTCAACTCCATTACAGCCACTACTACCAAACCAACAGGAAATTCAAACTTTTGCGCTCTTACGTTCAAGCGCATGCACGTTATTGTGCTTCGGTGCAAAGGGGGAGAGGAGCATACGTCATATTTTGTGGACCAATTGGCTGATAGGGGGTGGTGTTACAGGCGGAGCTGGGAAAAAGCGAAAAGAATGTACGGGTCTTTCGGCTGCGTGTGCGGGGGTAAAAAAAGTGTATTTTTCAGATCGAAAAAGTGAATTTCAGGCAAAGTGGGGACTGTCAGATGACAAAGCGAATATGGAAAACATGGATTATCGTGGTCAGTTTGGACGAGCCCTTAATTACTGCCACTGACAACAAATGTGAGCCTACCCTTGAGTCTGAACCCATCCAGTTCTTTTGTATGTTGATTTGACAAATTATCACATGCATTCATAGACTGTGTCATCTTGCCAACCTGTGCGCTGAACTTTGGGTCTTTCTATCCCTTCCCCTTTCAGACACCATTCCCTGTGGGACTGCCTAAAAGAAAACACTAGAACACATAAAAAGGGGTTACACTCTTTCCAGATGACAGCAGGCTGCACTAACTTTCCAACCAGAAAGGAAGACCAATCAGATAAACCACAGCAACAACTCTGGACTGGAATCAAGGACTAGTTTTTGACATAAGCCCTGAGACCACGTATCTTCTCAACCACAAAACAAAAATTTGGTAGGGTGGGTCGATTGATGTATTAAGTATATTAGGCCATGTTGTGCCAAAATAGTAGAATAGGGCTTTTTTTATATATATATACTGTATGTGACCGGAATGTTCAGCCGGCCTTGGAAAGGAACCAAACCCATATTTTGCACACGAATATGTAGATCCTTTCCTGACCTGAGTCATCTTTATTTTATACTCTGCTCACCCAACTGTGATGTGGCTTGCCAGCTACGACTTCAGGGGAGCCAGGGCTTGGGAAGAACATGAGGAATGAGGTATGCTTACAGATGTAACAGCAGGATTTCTGACTTTCCCTGCACAATTAGGAATAATCTGTTTACCAGACTGGCCTGCCTTGTCAGTGCAATTATTTACAAGCTGCTACAGACATCTGCTCATGAAAGGCTCATAAGTCACACAGCAATGGAATGGAAAACACCAGACACACATTTTACTTGAGGGAAAAAGAAGAAGAAAAAAGGGTAACACAAAGATCCCAGAGGGAGTTCATACAGTCCACTTGGTGCTTTGGGAAAAAAAACATTCCTGGAGTTTCATTTATAGCTTAAAAGGGCAGGGTCTTGAATTTATAGGCTCACATTTAGAATTAAATGATCAAGAACTGGGCATGTGTAGCCTACGACTATGGATGTTGGATGTTGACTTGGAGCCGAGACCTGTTATTTTCAACAGGGTCTACTCCCAGGTGTGTGCAGAATTTTAGCCTTAGCTATAAATGTTGAACTCGGTGCCCTGCATTTGTTAGGCAGCATTTAAAAATCAAGCTGCATTACAGTGATGGTCTTCATTGAGAAGCCAAGGAATGTAGGCAGTTTAGATGGATTTTCAAGATGGAAGCTTAAACTGAGAATAAACAACATACATCCTACTGTGCTTAGAAATTCACAGTCAATTCCTCATAGAGATTATTATACATAAGAGCTGACCTTTAAAAATCTGGCAGTTCTAGGAATATGCCCCCCAAGCTATTAGGCTTCCAAGCAAATATGCAAGATATTTAATGATATTTTGTAAGTGCTGCCTGGAAACTGCTTCCCATCACAGGCTTAGTGGGATCCAGTTGATCAGGTCCACACCCTTGGACTTTGGAGGGAGTTGTTGCCTGGCAACTGCCTGTGACAGAACCTGAAGACTGCTTCCTATCACAGGCTGAGTGAGAGTCAGCTGCTCAGCCCCATCCCTTCTCTGAGGATCTTGGTGGGAGCTGGTGCCTGGGTATGACGCCATGGAAGAAAGCGAAGGAGGGCAGGAAATGCCTGAACAGTCCTGGCCCTGGACACCATGGGTTGTCTCCAGCAAAACCATCCCATTTGCGCAAGGAGTTCCATTAGCACAAAGGAAATTTGCCTGCCTCTCCTCTCCCCCTGTGCCCCCATCCAAATCTGCTCCAGAGAATTGTGGGAGCTTCAGGAACACATTTGGAGTATGGGGGCAGGAGGGGGGGTAGTTCCATTGAACAAGCAGAAGTCCTTGTGCAAACAGGAAGACTTTGTTGGCTACAGACCTCTATAATTTCTATTCCTGTACTGAATTTGAGTGTGGTTTTATTTTGAGAATCTTGAAAGCCACTTTGAGAGCCTCTCGAGACTATAAAGTGGGATATATTGACTAGCTAACCTAAATAAATATGAAGCTCTGTAATCATATGGTAAAGCATCGTACTCAAACCAGCCCTACCATTTGGGCTCTCTTACAGTCCAAGCCTGATTGGTCCATGTCATAGGCCACATGCATTATCCAGCATTGGGTCAATCCTTAATTCCAGACTTCTGTTTGTGTGTCCAGGGTGACTTTTTCATCCATCATCCATGGTGTCTTTCCCCAACTGATCATGCTAAGTGCAATTCTTATTTCTGCATGGAAGCCTATGAAACAGCAACGGCAAGTTGCCCCAAGTCTCATGAAAAAAATTAGCTACATCTAGATAGGAAATCATCAAATGCTATTGGCACTGCACACTATATTTTTGGCAAGAATCCCTTGCCTACGGAGAGAAGTGACCTAGTTAGTATCCGATCTGCTTATTAGATAGAGCTGTATGTATGTATGTATCAGATCATAACTCTTTATTATTGAAACAATTATTCTGAACAGTAGGAGCCCAAGGAGGCAGGCATTATTTTGTAATACACATTCATGAATTGTAAAGCACAAAAGCAACTCCATGTGAGGAGAAAGACGGTGCCAGTAACTGCTGAATTGATTTTTTTAAAGTTCCACTGGCACCAAAGCTACTATTAAATTGACTTGTACTTTCAGCAAAATGAATGTCAGGACTCTATAAAAACCTTTGCTTGTTGGATATAAAAGTGGTGATTAAAGGTTCTGCAAACACTAATAATTACTTCCCAAGTGACCATTGTTCCTAAAGATGTCTTATAGTAAGTATTCACCACAGACTGTTTAACTCTCTCCGTTCATAATAAAGGTTACATTTAATATCCTGCTCTTATATTCAAAGTGGTTAATAAAAACATTTAAAACCCAGTAAAATGTGCAAAAAGCCAACACTCATTTGATGATAAAATAAAACATTCACGGCAGAATCAAATCATTAAAAATATTTTAAAAGCAAAAATAAAGAAGGCTTTAGTACTTGAACCATTTCTGAAATCCTGAAATGTTGGGCTCTATTAGAAGGGAATTCCAGAAAATTAAGACCACTAAGAAGATCCCAGTACGGGTGCGGGGAACCTGTGGCCCTCCAAATGTTGCTGGACAACAATTCCCATCTCCCTTTAATTGGCCATGCAGGTTGAGGCTGATGGGAAATGGAGTCCAATAACATTAGGAGGGTCACAGACTGCCCTAATACATGTTAGGCAGAATTTCAAGCAGTGCCTCATGCAATATTTTAATAAGAGTAAAGAGACTCCCGGAGCTTGCAGGATTCCAAGACACTTTGGTCATTAGAGATCAATAGCAGTCCCTCGGGCTGTCTGGAAGCTGGACAGCCAGAGCGGTTGTTGCGTAACAGGTCTTATTTGCTCCTGCCAGTCTTCTTTCACAGGCCACTGCATTCTGCGCTAGATGAGGCTTCCAACACTCCTCAAGGGCAGGCCCCTGTAGAGCTGATTGCATACATTCATCATGTGTAGCAGACAGATATAATCTACACATGTACAAAGCCAACAAAAAGAATATGATTCTTTGTTCTGTTTCTCTACTCTTGGTCAATGAGTTTCCATTGGAAAAACAACTCTGTGTGACCTCTGAGAGTATACAACTAGTATATTTTTGCCACCATACAATACTCCCACAAGTGACTTTCTGGGGATAACAATCAGTCACACAAACATCCAGCTCTGGCGGGCTGGCGGCTTGCACCTGAGCACTCTCTCTGATGCTAGGTGAATATGGACAGAATACACACACAACACTTGCCTGAGGCTGGCTTCAACCAGAGGGGGTGGGTGAAGAAGAGGAAGATTATTTTGATCCCCTGATATTTTTCTATAAGGATGGGAATCTCTACTGTCAGCAGTAAGGTACTGTGGATGATGCCATCCATGCATAGGGAGTGTTATTAGGGGAGTAATGCATCATTCATGCCCTGTTCCTTAGAACACATACACAACGTTGTTAAATATTTCATAGCCTCCTGCATTTCGCAGGGAACTCATAGCATGCTTGCACTATCCCTATTCACATGCTAAGCACCACTTCCCTCCCTCACTATTGCACACTGCTGAAGGCTTCTCCCCACTTCATCTGCTATATGCTGGTCTTAATTATAATAGCCTGTCCTCACTGACTGAAAAACAAAAAAGGGTGTTAGCTCTTTCGGATAAACAAAAACATACTTGCCCTAAAATAGATCTTACTGACAGTGAAAAATGAACTTCCCTAGCTGAAATGCCTGAAATGGCAGGATTTGCAATACACACCTGCAGCCCATGGTTCGTGGGTATTCATGGACATGCATGTGCACTAGAGACACAAAAGGCATCTCCCCCCCCCCCAAAAAAAAATTAAGTTCTAGGCCAGCCTTCCCCAACCTTGGCTCCTTAGATGATTCTGGACTACAACTTCCATCATCCCTGACCATTTGCCTCGCTCATTCAGGATAATGGGAGTTGTAGTCCAACATCTAGGGAACCAAAGTTGGGGAAGGCTGTTCTAGAGAGCTTGGGGAAGGGGTCTGAAACTTGAAGAATGGCAAACCCTGGCAACTCAAATGTAAATGGCACCCCTGTAATCTCTGCCAAAGGCAAAATAAGAACAGTGTTTACCTGGAGCAGATACCATAAAATCAGGACTGTCCCTTGTAAATAGAAACCAGTGGGAGCAAATGAGATTTAAGAACTTATAGGGAGCTATAGTGTACACTCCTAGGTAATCTTGACAATGGCTTGTTAATGATATATCTGAAGTATACATGGACTTGCTTTAAAAACAGAAAAGTTAACCCACTATGACTGAAAGAAGCATAGCTCATTTGTTCTTCCAGCTTCTGTGCTTTCACAAAACATGCAAAATTGGCCAGATGCACAGGCCTTCAGAAATGGTGGGCGGTGGGACTTCTTAATTTTCCCCTCACACACTCGTGCCTTGATTGTGTTGTGTGTATGTCAGTGTGTGTGTGTGTATGAATTTTCTGTGTTTTTAATATGTGCCTGGGAGAGAGGATTTTATGTGTAGCGGGGGGACTTTCGGGGCCCCCGATTAACATAGTGACGGGTAATGGGAGGTATGGTGTTAGGAGGAGAACATGCCAGGTAAGGGGAACTCGTCCCAGACAAGTCGTGTCTGTGCCCTGTTCCGGTTCTCCTCATATCCACAGGATTTCGGGTTGTCCTATCAGCCAGCTCTCAGATCTCCAAGTGCTGCTTTTAAATGCCAGGTCAGTATATAATAAAACCTCCCTAGTCCATGATATAATTGTGGATGAGGGCGCCGACCTGGCATGCATAACCGAGACCTGGGTGGGGGAGCAGGGAGGAGTTGCCCTCTCCCAGCTTTGCCTACCTGGGTACATGGTCCAGCACTGTGGTAGATCCGAGGGCCGGGGAGGGGGGGTCGCCGTGGTCTATAAGAGCTCTTTTCTTCTCACCAGGCACCCTGTCCAGGCGGTGACTGGCGTGGAGTGTCTCCACCTTGTGTTGGGCCAGTGAGACAGATTGGGAATTCTGCTGGTGTACCGCCCACCTTGCTGCCCAACAGCTTCCCTAGCTGAGCTGACTGAGATAGTCTCGGAGGTGTTGTTGGGATCCCCTAGACTTTTGGTACTGGGGGATTTCAACATCCATGCCGAGGCTGTCTTATCTGGGGCAGCTCAGGACTTCATTGCTGCCATGACAACAATGGGGCTGTCTCAATTTTCTACTGGCCCAACGCATGTGTCGGGACATACTCTTGATTTGATCTTCGCCACTGGACATGGAGATGGTGATCTGCAGGTGGGGTGTTTTTCATCTACTCCATTGTCATGGACAGATCACCGCCTGCTGAGATTTAGGCTTACGGCGTCCCTTTCCCTCTGCAAAGGTGGGGGACCCATTAAGTTGGTCCGCTCCCGGAGACTAATGGATCCTCTGGGTTTTCAGAAGGCTCTGGGAGACTTTCCGGCTGATAAGACTAGTGCTCCTGTCGAGGCCCTGGTTGAACTGTGGAATACGGAAATGACCCGGGCTGTTGACACGATCGCTCCTGCGCGCCCCCTTCAATGTAGAGCTCATACAGCTCCGTGGTATACCCCGGAGCTGAGAGTGATGAAGCAAGAGAGGAGGAGGCTTGAGTGCAGATGGAGGCGAACTCCTGACGGATGCAATTATGCTTTGGTAAGTGCCTCCACTAAGTTGTATATAGAAGCGGTAAGGGCAGCAAAAAAGTGTTATTTTGCTGCCACTATTAGATCATCTTTATGCCGCCCAGCGGAGCTTTTTAAGATAGTACGAGGGCTTTTACACTCTGGCCCTCAGGACACCACAGAGTCATCTGAAGCCCGCTGCAACGAGTTTGCGGGGCACTTCCAAAATAAAATCGCATGCATCCGTAGGGATCTCGACTCTAATGTTAGGACAGTTGAATCCACTGAGGTACCTGGATCACGGTCTTGTCCTCAATTATTGGATGAGTTTCAGTTGGTGCAGCTTGAGGAAGTTGACAAGATGCTTGGACTGGTGCGTGCAACCACGTCGGTACTGGACCCTTGCCCCTCTGGGCTAGTAAAAGCTAGCCGGGCTGGAACTGCCGGCTGGGCCAAGGAAGTGATCAATGCCTCCTTGAGAGAGGGAGTTGTCCCTCGCTGTCTCAAGGAGGCTGTAGTGAGACCTCTTTTGAAGAGGTCGTCCTTGGATCCAGATAATTTGAACAACTATCGACCGGTAGCGAATGTCCCATTTCTGGGCAAGGTCTTGGAACGGGTGGTTGCCAGCCAGCTCCAGGCGCTCTTGGATGAAACCGATTATCTAGATCCGTTTCAATCCGGTTTTAGGCCCGGTTTTGGCACAGAAACAGCCTTGGTTGCCCTGTACGATGACCTTTGTCAGGAGAGGGACAGGGGGAGTGTAACTCTGTTGATTCTCCTTGATCTCTCAGCTGCTTTTGATACCATCGACCATGGTATCCTTCTGGAGAGACTCGCGGAGTTGGGAGTCGGGGGTACTGCTTGGCAGTGGCTCCGCTCCTAGTTGGCGGATCGTCTCCAGAAGGTAGTGCTTGGGGAGCATTGCTCGATACCCTGGACTCTCCATTGTGGAGTCCCTCAGGGATCGGTTCTGTCCCCCATGCTTTTCAACATCTACATGAAGCCTCTGGGTGCGGTCATCCGGAGTTTTGGAGTGCGTTGCCATCAGTATGCTGATGACACGCAGCCCTATTACTCCTTTTCATCTTCTTCAGGTGAGGCTGTTGATGTGCTGAACCATTGCCTGGCCGCGATAATGGACTGGATGGGAGCTAATAAACTGAAACTCAATCCAGACAAGACTGAGACGCTGTTGGTGAGTGCCTTTTCCGCACAGATGGAGGATGTTCATCCGGTTCTGGATGGGGTTACACTCCCCCTGAAGGAACAGGTTCGTAGTTTGGGGGTTCTTTTCGATCCTTCCTTGTCACTTGAGGCTCAGGTGGCCTCGGTGGCTCGGAATGCGTTCTACCATCTTCGATTGGTAGCCCAACTACGCCCCTATCTGTGCGGTGACGACCTCGCCTCAGTTGTTCATGCTCTAGTGACCTCTAGACTGGATTACTGTAATGCACTCTACGTGGGGCTGCCCTTGAAGACGGTTCGGAAGCTGCAGCTAGTGCAAAACACAGCAGCCAGACTGTTGACGAGGACCAATCGGTCCTCACATATTACACCTGTTCTGGCCCGCTTGCACTGGTTGCCGATTTGTTTCCGGGCCAGATTCAAGGTGCTGGTATTGACCTATAAAGCCTTACACGGTGTGGGCCCACAATACCTGATGGAATGCCTCTCCCGCTATGAACCTACCCGTGCACTTCGTTCGACATCTAAGGCCCTCCTCCGAGTACCGACTCATTGAGAAGCTCGGAGGGTAATGACAAGATCCAGGGCCTTTTCGGTGGTGGCCCCCGAACTGTGGAACAGTCTCCCCGAGGAGGTCCGCCTGGCGCCTACGTTGTTATCCTTTCGGCGCCAGGCTAAAACCTTCCTATTCTCCCAGGCATTTTAATGCATTTTATATATTTTAATGTTTTAGTTATCTCAATACTGTTTAGTGTTATTATGTATCTGTATTTTATATCTAGTGATTTTTGTTGATTTATTGTATTATTGTATGTTGTACACCGCCCAGGGAGCCATTGGCTATGGGCGGTTTATAAATGAAATTAAATAAAAAATAATAAAAAAATAAATAATTTCCAAAACTGAGAGAAGAGACAGCACTGAACTCGCCCTCCCCTCACAAAACCTCAGATTCCGATATGATTCAGAGGCATTCATGCCTTGCTGACCTTTTTTGGATCAGACCCCAATCCCAAAGAGATCTGCACTGCACCTCTGACACTAGGCAATAATATCCTCACTGTGCGTCACAGCATGGAACCTCAACTTCTTCCGAGGTCTTCACTTTGTGAATGAGGCCCTCCCCTTACACTCAGCCTCAGTACTGTGAAGTTTGCCAAGTGGCAGCTGGGCGAGGCTGATTTGTGTCTGGAATGCTGTAGGCTGTTAGGCCTTCGATGCACCAGTCAATGCATGATGAATCTAGGGGAACTGGGCACAGTAGGAACTCCAGGGGAGGCTGTGTTGATGCTTTGCAGCTAGAGTCCAATTATAAGTTGTCGAGAGGATAAGAAAGATGAAGAACAGCCAACATAAAGCTCACCAAACAGCTTCTTGGACAGGGCTGTGTGCATATGTGTTCTCAGCCCCCACCCCATAGGTTTTCTGTTGTGTTAATTTGTATGTCAGTACATAATCTGGACAGAGACAAGAAGCTGGAATGTCATTTGGCATTCAATCTTGCAATCAAGACTAGAACATCCAGGCTTGGTTACTTTATGATTTACAAACAAGTCAGGAAAAGTGACAGACTTAGGTGAGCCAAAAACATTTGTGAAACTGCTATAGACTATGTCTAAATTGACTTATCCTACAGAGGGAACATCTGCAATTGCGTACACAGACTTCTGCAATTGCGTACACAGACTTCCACTACAGTTAGCTAATCTGCTGCAATTCACTTAACTAGAGAGGGGGGGAAAGGACCATTAAGTATACTTTTTTTAAAAAAAAAAGGCTGACAATAAATATTTTAAAAGGCAACATGATCTGAGCTGCACAGAGCATTTTCAATAATACGTATTTCATAAACTTATATCGCATAGTTTCAGAAATTCAACTGGTATAGTTTCACTGCACATCCATGTAGGAAATGCTACAAGTTGAATATCTGTCTGTCGGGCAACTATTAAAGCATCTGCTGGGAAACAGAAACTCTGCTAAAATGTATACCACAGATCAGGAAAGGTACCATCAGGGCCAAGAGGATACCAATGTGGTTAACAAGCTCAAATGTGAAATTGCTGCTCTTTTAGCAAAAATATGCAACTTGTCCCTAAAATCAGCCTCTAGAAAAAGGCTAATGTAACATAATTTGAAGAAAGTGATTCAGAGGGGATCTGAGAAATTACAGGTTGAGTGTTGGACTACAACATGGGAGACCAGGGTTCGAATTCCCACAAGCCATGAAGCTCACTGGGTGACCTTGGGCCAGTCACTGCCTCTCAACCTCAGAGGAAGGCAATGGTAAACCCCTTCTGAATACCGCTTACCATGAAAACCCTATTCATAGGGTCGCCATAAGTCAGAATCCAATGGACTTGGAGGCAGTCCATTTCCATTTAGGTTAACGTCTAGGGAAAACTGGTGAAAAGCACTATTAAAGACAGAATTACCAAGGATATACAGTAACAAGTCTTACTGAAACAAAACCAGCATAGCTTTTCCATGGATAAGTCCTGTCTCACTAACCTTTTAAAGTTCTCCAAGTGTCAACAAACTAATAGACCCCCTCCTTCCCAAAAAGAATACTATTGTTGTTGATGATGATTGTATTTATTAGTTGCTTTTTCACAGAAGTGACTCAAAGCAACTTACAAAACAAACTATAAAAACAAGAGTAAAAACAACCTAATATGCTCCTTGTAAATATCTATGAAAGGGCAGATCCAACTCAACCCACCTCACTAAAAGATGAGAAAGAAAAAAAGAAGCCACAAATATACTTAAGTGCCCTCAAATTAAGTGTCAAAAGCCTGGGTGACTAAAAATATTTTTGTCTGGCACCTAAAAGCAGATAGTGAAGGAACCAGGTCTCCCTCCCTGGGGACGGTATTCCAACAATGGGGAGCCACCACTGAAAAGGTCAATTCTTGTGTAGCCAACCTCTGCACCTCCCTTGGAGAGGTCACAGAGAAGGGCTTCAGATGATGAATGCAGGGTCCAGGTTGGTTCATGTGGGGAGAAATAGCTGTTGAGGTGTTGGGATCCTGAACCACAAAAGGTTTTGTAGGTCAAACCCAACACTTTGAATTGGGCCCAGAAACTAACTGGTAGCCAATGCAGTCATGTCAAGATTGGTGTTATATGCTCAGATCATCTTGCTCCAGGCAGCAATTTGGCTGCTGAATTCTGCACCAGTTGCAGTTTCAATCTTCAAAGACAGCCCCATGTATAATGCATTGCGTAATCTAACCTATAGGTTATCAGAGCATAGACAAGAAAAGTTAAGCTATCCCTTTCCAGACAGGGTCTGATGGAAGGCACTTTGTGCCACTGAGGCCACTTGAGCCTCAAGTGACAGTAGTGGATCCAGAAGTACCCCCAAGCTACACAACTGCTCCTTCAGAGGGATTGTACGTAACCCAATCCAGACCCACGCACCCACCCAGTTAGGGAATCACCCACTAACAGTGTTTCAGTCTTATCTGGATTAACCTTCGGTTTATTGACTCTCATCCAATCCATTACCGAAGCCAGACATCGATTTAGTACATCCACAGCCACACCTGCAGATGTAAGGGAGTGATAGAGCTGTGTATCATCAGCACATTGCTGAAAATGCACTCCAAAACTCTGGATGATCCCACTCAGTGGTTTCACGCAGATGTTCAACAGCATGGGGGAGAGAATTGGACCCTGCAGTACCCCACACTGAAGGCTCCACAGGACCAAGCAACACTCCCCAAGCACCACCCCCTGAAGACAGCCATCCAGGTAGGATTAAATCACCACAAAGCAATGCCGTCCACTTGCAACTCAGACAGGTGCTCCATTGGCCAGTTCCCTCCAAACCCAGAGGTGCCCTGTCATCACCAAACAGGAAAGAGCTGCTCAGTAGCTGCCCCATCTCCATCCCAACCAAGGAAAACTAGACTGGCTCCAACTAGATCCATATCCCTCTCTTACGGCTTTCTCTTGATCAGATCTATTGGTCCATCTACTCTGACTGGCAAGAGCTGCGCAGGATCACAGGCCAAGGTACTTCCCATCAGCTCCTACTACATCCTTTTAAATGGGTAAGACAGGGATTGAACATGGGAAAGCTTGTGCTCTCTCACGGAGCAACAGTCCCTCTCCAACGCACCTCTTTGTTCTGGTCTTTTCTCTTCAGCTCCCTTGCTTTCTGTTGTCTTGTCTTTTTATTTGTAAGCCTGAGGGAGGGGCTTGCTTCTTTTCATTTATGTACATTCCCTGCCCGGGCACTGTGTACTGAATTTTAATTGCAATGAGATGCTTTGAGAGATAATTTTTGTCCGAAAAGCAGAATGAAAATATAATAAAAATGAGAGAGATGCCTCATAACAGAAGGAAACACGGCACAGAACAAACAAACCCACATATGTAACTGAACGTTGGGCTATGAGAGCTCCATTGCCCTTCACACACTTTAATGAGCCTTCAGGGAATTTTCACTACGTGCATTAACTGTGTTCGCACAATAAAAGCAACTACTAGCAGTATTATTATGAAAAGCTGTTCAGAATTGACTGACTGACTCCCTTGCTCACACGTAACAACTGCTACGGAACATCCCAATGAAACGTAAACCTGAAAATTGGCACACGGGTAGTTTAAAGGTCACTGATTGTTAAAGAAATCTGTAAAATGTTACGGTTTTCTTTTTAAATGAGTAGCACTCAACATCTGAGGCATGTGCTTTATGTGTAGGAGAGATCAGCATTCCAGCAAGCAATTGGACAAGATGTTGGGGTGTGTACCTCTTTTGACTTGGATTTTCAGGTGGGGTTATTTGAAGATGTAGCCAACAGCCCCCTCCAAAAGCACACGCACGCACACATGCACACAGTTTGCATTCTGCAAAGCCACTTGGGCCTTCCTCACTCATGTGAATGCTAAAATCATTATTAAGCTACCGCTCTAAAATGTGATTCAGAGCAAGGCTATTGATTCCTACTGTCAGGTAGGCTTGAGCTGAGGGAAGAGAGGGGCAAAGAAATTCAATTCAGTTCATATTTCAAGCCAAATCTGTCAAATGTGCCCTTTCCGAAACAGTATGAGAAGCGAAACACAGCTGTCCTTCAAAATTCACACTTAACTGAATTTTGCAAGGCAGTTTGCCAATCAAACAATGTTTACAAAAATACATGTTAGGAGAAAGTGTGCATAAAATGAGTATGAGTGACAATAACATACAAAAATGCATTCTACGATGAGAACTTGCAACAGTCTGTACATTACTCAAAACGGCCTACAAAACTGTGTTTATTAGGAGAAATTCACACTAAAACGGACAATTTTCATGAGGATTATTTTTTTTAAAAAAAATTCACAAATTGCCACAGAAATGTGGAGAACTGAATTTTAGATTAGAAAAATTCCAAAAGGAGAGAAACAAAGTGACAGATCTTTCCATCCCTAGTTAGGGAGACACATTTGAGGGAAAGGCATGGTGGATCACACCAGAGGGCAAGGAGTTCTGAAATTTGGGGGAGAGAGGAACCCAGAAGGAAAGTGGAGTGAAGGGGTCCTCACCATAGTGAGGAAGGGACTGGTTTATATGTGAAAGACAGATGGAAAAGCTAATCTGCAGAGGGTGAGGAAAAGGGAATGGAAAATCTTGCTAGAGGGACTTCATAAAGGAAAGTATTTTTAAAGTCCCTCCCTGTAAACTTACTGCCTGAGCTGGAAAGATCCGGATAATATCAAAAACAGCAAGAGACGGCTGTTGCTTGGTGGCTCTCCAAATTTAGCAGCACAGCAGTCTGTGGAGGAAATAGCATTTATATTCCTTTCTCTCCCCAAACCCATCCTGCTCTTGGCTTCAGCCAACTTTTACATTAGAGGCATCCTTGAGATCCTCTCTGGTCTCACTGTGAATCCATGGAGCCAACATGCAGTGAATTGCCTATGCCCAAACTAGCAAGGGTGGGGAAAGCAATGCCCCACAGGGGTCTCTCGTGTCGGTTGCTATGGCAGCGAGCCACTACACTGTTATTTTTCATGCAGGCAGCACACAGCCAGCACCGCACATGTGCGAGCTGTGAGAATGGCAGCACTGCCAAGCAAGTCTCTTGAAATGGTGTCTTTACAAAATGGAGCTAATGAGCTTGCGCCGTCTTGTCTTTAGATGAAAGCAGTAACCCCTGGGATGGATGAGTCCAGATAGGAGGGGACTGTATACAGTCAGAGCGTGACTTTCGCAACACACAAGGTTTTATCTGCTTGCAGAGATCTGTTCTTGGAATCTTTGTCCTGGTTCCAGCACGTATTTAATGAAATATGCTTCTTCTTCTTCTTGCTTGTGAAACCACGTCACAATAAATCTGTTTGTGCTATAGAGTCTTGATATTTTTTGTTGCTGCAAATATTAAGTAATACTGCTGCTCTTCCGGAAACTGGCTGGTAGTTCGGAAGTCATTAATAAGGATTAAGCTAAATCCGGACTAAATAAAAACCTCCCAATTTAAATTTTAAAAAAGAGCTTAAAGTAATGACTGTTGCAAAACTATTTAAAGCATACATTACATTTCAACAGCAGCGGAACAGAAAAAGAAGCCCATTCTCCCATTTTAATGCCATCATGTTTTCCTTCTAAGTGTTAGCCTTTTAATGAGAAACACAATTTCTCTTCTATAGATAGCTCTTTCATAAGATACTAAAGAAATCCCCCTATCTTTTCCCTCTCTAATCCCTCTTTTTTAGATGTCATGCATTGTATGCATAACTGGAGTTGTATAATGTGTTCATATTTCGGTACACATTTCTGAGTGCTTCTCCTCGTTTTGGAACTAGCATGGGACAGGATTTGAACTTGTGACTCCCAAGTCCTACCATAAGGTTTCTTCCCCACTGAGCTACAGGTCAGGTGCTGGGAACATCAGGTAGGGAAGTCCTTTTGTTCCCAATTCCCTGGACGTTGCTTAATGGATGAAGGAGCAAGAAGTTCAGCATCATTAGCCTGGGCTTCCTTCCTCACAACACTGGCTACTGGTGCTTTTCATTCTGTGGTTGCCAGGGGTGTTGTCTGTGGATGATGTTGTGACTGGAGGCGATGGTCTCTGTGTGGCTAGCAGTATAGTTGCTGCAGGTGTTATCCTTGTAACATTGTTAGTCTACTCATGAAGGAGCGTAGGATACTTACTAATTTGCATAGGTGTAACTTGCATGCACCTTAGCAGTGGCCATCTGGGCCATAGAGTAGGGCTGCTTATCAATTTAACTACAAGTAACAGGGTAACTAGCAGGGTGTGTGTGTGATCAGTTTAATGTGCAGGATCCCATAAAAAACCAGAATATGTGAGATACACATCCTGAATTCATATTGAACCTACTCAGCATTTCCAGAACTGCATTGCTAGGGACACAAAACTAATTATATAACAAACAAAAATAATTTAGCGACAAGATATTTTCAGCACTGCATGCAAAGCCTCGTAGCTTCCTTTGAATTTCAGTGCCTTAAACGAGACAATGTTCCTGGTCTTCCTGTTTGCCCAGATAACCATGAAACTGCACATGTAGCTATACTACCAGAATGCAGTCTTCATTTATTAGCACACTGTGGCCTTGTTCATCCCTGCTCAAGTTGCCAGGTTGAAACCAAGAGTTTCTGCATCTTCAAGAATGCCGAGTAAGTATAGGAGACAATGCAACTGTAAGCAAGCCTACGCCATTTCCCTCCATTGCAGAATCACAAATTTACACCAAACCCTCATCACACAACTATGTGATAAGTACAGAGGAGATGTGAATTTTCGCTTAAAGTTTTCCTTCCTCAACAGCAGCTGCAGAGGTTGGAATTAGAAGCAGTTGTTGTGGTGAGGGGGGGGGGGAGAGAACACAAAGGAGAGAGTACTGCCAAAAAAAATTGAAAAGCTAAAATTAAAACCATATGGTCATAAACAATAAAACCAAGGAAGGTATCCAAAACAACCTAGAGGATTTAGCTACAAAATATGATATGGGTTGCAATCCAAAACATATTTACCAGTAAGTAAGGCTGTGACTCTGCACATGAACCTGGGAGTAAGTACGTCCCAATGAACACAGCAGGCCTTACTTCCTAGTAAACGTGGACAGAATTGTGCTGCTTGCTTCATTAAAATCAAGTAAACAACTAGGACTGGGTGGCTAGTCAAATACCCTTTCCCTGTATGTAACAGTGGAGAAAAAGAACCTGTCACTTCAGGGACAAAAGATAAGAACTAACTCTGAAACCGTTCTGTCCTTTCAGACTGTCAACCAAACAGTTTATAAAAAAAGTATACTTGCTCATCTGAAAGTTCAGAATCAAGATATGTTGAGCTGTCTTTTACTGTTATTTTTCTCCACCAATCTATATTCCTAACAGCATGTAAATGCTGGGTCAAGCAGAAAGTTTACTGCAAATATATATTTGATCCAGGAAAAAACAATTCAGCAAGTGTAATGAGAACAACATAAGCATTGTTTCCATATTGGCAGGATGTTGGTTCAAAGGTTTATTGTTACTCACCACCCAAGAACTGGATGCCTCCAGCCACCCTGCCCACAGTCCGGGAGAAAAGTTCAGACACACAACATCCCATGAGTGCGGTAAGGGCCACCAGAAGGAGAAGACCACAGCCCAACCCTGTCACCACAGTGCAGACCCTCCATTCCACACTTGGGATGGCCTGGAAGGATGCATAGCGTCCACACTGCTCCACCATCACCGTGATCTGCAGGCTCTCATCTCGTACTGGATAGGAGCATCTCCGGAAAGTGCCAAAGGACACTGATTTCTCCAGCTGAGACCCCAGCAGCCAATAAGGCATGAAGAAGCCCACGCAGGAGACCCCAGCACAGAGGAAGGAAAAAAATGCCCATATCACTCCTGTGCAAGTAAGGCTAGATGCCATTTTCCCAGTCATAGCTATTAACTGTGACAAAAAGGAGGAGGACGGGGACGCGATTTGTCTGTGTGGCTTGAGGGTTAGGGAAGGAGATCTGCAAGTAGTCCGAAGACCTTTAATCCTGGTAACTTTGCAGTCCGACAAAATATTCCATAAGAGCCATCACATTGGGTTCTTTTATCATCGTGAGTAACGGTGGAAAGTTTTCTCACTCTTAACGGTGCTTTTTCGCCAGTGGCAGCTGTAGTAGTTGTTGTTCATGAGAAGCAGTTGCAGGGGTTGGAGGAAAAGGAGAGGACAAAGAAGAAAAAATATGATCAGCAGATAACATCAACCCGCTCCTTCAGCCATGACGGGGAGGGGAAAGGATACTGGGTGCAAGTGGGATTTTCCTGCATGCAGTTTGGATGGGAGAGCACTGGAAAAGAAGAGGGGGGGAAAGAGTGGAGGGAGGGAATGAATTAGGGTAGGGTTACCATATCCAGTCCTGGATGCTGCTACACTTCATGGGACACATCCACCTCATACATTTAAAGCACATTTAATGCACACGGCTTCCCCCCAAACAATCCTGGGAACGGTAGCTTACACACATACCCTCCCCCACAGAGCTGCAATTCTGAGCATCCTCAACAACTTACAGTTCCCAGGATATGCTGGGGGAAGCTATGTGTGTTAAATGTGCTTTAAGCGTATGTTGTGGATCAGCCACAGCAATGGGGTAGGGAGTCGTGAATCAGTCAGGAAACATGTCTTTCAGCTTGCCTGGCAGCAGTTCAGTCAACTGTCCACGTGGGTTGCCAACTGACCCTCCCCCAAAAGACCTGTGCCGTTAACAGCTGCGTGATGGTGCAGATATCAGCACCGTAGCCTTTTGTAGTAGTCAAACTGATATCATCATCTGTTACTATTTGCACAGCTAGTGGCTGTGAAAAGCAGAGTTACAGAGGCTGGTTGAAAAGGTGGCAACCTGTAGAATTACCTCCTCCCTCCTATAAGATAGATGTGGGGTCAAAATCAGGATTGCATGGAAAGCAATGATAAATACCAAGTGATATCATTTTTGAGAATAACTGGTACCATTAGGCAATAATTAAAACAAAAGACACATAAGTAAGGAAGGCAGTATGTTTGCCCAACTTTGTCCTGCTCTGCTGCTCCTGGATGAGAAGCGGAACTTTTGGAGTCCTGGGTCCTGATCAGGAAAGATTTGCCCTTTCTTTTCTTCTCAAACTCAGAGAAACAATGTGGTTTCCAGCAGAGACAAACAAAAGGGGCTCGATTACATTGACAGTGGTTCAAAGCAGTGGGAAAGAGTCAGGAGAATGGAAGGGTTGGGTTTGATGGAATACTGGCAATCCTCTGAAGAAAACTTGGCTGACCCAAATGGAACCTGTGCTCCCCTTCCACAAAAGAGAAACAATTAAGGCCCAGCACTTCCACAGGAACCTTCTTTAAGCACCCCCAGATTCACATATGCCCTCGCCCCATCTTTTTTTTAAAGTTTTTGCAGCACAATTTCAAAGAGGCTGTAACCTGCAGGAGCACTGGGCGCTTCCAGAAGACCTGTTTATTGAGCATTCGTCCTGATTTGTTTGCAGGGAGATTGGCCGATGTTGGCTACTTAATGAGCATTCATGTTGGCTGGTGTGCAGGGAGGTTGCATCAGAGTGAGTGCTCTGGCACACTTTCCAGTCCATTTCCCCTTTCACTTTTCTTATTGCAAAAAGTCTGATCTTTTGGGAAACCGGGATACCCTCCCAAGCCACTGTAACCGCGCAACCTGAATTTGCCGGTATGTGATTGAATGCCACCCAAAACGAAGCGACAGTCTGGAAGCGCCCTGTATCAGAAGAAGAGGTCCAGGAGAAGCAGAGACAACAAGAGCGGCGGCGCCTTTTACAAAGTCTTCCGCGGGCTGTCAGTCAGGGTAAGGGAGTGGGGGGCACCCCGAAACTGACGAGTCATGGCCTTTACGCAGACCCTTGTGATGCCAACAGGGTACCACCAGCAGCGGCGGCATCCAGCGCTGGACTTGCCGGGAAGTTTGGTCTTGCCTGCCCGTCGCGCTGCCTCCTCAAAAGGGAGTGGATCTAGGGCCCGGGTGGGGAGTGGGTGGCTGCCTGGAGCCCCTGCTCCGAAGAACTGGGGCAAGCAGGGCGGCCCCTCCCAGCCTTCCACACCAGCGCTTCGCCTATCCGCCTTTGCTTGGGCCGGGGGCTGTGGTGTGCGTGCTGGCAGCCCGATTCGCCGGCAGGGACCCGATTCCGCCCCCGCCCACAACCTCCGCCCCAACTAACCTGCCGTCCCCGATCCGGGCCGGGCACGCATGGAAGCTGCAAAGCGCGGCCTTTCTTCAGCTGCTGGCCGCGCGAGGAGGAGGAGGTGGAGGCAGCAGAGGAGGTGGAGAGGCGGCTGTTCCCCCCCCACCTCTCCGGCACGCAGGACCAGATACCGCCCCCGGCGCTGCCGCCGCCGCTTTTACTACTGCCCCAGTCGCGCTTTAAGGGGGAGGGGCCAGGCAGGATCCCCAAATCCCGGAGTACGGAGCTCCGCCCCCTGCCATTCCGAGAGGGGAGGGGGGATGCTTGGCGCGCAGCCTTGTAAGGCAAGGAAGGGCAGAGAAGAGGAGAAGCGCTCTGGAGGAGGCGGGAAGGCAAGAGCCCATCTCCAGCCGCGTGGCAAGTTGGGAAGACCACGTTGAAGACTACTGGGGGGGGTCGTATGGAGCGGCGGCAAGAGCAGCTCGCTCGCAGCGGTGACGTGGAAAGGGAAGCGTTCCAAGTTTTGAGAAAGGCGTTGTTTTGTAAAGTCAATTAGTTAGCGTTAATGAATGAGTGCAAATTCAGGTCAAATTGGACAGTGCAAATAACGTTTGCGTCCTGGAAGTTTAGATGCATGTTCTTGGCTGCTACTAGCAATTCCACCACCACCCCGCTAATTAAAGTGTATGAGAACACCAGTGATGTGGAATGGGGGGAAATTCTGCGGACCTTTTCTCACTGCTTTGCGTTTCTAGATTCCTCCACTTTTAGAAATCCACTGTTAATTTATCAAGTATGTTAAAATTAGTAGTGCCTTCCCATGAAATAAAAAAAATGCGGGAAGTTTATGGTACGAGTTGGCATGTGTTAAAATATAAGGATTCCAATTAAAATTATGTCCAAGTAAAGCTTTTAATGTGCTTGAAAATGCAAGTTAAACCATGTTAAGTACACTTTCTGAAATTTGTCCTAATCAAAAATTTTAGTTCAACTATTTTGGCTATTGGGAAAAGGAATTCAGATGTTTATACAGAATGTAAAATTATGGCATTCATTTATTTTTAAAAATTAAGTCAAGCACACTTTTAATGATGAAACATTCACAGCAATGTACGTGGATCTCACTGGAGCCTGACTCTTTCAACAGAAAACGGGCAGCAGCTCTTCCATTTCTGACACACAACCCTGTAGTTTTAAAAAATATTTTAAATCCTTTTGCATTTGCAAACCTTCAGGTCTAGACTGCTTGGATTAAACATCTGGCTCCAGCCATCTCTCCTCTTGTACCTTTTTGCCATCCCATGTTTTATAACAAAACTAGGAAACAACAATTTAATGGCTGGAAGCAGTTAGGGACTTATATATAGGCATGACTCCACTGGCAGGCACTCAACTAAAAGAAAAACGAGGAACTGTACAGACAGAATGGCTGACAATTCACTAAGCAATACACTTTGCCTCTAATCCTATAGTGAGATCTCAGGCCATCAGACCACTCAGACCAATAGAACAGCTACTTTTAAACAGTACATACACGTCCAAAAAATTACTATCACATATCTACAAAATTCTCTGTGATGTAATGACGGGCAATCTGGATTCTTTAAAATCACTATGGGAATCAGATTTGAACTGTACAATTGAACCAGCTAAATGGCACAAACCTTGGGGGAAACAGCCATTAAGTGTATCAGCAAAAATTAAAGAAAATAGCATAAAGACACTACATAGATGGCATTACACACCTCTCAGATGTCATAAAATAAATCCACATTCAAACCCACTATGTTGGAGAGGTTGCCAGCAACTGGGATCTTACTTCCACATGTGGTGGTTTACCTCTTTGGGAATGAAGACACACACACACACACACGGAATGTCTGAGGGGGAGGGGAGGAGTTAGGGGTTCTTTTGAGTAAGATCACTTGTATTCATTATTGAAAATGCACAAATAAAATTATTTTTTAAAAATTAAGTCAATCATCCTATATCAGATCTCCATCAATTTAGAGTGGTGCAAAAATTTCCAATACATATTGGTGGAAAATTCACCCGCCCTTCCGCTAGCTGGCTGAGCAAAGCAAGAGGCCTTGAGTTTAATGCACCTGATTGGCATCCCACATGTAAATTTATTAGTTAACACAATAATTCTATATCATGTATTCTGTATCACACTGTATCATGTTTTTATATCTGTAAATGTGGGGGGGGGGTCACACCTGAGAAGTCAAGTGGGTGTGTGCACATTTAAAACATCATTCTACATTTCAATCCTAGCTTGAAACCCGAACCCGTTTTTAAACACTGGGGAGAAAAATGCAAAACAGATTGTAAATGGGGCACTTGAAGTGAGACCTCGTAGACACTGTTCATTATGACCACATAAGCACAATCCATGAAGCAGTTCTCCCAGCAAATTCTATGGAATCTCATTGTGCAGGGAAAATCCCTGGTTGAGAGCTGCATTAAATGGTTCTCACAGTCTGCCATCTGAGAGGGCAGCTCTGTCTCATCTCTGAGTAAGGTAATCTTTGACTTTGGGTAAGATCTGGGGAAGGCTGTGAGCACACTAGTCTGCTACAGCAAAGCATTTCCATTGGCTGTACTTGGAGGGGAAAAGGATAGATCTGCCGATCTGTTGCAAAATCTCTTTGAAGCAATTTTTTAAAAAAACACTCAAGCTTATCCCACCAAGTTTTACAGTAGAAAGGGGCAGAGTTTGACTAGCGTCATGTGCCCCCATTTTCAGAAAAGTGAGGTGGAGGTGCACTGGAACCAGCAGAACAGTGTGTGTGTGTCTACCCTCCAACAACTTGAAGAGGGGTTCTGACCAAGTGCTGGGAGTATACCTCTGCGGCTGACCTGGAAGCAGGGTTGTAGTCATTTGGGCTCTTGGTGAGTCTTAGATCCCTTACTTTTTGGGGACTAGGATCCCTATGTCTTCAACTTCTGATGAGCCAATCAGCATGAAAGGGGAATATGTTAGCCCCTGAGAAGAGTCTTCTAACATGCTTCCTTGTCCTTTCTGGCTGATTGGAGCCAATCAGAGTGAAAGGAGGTGAATCAGCCACTGAGAAGACTCTGTTCAGTAGCTAACACTCTCCCCTTTCTTGCTTATTGGCTCCTAGGGACATCTGTTGTTATGGGAGAAGGCATTAACAAGAATCACATCCTCATCCCGGCAGCAAAAAAGGGGGAGGCATGGCTGTGACTATCATGAAGGGACCCTGCACTTCTGAATTGGCCACTATGCCTGGAAGGTAGCGAGGAAAGTCTATCTGTCTTTTTCTCTTTGAATGTGAATGTGCAAATAGCAGCTTGAGAAAGGAGCTCCTCGGGGCTTTTCCAGACAACTTGCTTATTGACAACTTTCCAGACAACTTGCTTATTGAGCATTCACCCTGATTTATTTGCAGGGCGATTAGATGACTTTTGGGTATTTCTTGGACAGTGAAAAAAGCGGATAAGAGAAAAATAAACTTATTTGACATGTGATGTTGGAGGAGAGCTTTGCAGATGCCATGGACTGCAAAAAAGACAAATAATTGGGTGTTAGAACAAATTAAACCAGAACTATCACTAGAAGCTAAAATGATGAAACTGAGGTTGTCATACTTTGGACACATAATGAGAAGACATGATTCATTAGAAAATATAATAATGCTGGGGGAAACAGAAGGGAGTAGAAAAAGAGGAAGGCCAAACAAGAGATGGACTGATTCCATAAAGGAAGCCACAGACCTGAACTTACAAGATCTGAACAGGGTGGTTCATGACAGATGCTCTTGGAGGTCACTGATTCATAGGGTCGCCATAAGTCGTAGTCGACTTGGAGGCACATAACAACAACAACAATGAGCATTCACTCTGATTAATTTGCTGGGAGGCTAGATAAACTTGTGTCACAGTAAGTGTTATCTCACACTTTGCACTGCATTTTCCCAGTCACTTTCCTTATAATAGAAAGTCTGATCTTTTGAAGAAGTGGGTTTGATGAACAAGACTTCCCCATCAATTACAATGGTGCAACCTGAATTTGCCAATTTAATCCCACCTGAAAATAGCAACAGTCTGGAAGTGTCCTCACATCCCAAGCAGCCAGATGGGTCCTGTTGCTAGGATAGAGATTTTCAACATGCCTGCTGAAAATGTCAGTATGATTTTACCCCAATCCATAGATTCTCATGCACAGCAGCACAGGATGCTTACAGCCGTGTTTGCAGAGGTCTCAAACATTTCACCAGTCAAACAGATTGGTGATCTGTGTGTGTGATGATCCGAGAAAGTGGAGTGAGTTTAGGTAAGCAAACATTTGAGAAACACTCCACTCTTCAAATGTATTATCATGAGAGCGTCAGGAGACTAATTTTCCGCACGACAGCATTCTCAATGTGAACTGCAGAACCTAGTTCATCTCATCATTTTTCTAGATGCCAACCACATTGCAGAAAAAAGATTACCGAAGAGAAATACTTTGGTTGCTTCCACACTGGAGCTCTTTAGCGTTGCTGAGGAGTTGCTTTTCTGCAGTTAGATATCAATCTGGGTGCCAAGCTGAGACATTGCCATAATATTGCTGGCATGACTACACTCACAAGGGTGACAGGTTCGTTTAAAGTGCGGAGACTGATAACAGTTCTTTACACGTCAGCGTTCACGAGAAAGCCTTTGAGCATGGATGTGAAAGGAGCAATTATCTGAGGTTGAACAGATGTCTACACATATCAGTTGTTTATGCATATGCTTTTCTGGAATTTTATAATCCATGATATAAGACTGATAAGCTGAAAGACAAGCTGAAAATTGTAGTTTGGTCAGTCATACTCTATAGCCTGATGCCTAAAGAGATGCCTGTTGGACAAGCTGTTCAGCAGAGAAAGAACTAAGGACGCAGCTAACATTTTGCATTGCCAAATCCTAGGTACTTAAAAGAGATTCTGTTAAGCTGTCGTTCTCAGCATGTAATGACATTCTTCTGTTTGACAACATTGAGCTACCAAATATATTGACGCAATTTCTGATATGCATGTTCTCTGGCAACACCTCATGAAAGTTTAAGCACCATGACCAATTCAGTGCTCAGGATATTTGCAACTTCATGGTCATTGGAAGCACCAAAATGCAGAGCTTGGAAAAGTTACTAGTAACTTTTCCAAGCTCTGCCAAAATGTAACAATAATGAGGAAAATGTACAAGTGATCAGCTTTGAAGGCATCATTTATTATAGTGATTCTGATGACAATTGAACTTAGACCCTTATTGACAGGTGAAGATTAATGAAGAGGCATGAAGTTATACCTTGACTTCAGCCAATGAACAAATGTCAACTGCATAAGTTATTGTCAGTAACATTTGCTATTTGTTATTTAAGATGTAAAATCATATTCATATTCTTATGTTTTGTATGTTTATAAAGGCATTATTGGGAAATATAAGTCTTACATGAATGTTTTTAGCTCTTTGTACATATGATGGTCATACTTCTACACATTAATTGTGGAGGAGGCAGCAATTGCCAAGTTGCAAAATAGATTTTAAATCATTAGGGCTTAACCTCAGCAAATGATATAGTCTTGAAAATTCCCCAAGGGAAGGTGCGATTTGGGTTCCAACTGCTCTTTGGTCTTGCTTGGCGATCACTCGTGACCGAGTAAGATTGTCTTCCAAACTAAAGTCTTTCCATGGGACTCTTGTTAACAAAAACACCAGTGGTTTTGATAGAGCATGTTAACAGCTTCAGTACTCTCTATTCATCCTCTCTTGTAAAATTAACAAATCTCAGACCTAGATTATGTGAAATAAAAAAGTGTATTTTTTAAAATTACAAATCAGTTTTACAGATTGCAGTCATAAATTTGAGATTAGGGAATAGGGCTTCCAGTAGGGCTACGCCTTAGTACCATTTTTAGAAATTAAAAATCTCAACACCATCAAACTACTAATTTGGTTGAAGTCAAACAAACATTTTCATTTAAAAGATTTTAATGGAGACAATCTAAGCCACAGCACAAAGGTCAAAATTGTTACCATACGACAGACTCCCACAAACTGATACTAAGAACATACCATTTTACAGGTATTTTGAATTAGTAAAGTAATTTTACGCACAGCACAAACAGGGTTACCACCCCGGCAGGATTTTACTGGCTTGCCCAGAATTTAACCCTCTTGGCTATCTGCCAGTGTTGGAGGATTTTTTTTTAAGTGGGGTGGGGGACAATTCCAACTGAGACATTCTGCATGTTAGTGCATGAACAGTATGTATACTTTCATGGCACATGTCTGGTGGATGGAGGGCACTAGCACGTCACATGGAAGGTGGTGATTGCTGCCCTTGTAGCGAATATATATAAACCATGAAGGCAGTAAATGCAAATATATGCACACAATGCCCCCACATGGAGCTTCAAATTTTAATAATTAATGACACATTTGGCATGGTGCTTTACATGGGACTTCATCATTGGTATCTCCTAGCAGCTGGAAAGCTATCTTTGGCCTGCCCCCCTTCAGTCACATGACTGCCTACCCTGATGTCTTCTACAGGCCACCTTTCAGGCAGATCAACAGCTGGAGAAACAGCTAGCCTAGGAAGCAGACTGAGATGCCAGACAGTTTCCAAACAGGCAAAGAAACATTATTTTCACAAAGGATGTGGAGGTGGGGCTGTTTCAATGGCAGATATCCTGGCCCCATAACATCTACTTACAGTCTTACAGATGAAGGTCAGAATTTGCTGTCTCAATCCTTCAAGTTGTAAGTCTCTATTTTCCTTCATAAAGTAGAGTATGCTGCTTGGGGCAGGGACCTGTCTTTTTTGCCTAGGATATTTTGTAGAACACCATGTCCACTGATGGTGCTATATAAATGGTGCAGCTAGGTAATTTGTAAATTCTGGAGTTAATGGTCCCGCAAAGGTTCCTCTTTAGATGGGCATATGAAGCATACAACTAACATTTCCACACTACCACCACCTTCCATGCTTTACAACTGCTTCTACATTCCCGATATGTTAGAACAAGTTTGCCAATCCTGTTTAAAAAAACCAACTCTGAACATGTGCAGTTTTGCATTTTAAACTCACTCAAATTATAGCACCATCATTTCCACAGGAATAAAATGGAATTTGCTTCTGATGCCCTGAAGCGAAACACATTTATTTGGGAGTAAGCACCAGTTTGTTGAAGAAAAGGATTGTTGCTTCTTTATTTAAAATTGTTTATAAATGGCTTAATTTTAAAAAAAACCTCTAAGAGGTGCACAATTTAAAACAACAACATCATTAAAAAAAAGTCTAAAACCAATAAAACAGCAATATAAAAGCATATAAAACAGGAATCAGGACATTCGAACACATCAAACAGGGTCTGAAAGAAAGCCTGAGCAAAGAGATAAGTCCTTTACAATGTTGTAAACCGCCCAGAGAGCTTTGGCTATGGGCGGTGTACAAATGTAATAAATAATAATAATTGTCTGAAGCAACCAATGGTTGATGGTTGATGCTTTGCATATGGCAAAGGGCATACAGGGGTAAATAGCAACAAATGCCTGTTTCTGGTTATCACCCCGTGATATTCTGTAGGCTGCAATGCCACAAGTAGAACTGATGATCTAAGTGATCTTACAGGTGTACCCAGAGGAAGGCAATCTAATAAAAAAAAAGAGAGCATCTGTAACCATGTTCATGCCTGGCCAGCTGACCCCTTAACTAAGAAAGGGTTAGCCTGGCATACCCTTGTTTGCTGCTGCCCATATCATATGCTTTCTGGGTGGTCATTTGTCCCCTCTCCTGGATTTCATCCCCAGTGCCCAGCCACTGTACGTAACCACTGTATATGAACTAAACACTACCATAATTACCTTAATCAGAACCTCACAAAGGGCTAGGGTCAGACTTGAAATCATGGGGATTACCTGTAATTACAGGTGGGATGTATTTGACACTGCAGTGAGTTCTCTTCTGAAATTAGACAAAACTTGCTTTATTTGGAAGTACTGATGTCGTAAGCAGGTGTAGTGAAGTGACCAACAGATTGATTAGGATGTTGCTGGTCTGATTTCTGCTTCTGGCACGACTGATTAGGTAACCTTAGGCAAGGTCCTCAGCCTCCCTCCTGGGCAGCATAGGGATAATAGTACCAATCTACTTCACAGGGTTCAGGTAAGGATTACAAGATAATACATGCCAAGTGTTCTGAATAATCCAGAGCACTATATAAATGCTAAGTATTTCAGTGGGGTAGTCGTATTTGTATGTTGCAGCAGAAATAAATCTTAAGGCACCTTAAATACTAGCAAATTTATTATGGCATAAGCTTTCATGAGCCAGAGGCCACTGTGTCAGATATGCCACAAGACCCTTAGGTTTTTTTTTAAAAAAGTAATAAAAAATTAAAGGAGAAGGCATGATACAGAATACATTAATATGTCACTGAAAATAATAACCCTGAGAAAATATGATTAATATAGATAGGCAGCTTATAATAATGAAAAATAAATATATTGTTGAATTTTATCTTGGTAATTAGTGTTGCAAAAATTGATGAAGAGAGCCCAATTTTCTATACATTTATTGGTTTGAGGATTGCAAAATATGTTGATTGTGGCAATCTCCTAGATTTTTCTAATCCAGTCTCTGATTCAGGGTGCTTCTGTGGATTTCTGCATCCTAGAGTATTGAAGGAACTGGCTGAAGAACTCTCAGAACCACTGTCTATTATCTTTGCGAAATCATGGAGGACTGGTGAAGTGCCGGATGACTGGGGGAGAGCTAATGTTGTCCCTATCTTCAAAAAGGGCAAAAAGGAGGACTGAGGGGAGATATGATAGCACTCTTTAAGTACATGAATGGTGAGAGAAATGTATATAAAATGTTGCTTTTTCAGAATATTCTAAGGATAAATAAAATATGTGATTTTATTGTTAAGAATAAATGGTTAATAGGTTAATAGACTGTTTGCAGTAGATAATTCTATAGAAGCTGGAGTTAACGTAGATAGAGAAAAGGGGCTTTTTCTTAGAATAGGACATCTGTCTGAAGTTCAAACAAAGTAGCCAGAACAGACAGTTTGTGGTCAAGTTCCACTTCAAAATAGAAAGGGGATTTACACTTGACTAATTCAGCTGATGTTTTTAGCCCTTCATTGCTTTGCTTGATGTAAAGGGAGTTTTTATGCTTAGTTAATGAAGAGGGGAGGGGAGCAATATACCATATATGGGAAATAATAAATAAGGGTATAAGGTAGCCTAAAACTGAGGAGTGGGAGATGTAAACAGGGGAGGAGTTTCATGTGACAGGGACAGGCAGATCTGATAGGCTGTGAACCCTGGAAGTACCTGACCAATGGGGAAAACAGGGGAGGGCATGAAGCGTCGGGCTAGGGGATAAAAGATTTGTACCAATGTCATTTGGGTGTGTCTGCCTTCTGGTAGGACACCCGTCCTTGCAAGTATGAAATAAAAGCTTTTAAAATTGATTCACACTTGTCTCTGTCGTGGGTCTTCCACAGGAGACCGTTTTTGGGGTCTCATAGGAGGTTTTTCCCTTAAGGAAAACCACGTTTCTTACAATGGTTGTCACACAGGGGAGGGCCAGGATCTCTTCTCAATCATCCCAGAGTGCAGGACACGGAATAATGGGCTCTAGTTGCAGGAAGCCAGATTTCAACTGGACATCAGGAAAAACTTCCTAACTGTTAGAGCCATACAACAATGGAATTACCTAGAGAGGTAGTGGGCTCTCAGACAGTGGAGGCATTCAAGAAGCAGCTGGACAGCCATTTGTTGGGAATGCTTTGATTTGGATTCCTGCATTGAGCAGGGGGTTGGACTTGATGGCCTTATAGGCCCCGTCCAACCCTACTATTCTATGATTCTATGATTTCCAGTGGAACACAATGCATATTCTTGCAGCTATTAACAAATTCAGTACAGTACTAATTGCCAGTATATTGGTTTGACTACTTCTTTATATAGCAAAATATTGTTTTTTGGGGGGAATTATGAGGTAAATGGTAATCTGTCATCTGCTGAACCTTAAACAATATGTATCTCTTGAAGAAGACTGTTACATTTTAATTCCAGATTCCAGAAAGATTATGACACTGAAAAAGGAACAGAAAACTCAAATGTTAAACAAAATAGTCAACTGTACTAAAATAGATTATTAAAGTTAATGATTGCAAGACTCTTACAGGGCAGTCCTTTGCATGATTACTCAGAAATAATGCATCCTACTGGTCTGACCCAGCAGGGTCTTTTTATGTTCTATTTAATGCAATGCTTACTCCCAGGTAAGTGTATGTAGCACTGCAGACCATTAATCGTTATTGAATTATTTATCATGTCAGTTGTTCATCCCTGTTATGTACTGGTATTCTCATGCTAAGCTGTATTCAGTGGTTCACAAAAGGAGCAAAATCTCTCACTTGATTTGGCCAGATGCATAATCAGAGTGATGCTTGCCTGTTCTCAAAGTTCTCCAGATCACAGCCTAGTAGTCAGAGATGGGATGGCTGTGGCCTTCCAGATGTTGGACCACAACTCCCATCAACCCTAACTATTGGCTATGCTGGCTGGGGCTGGTGGGTGCTGGAGTCTAACGTCATCTGGAGGCCCACAAGTTCCTCATCCCTGTCCTTCCAGGGGTGGCCACTCCGTGGCTCTCCAGATGCTGCTGGACTACAGCTCCCATCATCCCTGGCCATGAGCTGTGTTGGCTGAGACTGATGGGAGCTGTAGTTCAGGAGCATCTGGCGAGCCACGCAATTCGGTTCTCTCATGAAGCTAGAAAGAGGGCGGAACTACGTTTCTGTAGTGAAGGGGAGGAGGGGAATCGGTGTAGCGACACTCAAGGCCTAATTTACGGCGACGCCTCCGCCACGGCCTCAGGGCAGGGAGAAAAAATGGCGGCGGCATCTGAAGAGCGGCCGCCGCCGCAGCCGCCGTTTGTGGCTGGACCTGCTGCTCCTTCCACGGTGGGCATCGCCTCCTCACAGGGGTCGACCGGAGGCCCCGGGCCCAACCCGCTCTCGCGCAAGCTCCGCAAAGTGCTGGAGACACGGTTGGAGGCGGACAAGGTGAGCGAGGCAGGCTTGGCTGACGGGCTCCCTTTTTCCTCCCTTCCTTCCTGGCAGGTGTATCGAGGGAGGCTACACGGACCTCTTTTTCCTCCTTGAGCCATTCTTCCCCCTTTAATCCCGTTCCTTCTACTTCCCTTGCCTTGGCAGAGGAAACTCTGCAAGGTGCGAGGGAATAAACGCGCTCTACTAACCCTTCTCAAATGAAAACATAAGGGATTGTGGTTGTCAAGTGAGAGTCTCATGGAGACTTTAACAGCGCAATCCTATTCATAAATTGGAAGGGGCATCGAGTCCAGCTCAATGCAGGAATCCAGCTTAAAGCATACCCGGCAGGTGACTGTCCAGCTGCCTCTTGAGTGTGTGTTGGAGAGCCTACCACCTCCCTAAGTATGTCTACTCGGGAGTAAGACCCATTGAGTTCAGTGGGGCTGACTCCCAGGGGATAGACCCTCCGTGGCACAGAGTGGTAAGCGGTGGTAACGCAGCCGAAGCGCCGGAGGTGGATTCCAACGGAAGGAGGAAGTCGAATCTCCGGTAAAAGGGGTCGAGGTCCACTCAGCCTTCCATCCATCCGTGGTCGGTAAAATGAGTACCCGGCATATGCTGGGGGGTAAAGAAAGGCCAGGGAAGGAACTGGCAATCCCACCCCATATATACGGTCTGCCTGGTAAACATCGCAAGACGTCACCCTAAGAGTTGGAAACGACTCGCATTATAAGTGCAGGGACACCTTTACCTTTAACTCCCAGGGGAGTGCATATAGGCTTGCAGCCTGAATTACTTACTCTGGTTTAGTAGTCCCATTGACTTCCCAAGGATTGCTGCCTGAACACTGAATAATAACCTGTCGTGTGCCAGATTCTAAATTGGCCAGAACTGTTCTTGACAGTGTTTAACAACATTTTTAATCTGACAGGGGATCTCATGATTGTTAACAGAAGAGTGGCAACTGGAACACTGTCAACAACATTTATAGTGGTGGGTGATGGGAGAGAACTTTGGGTCGTTGAATATAGGGACTAGAAAAATAGAGAATGTTCCTGCTAAATTAAGAGAGTTACGAGTTTTTAAATTTCTGCTGGAGTCTTCACAGCAGTGTTGATCCTGCTGTATACTTGGTGTCTGGCAGCTCAGTGTATGTACTGGCTCCATCAAAGAGCATTGCTTTGAGGTGACATGAGGTTATACAGAAGTTCTGTCTGATGGCCCCACTCCCTCATGCAAGTCATCAGGTGGTGAACATTTATGAGTGAACTGTTCTAGAGGTGATGTGATATTAATGAGCTGCTAAACAGAATAAGCAAGCCATATGAAAATATGTTTTGTGAACTAGATCTGATTATTTATGGAATGGGTATTGAATCTCCCGTGTAATTGGAGTGTCCATATATAAATACAGGTGGGGAGAATGCTTTTGCTCACAGGTTCTATTTGGGGGCTTCTGTGAACATCTCATTGGCCACTATGAGAACAGAGTGCTGGACTAGATTAGCCTTTGGCCTGATCTAGCAAGGCTCTTCTCATGTTCATGTTGCAGAGTCCATAGTTTTTACCATGTAGTAGAATGTGATCTATGATTTGAGGTCTGTACTACACTAACACTCATTGATCTACCACCATAAAACTCAGATCCAGTCCTTTATGGCATTGCCATGGTGTAAAAGGATGCATCTGAGGCATGGATTGTTGTGACTGCTATGCACAGGTCACAAAAATCAATCATCTGCTCGGATTTGTGCCTGCTCTAAAAATCAGAGGCCCCACACTTAGTGATGCTGCTGGGATGCAAAAATACAGGTTTGAGGTACAGATCCTCTTTTCAGGCAGACCATAAAAATTCTTCATCTAATAAAAACTCTTATTGCTGTGCACAAATTACTCTGTAAAAATCATAGGTCCAGTGCAGTCTGTGGGCACAGAGCTTTGATTGGACAAAGTATCTGAGGTGTCTCAAGTAACTAACTCATTCTAACTGAGCTACCTTTTGTTGGTCTGGGTGTAACTGTTGAAAGGTAGGCGTTTGAAGCACGCAAAGCTGTTGCTTTCACAAACGTTCAGAACATAATGGTTATTAAAATACCCTGTGTTGATTCCTTTGGCTGAAAAAGAACATTGTAAGGGTCTCAGAGGTTTCTAACTCTCTACCCCAGTTCACATAGGGAAGTTTGTTTCAGCTTATGAAGCTGCATATCAGCAGCTACATCATAAATCTCATTTGAGCCTTACTGTACTGACTGAATGCATCTTTTGCTGCCAAAAGGAATGAGCAGTCCCATTTGGAATCACGAGTTGCATGCAGCTATGGCTGGGATGATGCCATCGAGTTGGTCTTTGCTACACTGGTCAGAGCTGAAGCTATTTACAAGAGTTGATTGAGTTGACTGTGGTATAATTATATCAATATTGTGTTTTATATTGATATTTATATTGAGTATTTAATCATATATTTGCTTTGAATTGTAAGATAGTTTACTATTTTAACATGTGATTGTATCGGAAAATCTGAAGATGTGTTCTCTTCTGATATGCATGTGTGTTTGTGTGAGTATGTTTATAAGAAGTAGTTCATTTTGTATATGAACTGTCAACATGGTCTTTATTTGTTTTTATAGGAAATGTTAGAAGCTCTCAAGGCTCTTTCAGCCTTTTTTCTAGAAAACAGCTTGCGTACCAGAAGAAATTTACGTGGAGATATTGAACATCGCAGCTTAGCTATAAATGAAGAATTTGTTTACATTTTCAAGCAAGTGAAAGAGGTATGCCTTTTTTAATTATTAGCTCTAAATGTCCAGCAGGAAACTGACTATAAAACAAGTAGTTGCTCTCAAGGCAAATGCACTTTATTAACTATGAGTATGATTCAGAGATTTGTACAAATCTGCTATTTTTTGTTAGATAGTATTTTAATTATACATTCTTCTGTTTTGAGAAGTACACTGTTATGGAAAGTTGATACTTTCATAACCTCAGTAGAATTAAAACATCTTGGCCCAATTTGCACGTAAGGGTGAATGAAGCCACGTGTGGGTACTTAGAGGAAAAATTGTGACCGTTTCGCTCCTCCATTCTGCTGTAGCACTAACCATAGCTCAGCCATGGTTTGACTTAGTGTTATGTCCAAACCTGGGCTCATGGCTTGTCTTGCTCCAGAGAAATTATGAGCGGTAAGCCAAGAACAGACCTTGGCTCAATGTTACATGTGAACCAGGCCATTACATCTCTAATGAAACAGTTCACATTAATGCATGTAATCAAAGAGTCAAAATAACAAACATTTTATTTTTTCAAAAGTTATTAAAGGGAGAATTTTGCCTGCATTTTTTTCCCATTGTCTATGTTACCAACTGCAACAGAGACGACAGAAAGGCAATTCAGAAATACGCAGCAAGTTCAATGGGGGGGGGGGTTACTCCCTAGTAAGTATATGTTTAGGATTGCAGCCATATTTGATGGCACAATTTTATGCAGCCCAAATTAAATATTTGATGGTGCAGTCCTATACATGTTGATTAGGAAGCCCTAACAAAGTAGCTCATAATAACTTAATGAATGTAAATATCATTGAAAAGATTTCCAGTAATGAAATAACAATTTCATACAAAAATCTAATTATCTTACAAAAACTAACAGCAGTGATTAAAAATAAAACAACATTTTTAAGGGGGGAAAACACTAAATTAGTAGGAAATATCAGTAGTAATGCAAAAAAGTAAAAACCCTGCAAAGTCCACTTAAAAGATAATAAAGAAATGGGCCGTATTATATTGTTTAGGGGGGAACTAATGGGAGCCCCCAACGAAAAGGACTTGTCTCTGGTGACTGCCACTCTAATAGATCGTGATGGGAGGCTTGCAAGCAGGGCCTCTCAGGCTCACCTTGAGGCACAGTTGGGTTCAAATGGGCATAGGCGGTCCTTCAAATAATCTGGTCCCAAACATAGGGCCTTAAAGGTTAATACAAGGATTTTAGATTGGGCCCAGAAACAAATTGGCTGTCAATATGACTGGTACAGTATAGCACCAGGCAGCTGCATTCTGTACCATCTAAAGTTTCAGAACCAGTTTCAGAGGCAGCCCCGCATAAAGCACTACAGTCATCTATGTAATCAGGACATGTGCAACTGAAGCAAGATTTGTTTTTTTCAGCTGAGTTGCAGCTGGCCAAATCTGGTAAAAGGCACCCCTACCCAAAAACATCACCTGTGCTTCCAGAGATAGTGCGGAGTCCAGGACTCTCATGCTGTGAATCTTTTCAAAAGAGGACTCTGTAGCCTGCATTGCATCAGTGGTGCAGATTATTATATTTATTTATTGCATGTATATCCCACCTTTTTCTCCAAGGAGCTCAAACTGGCTTACATGGTTCTCCTCCTAATTTTATCTTCACAGCAACCCTGTGAGGTACGTTAGGCTGAAAGACAATGAGTGGCCCAAGGTCACCCAATGAGCTTCATGGCTGTTGAGGATTTGAACCCTGGTCTCCCAGGTCCCAGGCTAGTAGCACTACACTACACTGGCTCTCCACTCTACGTTATTATAATTATATATATTATTCAAGTGTATAATGTATAAAATTATAATAAAAAACATACCAGTCAGTTGTGACAGGAAGGCTTGAGACTGTCATGCCTGAACCTTTTATCACTGATACCGTAAGCTTTCTGGACTGCTCTTGCAGTATTGCTTAGACCTCTGTGAACCCACCTGTATGTCCCTGAAGGAAATGATTAGGTGCTAATTCCATTGTGTGGCTCAGTTAGTTGTCAAATAGGGGGAGAGGAGGAAGAAGCATGGGAGATAGTTTGTGGGACTGATTGGACCTGGCTGTGGCTAAGTATGTTCATATTCTGGAACTGAAAAACAGCCATGTTGGCAAAAGAGGGAACTTGTAAAGACAACAGTTAGCCTGTCTTCCAGAATGATTCTATGGGGAAGGGGTAGAAAATCTCAATGTGTGTGCTAGTGTTTTAGGTCACTGGTCTGTTTCTTTGCCCTTTCAGGAACTTGAAAGCATAAATGAAGATGTGAAGTTTATGAGTAACTGCTGCCAAGACATGACCAATCATTTGAAGGTAAAGAGAGGCGTGTGTGTGTGCAGATGTGGTAATCTCTGGCACATTGGGAATTTGTATTTTCGCTAACACAATACCTTGTCCCAGTTCAACATGTAGAGAGGACTGTTGATCCCAGTCTGAAGATTTTTTTTACAGACAAGGGTATTGTAATGCCCAACAGGATTCCCTCTATGAAATTAGATCCAGGTTAATTTCTACATTGAAAACGGATCTATGCTTGCATTCCTTTGGTGTTCAGAAATCTACTTCATCTGTTGATCTTAATAGTGCATCTTGTATGCATGCAAGCTCTCTGTACACATCATTCTGGGCTGGGGTACCTGTCTACATGTCATATAGGTAATAGTTTTAAAACAATTTTCTAAAGGTCATTTCTTTCAATGAATCATCAGTCAGTTTAATGGGATGGATCGGTTGTTACATTTTTATCCCACCTTTCCTTTAAGGAACTCAAGGCAGTGTACATGGCTCTCCTTCCCCTTTTATCCTCACAAGAATCCTGTGAGGTAGATTAGACTTGGAGAAGGTGACTGGCCCAAGGTCATGGTTAAGTGGGGAATTGAATTTGAGTTTCCCCAGTCCTAATCCAACACTCTAGCAGCTAGCTACTTCAGCACAGTTGCTGCACCAGTGTACTGAATTTGGCTCTAGTTCAAGTAATAGAAAGACAGTATATAAATGCAGAAAATGCATACCTTGGATTATGTATTTGTTAAAAAAAAAAGGTTTGTTTCTGAAACAAAACTGCCTTCCCACCCACTCTTCTGCTTTGTTTGGTTTGAAACAAATGAAAACAGTAGAAATATACCTTACTGAGTTTAATTTTAATTATTCTGGTTTGTGTTCCAGGCAACCAAGGAGCAAACCCAGGATTTAATAGTAAAGACAACTAAGCTTCAAGCAGAGAAGTACATAATTACCTTTTTGTGACATTCAGTGTCAAATGAGAGTGGTTTTGTGGATTCTGTTACTTTTACACTTACTATGCAGGTTCCTTAGGAGGCCCATAGGAGCCATGTGGTAGTGGCATAGAGGCTCTCCACATGATTAGTATGATCTGTATGGTAATCATCTTGCAAGCACTATGGTCTCAATCTACATTTGCTGTCCAATGAAAGTGAGGTTGGTTTCTGCATGGGGGCCATAACACCTGAATCCCCATAACCTGATGCAAAAGTTAAGGATTATTTTTATGCTCCCAAAACAGGAGTTGAATGCGAACAGGTATGGAAATGTAACTGCAGTTTGCAATAGAATATGAACTATAAAATGTGTGAAATAAATGAGAATTGCCATAAAGCGACACAAGCCTTTTAATTGCAGCCAGATGTTAGAACAGAAAGCACAAATAGCAGATGCTTTCATAGCAGAATTCCAGCTTTCTCCAGAGGAGATGAGCATCCTTCGAGGCACAAGAGATGGGCCTGTTACAGAGGTAAGTATCCTGAGCATGCGCAGCAATAATATTCTAGCATAATAGGTAAAATCTTTCTATTCTGGTCATTCTATTCCTTTTGTATAGTAGGTTCTTTGTAGCTCCTAATGTAACTTTGAGAGTGACGTTTGAGAACATTATCGGAACAGATGTTTTGGCTAGATATATATACATCCTAAGATGCTTTCCCTTCAGGGTTCCTCATTATTATTTTAAGGAAATTAATTGAATATCTAGGAAGCTCCTGTAGGACCCCAGAGGGTAGCCTAGAATTGACATATCAATTTTTAGATCATATATTGGAATTTTTGTGAAATATTTTATAATATGATCTGATCCTGCCACCTTCTTTAAAGTGCGTACCTGTAGTCCCAATGGAGTTCTTCCCACTATCTGAACCAAGCAGTGACAGATCAGACAAGTTCAAATCATTTTAAAGATTTATTAAGCTGTATCTACAGCAAACACACACGCAAAAGCAACACATTCAGTCTTACGTGGAATGGTCTCTTGAGTTTGCAAACAAAGGTGATCTCCAGTTGCCACAAGCACAGATCTGACCTAGAGCCAGTTCTTCCTCCTATCCCTTCCTTCCAACTCTTACTTGGCTACTGCATAGCTGGTTCCTCTCACCCCACTTTAACTATAGCCTTTATGCCCTTTACTATCTCCATTTGAATTGGGAGGATTGGCTCCATTCAAAATGGGCTGATTGGCTCCTCAGATCTTTGTCTTCACCTCAGTGATAGATCTCTCACTGAGTTCCTTGCCCTGCTATTCCAGATAAGCTATGCTAATTTGACCTCCCAGTACACTCCACTCAGAACACGCCTACTGTGCTTGGTCTCTCATTTTCTTATCTTTAACCTTGACACTTGCCAGCTCTGTCCAACTAAAACTCTTGTGTGAAACCTCTTAATGCTGAAATCTGTAACTTAAGCATATTTGTTGCTGAAGACTTGTGTTCATCAATTCTATATTTAAAAATGCATTCAAGCATTCTCTGCCTCCTAAGCCTCACTTCTTAGTTGTGAGGGTTTAACTGCTTTTTGTCAGTATTTGTCCCATGATTTTGTACCCCATGGTTTCCCCTTTTTCTGCCTATAATTAATAAAATGTTATCGGCCATTTTATACATTTATCTGTCTGTACACAGTCAAGTTATTCTAGTCCTACAAATAAAAGGGAGGAAAAATCTCCCTTGAAAACGTACAATATGGCTTGTCTTATACTTCATGCCTAGCCGTGGCCTTTAAATGTAGGCAAAACATATCTAATTTGTGAAGCTAGAGAAATCATATTTGAGATGATGGTTATGAGCTAAAGCTCTTGTCTTTTTATAGTATTGCTTACTTTGATTGACCTCAGTTCTCTAGAGATCTTTCTTCTCAGCAGAAATTCTTTTACCCGGAAAGAATGTGGCCTGTAGTGTAATTATCTGAGTGCGTTTCTGGGTGGACAGTTTGCTTAAAAAATGTCAGTGCCTTTTAATCTTGTTTTTCTTTTATTTAAGAACTTTTTTAAAGTATTAGGAAGAGTAAAGCAAATTCACAATGATGTTAAGATTCTTCTGCGGACAAACCAACAGAGATCAGGGTGAGTGCTTGCTGAACAGCTGCAAAGCGATACCTGAAGTAGTAGTCATGATTCAGTTCAAGCAGTATAAAGTGAGCTATGAAAATTTTGGGGGGATAAAGGGTTTAAGGATGCTTTTATTTACATAAAACACTTTTTGTTAAAACCTTAAAACATTTTACATTTGCAGCCTAGAAATTATGGAACAGATGGCTTTGCTTCAAGAGACGTCTTACGAACAGCTTTACCGATGGGCCCAAGGTACCTTTAGTTTTTGCAGATAATTATTTTTCTTGAAAAGATGCTTATTTAAAAGTGTAAGCACTTATTTAATCCTGGGATTTTTAAAAATATGTAAGCCAGTACTCTGTGGTCAGCCATCTTGGTTGAAAATAGCCCCAAAATCATTATGGTGTATAGAAAAAATCATTTTAATGTGTTTATATTCCACTTTTCAGGCGGACCTCACTACGTGGTCTATATAAAATTATTAAAACAATAAGCATCAACAGCAATTATTCAGCAAAATAAAACAGACAAATAAGGGAAAGAAAGCCTTTTTGCAAATGCTTGCGGTCAGCCCAAGCAGAACCAACAGCATCACCTTAACCCCCTCTCTCCCTTCCCTCCTCCTCTCTTTCATATCCCATCCCACCATAGGAGGAGGCTTGATTCCTCTTTTGGGGCCAGAAAACTACTTTTCTAGCAATGTACTTGAGCCAACACTGGCTAGCTGGAGACCACACAAGTGAAAGACAGAACGTTTGATAATTTCATGTGGACATTTTGATGAGAATTGACAGAACTGTGCCTAGTTTAGAACTGTCTGAAGGTTAATTTTATAAAAGAAATGTTTTAAGGTTCTGGGATGCTTAATTTACAACATTCCCTTATTAAGCTTCCTTATTAACCCCTTGGACTCCTGTTCCAAGAACTGCTTATTTGGAAATAAGCAACTTTGACTCAAATCACAGCCCTGTGGCAGAACTGCCAAATCAGCCACCTAGGCCATGAGATGAGGATCTTTTCAAACAAGATTGTTAGCTGCAAATGGAATTAAAACAACTTTTTATTAATTATTTTCACAACACTATAAACACTGATCATGCTTTAGAGTCGTTTTTCCTGCTAGAACCTTCCAACAACCCTTTGAATGAATTTTGTACTATTAACATTTTGCAGAATTACAGCTGAGCCTAAAAATTATTGGCTGCTCAGTTCCAGCTCTGGCTGAACAGAAATTTGGTTTCCAAGAGCCATGTCTTAACACTGGGGGCTGTATGTAATCTGTGAACTAAATGATTTTAAACAGTCAAACTCTGTATCGAGAAAAGCTGGATTCTGCTGCTTGTATTAAGCACATTTCCATTTATTGGGCTGTTTTGCATAATTCTTAAAAATCAATGGAACTTCTGAGTAGAAACATATAGGATGGTGCGATTAGTCATTTGATACCACGGTCAGTCCCTACGAGGATCTGAGATATACTACATCTTTGCTTTTACATCTTCAGGCTTATCTCTGCAACTCCAAGAGCTGAAAGCTGTCTTTAAAATATGGTCACAAAGATTACTGGGTTGCCACTGTTTACACCCAGGACCCGACTCTGGTCTCATGTGCAGATATCTGCTTCCATGGTAGAATTGCAGAATCAGCCTCCTTGCAGTATCTTCTCTGGAGCATGCCAAGCAATTTATAAGTCATAATCGACAACAACAATTCATATAAAATAATTATTTTTACCACACTTATTGTACAAGAAAAACTCAATGTGGCTTGCAATAAACAAGCGACTCCTTTTTTTAAAAAGACCATTTTGATGATGGCAATAATGAAAACCAGAATAAAGATTCCTGACTAAGGATAGCAGTCTGCACTTTCATAACACTTAACACAGTGAAGTGAAAAGAGCAGATTTAAAAGGTTAACAGTTTTACTGTTGGCTTGATGACCTTTGTTTTTTTACAGGTGAATGCAGGTCTTTAACCCAAGAATCCTGTGACATTTCTCCAGTTCTAGCTCAAGCAATGGAAGCTTTGCAAGACAGGCCTGTTCTCTATAAGTATGTTTCATATTTTAGTTGCAGCACATAATATGGCCAAAATTAATAGGCTGGGGCCTCATTTTTCTGACCAGAAGGTAGATTCAAAAGTTGCACGTTCATGATGAAATTAAACTCTTCCAAATACGTGGAACTTCTATCACTCCACGTCAATCTTCATTCTTCCTACTAAGGATTTGGGATAACTACCTGTCACATCATTGTGCTGTGTGTTTCTTTGCCTCATATCATAACATTATTTTTTACTGGATGAGATGGCAAATTGTTAAGGCCTCAGTGAAGATCAGTAGATGGGGGGGCCGATGGCCTCAAAGGCAGGCCTCACTCTAGCCTCAACAGCCAGTGCAAAGAATTCCTAACTTTATTATTGGTGTTTATATATAATTTTCTACCCTGAACAACTCTATCTGTCCCCATCCCATCTATAGCATAAAATCATGGGAGTTGGAAGGAACCTCAAAGGTCATTTAGTCCATCCTTTTGCCAGTGGAGGAAACCCACTATTACAGTATCCTTGATAGGTGTCCATCCAGCCTTTGCTTAGAAACTTCTACTGGAGGAGAATGCACAACCTTCTGAAACTGCCTGTTCCACTGTTGAACAGCCGTTACCGTCAGAATGTTCTTTCTAATGTTCAGTGTAAATCCTTTTTCTTGTAATTTGAACCTCTTTAGTTTGGGTCATATCCTCTGGAGCAATGCAAAACAAATCTTCATCTATGTGGCAGCCCTTCAAAAAATTTCAGAAAAACTGCATCTGATGTGGCAAAAAGGATGGTTGCCCTTTCATAGTTTCTTATTCCAGTCCCCACCTGTTTAAATGTTGAATCACTCCAAGAAAAAAGCTTAGAGGTCCCAGGGAGGGGCAGGGGGAGGAAATGAAGACCAAAGAACTTTGACACGTATTGATTGCAGTATCAGCATCATAAGATTGATTGTAAATAGAAGAGAGTATCCAGAAGGTACTCTGCTAATGTCCAGTGACCCTTTTGAATCTCTGACCTTTTCATTGTGGTCCAGATTCATAAATGACAAAACAAGAATACACAGAATGAAAACATGGACCGTTTCAAGTTAAAGTTTTTTCCAAAACACAATGGAAGACTTGTTTGCCAAAATATACAAGAAAAATGGCAATAGTGCACAATGACATCAAAACATAAAATCTGATAAAGTGGATGTCCTGGTTTTGTTTGTTCGTTGCAAAATATTTGCTATTAGTAAGCATAACCTCAGTAATGGTGTTGATATCCACTAAGTTCCTCAACCCTATTGTTTACCTGATTTGAAAGGGGCCAGATCAGTTTCTTAGCTGGGGGTTTCCACAATGCTTGGTACTTTGATGTAATGAGTGACTTTCCTTTTTTTCAGGAGCAGTTGACTAATTTCTTATTTATAGTTTGTAAAATGTAAGAATGCTGACAGTGCTTGAGATTAACCACAAGGTGGCAATATTGGAACACCCACCAAATTCTGTACTCTTGCTTTCTTACCTTTATCAGACATGCCTTGCTGAAATTCATCCTAAAAATGTGTCTACATTTTTAAGGTCTTCATAACACAGTGGCCCAGTTCACATGTAACACTAAACTATGATTTAACACTAGGTGGAGGAACTTCAGCGAATCTGAGCAAAACAACAGGTCACGCACCTCCCTCTCTTCCCCCCACCTGCCCCCCCCCAAGCTGGTAGGATAGCATCTGCAAAGTTAATTTTCACTTTCAAATAATCTGGACGTAGCAGAACATTCAAATCAGGAAATCTGGTTTAAAGCAAACTCTTGTCATTTTCAGAATAAACAGCTTCAGAACCATAGGTTATGAAGCTGGCTTATTAAACTACCAAGCTTTCATTTTAAACCAGGATCCCCGGTTGAACCTAATGCTAAACTGACACCTGGTGAATCTAATTTGGCCCATGATCCACAGGTTCCTCATCCCTACTTAAAAAACAACACCACAACCACCAATATAATAGCTGAATAAATGCCCAAACTTTTTAGTGTATTGTAATTCCCCATCTGGAACTATATCAGAATAAACATAGGTTACCTCAACCACATATCATTTATTCAAAGAATCCATTATCTTATAAAACAAACCACTTGATCCTCTGCTGGGAGGGTATGGCATAATACCAAGCAATTTCCCCCAATAATTTCCTGACCATTAGAAGTATTTTTGGAGGACTAGTGGGAAATCTTCAGACAATTCAATTCTGTGCATATCATGTTTACATTCCCATAAAGCAAGGCACCCTGATTATTGTGGCAAGATAAAATAAGTGTATTTTAGTAAGTGCTTCTTCGTTTCCACGGTAGATACACCCTTGACGAGTTTGGAACAGCCAGAAGAAGTGCCGTGGTCCGGGGTTTTATTGATGCTCTTACTAGAGGAGGACCAGGAGGAACTCCCCGGCCTATTGAAATGCATTCCCATGATCCTTTGAGGTACAATAGTCATGGAAGTATACATTGCATAGTGGTTTTGTTGCTAGATAGATACATCAATTAATGCAGCAGAGATTTTGGTTTTTGGTTTTAGATATGTAGGAGACATGTTGGCATGGCTGCATCAAGCTACTGCTTCTGAAAAAGAGCATCTGGAAGCCCTGCTAAAACGTATAACTACTGAAGGTATTTTTCACTCTCAAGAAATGTGTATTTGGAATCTTCAGAGGAAGATGTATGTGGTAATAAACAATTGCCAGTGTACTTCAGCAGATATTTTTGTATATGTGTAATTGGAATATTGGGGTGGGGGAGGATGGTAAAAGGCCTTCGTAAGCCCAAGCTGTGCTAAAAGAGATGTGGAAAGTAAGGCAAGTTGGATTTGGGCAGTTTTAATAAAAACACGTAGAATCTATGGGCTGTATTCAATGCGCTAGTGGAAACCAGTGCAAGGATTCCTGCAACAGGACTCCCTCCCCAATGCATCCCCTGAACCATCCCCTTATCTGCTTCAGAGAGTCAGGATAAACCCCAGAACAGTGCATGGGAGAAGAAGGGAGATTGTTCCATTGGGCAAGCAGAAATGCTTGCGGTGACGGAAAGATCTCTTTAGCGCTACGTTGAATACAACCCAGTGACAGCTGTGGCAAAACTTTGGCCCTCCAGATATTAGTAAACTGCAACTCCCATCAGGAGATAGCTAATGGCAAGGGATGATGGAAGTTGTAGTTCTGCAACATCTAGAGGGCTAAAGATTCCTCACACCTGATCTGTGAGGTGACAGAGTTGCCTAGGTGTTCCCTCTTTCAAGAGTGTGTGTGTTTTTGGATGATAGGAAGTGTGGCTTTTGAAATTTCTCTGAAGAGCATTCACTCTGTTTACGTTCAGGAGTGGAAGAAAATATGCAAGAAGTGATTGGACACATCACAGAAGGTGTTTGCCGGCCTCTTAAGGTGCAGTATTTTGGTGTATGTGACCCCCTTGGCATAAGAGTTCATTTAATGACAAGATGTATTTTCTCATATTCCTATAGACAAAGAATGAAAAGGCAATTTAAAGACATAAGTTGTTGGAAAACATTTATTCTTATTTTTATTTATTATTATTATTATTATTAAAACTTTAGCACTTCACTTCTCTGGTTGCTGGTAACAGAGGAACAAGAGCTGCCAGCAGGGGAGGGCTGCCACTGTCCTCGTCGCGGCAGCAGCAGCAGCAGCAGCATCGGCAGCGCATCCATACCACCCCAACCTCACCACGACCCTGCCCTCCCCCTTCTTATTATACAGCCACAAGAGAGTGGCTGTATACTATAGCCTGCATGGATTTTTCACATTCTGCCATGTTAAATTGAAAATACCCCCCATGCCATTCTGCTGCTTCCTATAAGCTCATTTCAAAACAAAATTGTACAAAACATATTGTCCTGAACCCAGAAATGCTTGCTTAACAACCCTGTACGTTTTCATGGTGATACACAAAACACTCAGTGAGAATCTAGAGATCAAATTGTAAAACGAGGAAAAAAAATCCAGACCCCTGTTGGATGTTTTTCTGTCAGTGGTCTCATAATTTATTGAAATTAATTAAAAATCAGCCGTGTTCACAAAGTACCTGTAATCCTATTACTGACCTTGCCCCACACTCTGACCTTCATCTTCTGCAGTTTAAAATTTTTTTTTAAATGCATGGCTGATTTTTAATTAATTAACAAAATTTAAAATTGGAGTCTATGATAGCACAGGCATGCTCAGTAAGAACCAACTGTCAGTGTTCTAAAAGACAGACTAACAGCTGTTTGTCTTGGCTAATCAGTGGGCCACACCAAATCCAGACATTTATTCCACTTTAATCCATCATTGCTTCCCCCAAAGAATCCTGGGAAGGGTGCTGAGAGTTGTTAGGAGACTTCTGTTCCCTTGACAGAGCTCCAGTGCAGTTTAACAATCAGCCCCTCTTCTGGTGATTATAGCTGTGTGAGGGGAATAGGGCATCTCCTAACAATTCTCAGCACCCTTCACAAACTACAATTCCCAGGATTTGGGGGGGGGAAGCCATGACTGTTTAAAGTGGAATAGATGGTGTGGATGTGGCCAGTGACAGCTTTGTTTTAAATTTGGGTGGGATACTACACATGTCTGCTATAGAATAAAAAGGTGGGGGAAACCCTGAAAAATAATGATGCTGTTCACAGTGTTTTCCTTTTGGAAAGAAAGGGGCTTCCTTTCTACCCAGTGCCCGCCCACCCAGTCTCCTCCCTCCTCTCCCTTCGACCTTACCCCTACCCTTCCAACCCTTCCCTCCCTCTTCCCCCTTCCTGCCCCTCCCGAAGGTAAATTTCACTTATCCTAAGCATGATTGCACAGGAGTAAATCTCACTGAACTCAATAAACATGCAAATGATCAAACCTACCCTCATGGTCGGAGGCACATGTTACCAAATTATACCATGCTACACAGGAAGTAGATTGGACTGTGAAAGACCAGCCCAAATTGTGTTTGCATTTTGACCAATTTGTAGGGCAGCACAATATCTCAGAGAGGAGGTCAGGTCTCCTGCTCCCCTGGTGCATTCACTATAGCTGCCCAATTTCCCTGCTTTTTAAAATTTGTTAGAAATATCTGTTGGCTATAGGTACGTTCTTAAAACGCAAGGTTTTTTTGCCTATTAGTGAGTACCTACTTGAAGCTGGTTTGTATATACATGTTGTCTTCATAGGATATAAAAAGAATTTTGCATACCTTAATGACTTTGGGGGCTTTTGTATCAATCTCTTTCCTCAGGTCAGAATCGAACAGGTGATTGTGGCTGAACCAGGAGCAGTCCTGCTGTACAAAATTTCTAACCTTCTGAAGTTCTACCACCACACCATCAGGTAAACAGAAACAAGCCAAATACCTTGCTTTGTTTTTGAATTACAATGTTTAGAATTTGTAGAATCAGTTGTGCTTAGAGGAACAGAATAACACAGCCTTCACCTCAAATACTGTTTTCAGTAAATAAAACATCTTTATGAGAAGGATTGTCTCCATATTATTGATACTTCAATTTTTTTTTAATATTCTACTTTAACACACAAAGCCCTGTATATGTGTTTTCAGATTAGCTTAGTTTCCCATTTAAATTTACCTCTCTGGGTTCCTGTCTGTGTTATTGTCAGTCTACACTTGAAACAATGATATTACCATTATGGGTTGTCCAGTTTGCCTGTTATCCATTCCCACCATAATTTGCCTTTAGAAAAAGTGCCTCCTTTTGCAAGTCCTCCCTTTCCAGTTTTCCTCCAGGATTTCCAAAATAAAAACGAGAGGTGCTGCTTAGGATCACGTTATGTCATTTTACTTCAAAGCCATTCAGTATTAAGAACAAGTACATCTTTCTGAGTATAAAGAACATGAAATGAGCTATTGCAATAAAGAGAAATAAGTTATAGGAGTTAATGTTATCAGCATTTAGCACCAGGATGAGGAACCGTGGCCTTCCAGATGTTGTTAGACTCCAACGCCCATCAGCCCCAGCCTGCATCGCCAATTGTCAGGGATGCTGGTAGTTGTAGTTCAACAATATCAGAAGGGCCACAGGCTCCCCCTGATCTAGCAGATTCAGCTAGATTTTAAATAGCATGGGAGAACTTTGTGGAACCCCACAGTAGCTCCCATGAGACAGAACAGTGTTCTCACAGCATTATCTTCTCGAATCTTTGTCGGGATGAGTGTTTCACTAGATGTATGCTTGGCTGTGAAGTTCTACATGAAAAGAGAGAACCAGGCCCTTTTGCGTAGTTCGGGATCCTTCTTCGTGTCCTTCAGAATTTTTGTCTCTGAGCGAGAAAGTGTAAGGCTTCCCATTGGCTTGGATGCTAGGAATGGCTTACTCAGTATCCAGCCCCACGGTGCCATAGGAGATAAACGCAGTTTTCCACAACCTTCTGGGAGAGGGCCTGTTGGAGAAGATTGGCAGGGCTGTCTCTGGGCCTCAGCTCACACTTTTCCTTGATACTAGAAAGTATCTTTCAATCTGCACTGTCAATGGGAGCAGTCTTTGGTTGAAGAGTGCTCCAGAGAGATATTTGGGCTTTCCCCTGGCATACAGTTTGGGGATGTACTGCTTTGAACAGCCTGGGGATGTGTTACTCTTCTGCTTCTAAAAGGAGAAAAGGAGTGTCTGTTTTTTTAACTACTGAATTTCTGTTCTCCTTAAAGACAGCCACTGCCACCCCGTGCAGTAATTTGATTGTATCCTTATTTGGGGGCCTTTCAGTGTCTCAGTATCCCCTTTCCAGAGGTGAAGCTGTATTAGTCTCTTGTGTGGCACCTTAGGTACTAAAAATGTTTTAATGGCATAAGTATTTGTGGACTAGAGTCTACTTTTCTGTTCAGAGCTAAACAATATTCTTTTTTCTTGGGATGGTTCTTCAATGGCCTTGTCCCAGCCCTCATTAATTGTCGTGCCTTTTGATGAGGTGGGACTTTCCCTAGAGTTTGCTGCCCTCTTCCCTTGGAGAACACAGAAATGCATTAGGCAAGGAACAGTTGATTTTTATTTACCGGGTGTTACATGAAAAAAATAAAAATAAAACATTTCATCGAGCTAAATAACTAGACCTGATATGTCTGTCCTGGGTACAATGAAATCTTTCTTTTGCAATTCTTTCTTTTCCAATTTCCAGTAATATTGTGGGAAACAGTACAGCCATGCTGTTAACGACAATGGAAGAGATGCATCTTTTGAGTAAAAAGATATTCTTCAACAGTTTGAGCCTTCATGCCAGTAAACTGATGGATAAGGTCTGTTTCAAGGGTTAGTCACCCCTCTGTCTTCCCCTCCCCCCATCCTTCAGCTACTGTGAAATCTGTAGCAATCCTATAGGCAGAGATCAGTCTAGATCCCCATGTTGCATTTGTCAGCCATAGCTAGCCATGGATCCTCTATGCAGGCTGCATATTCAGACTCCAGATCTCTGCACTTTGAGGAAGGGACTTCCAGTATTGTGTATGTACGCTGTTGCCCTGTCAGGCTCAAGCAAGCCTCCTTGGCTCATCCACGCCCTTCAGTCGCCAAGTCTCACCTGGCCTGCTCGGTACACCTCTGTACTCCAACCTGCCCACATTAATGCTACAGTGACATAGAATTGTTGGTGCTTCAAGTCTTGAGGAACAAATCTAACATGACAAATAGTATGCTTCTGTACAGTGCACCCACCTAAAATGTGTACTTTTGAATGTAAGTCAATATATTAATAATCTTGTATTACAGATTTTTATGTGAGGACACTAAAGGGAGACGGGTGCTAATTACTATTCTCTTATTGCTGTGCCCTAGCCACAGATTCCAGAAAGCTCATGTGGTTTGGTGTAATTTGTCACTCTCAGTTATGTAAAGACTTGGGATCATAGTTGTTCTTGTTATTGCTGTTCAGCAGTGATAATTGTGAGAAGCCAAGAAGATTTTTACGACGCTGGTCTAGTGTACAAGGTGTCCCTCAGCTTTTCTCAGTTCTCTCCAACTTGTGCAAGTAAGTAGGAAAGGAGGCAGAGAGCTGTAGGAGTGAATCCTTAGCACCGTCCTAGTTTTGGTCCTGGTACATAGAAGAAAGTTGAGCCAACATACTGTGTTCCTTGCTATTTTCCCTCATTCCCTCACATTTATTCTCCTGTCCCCACCCCCACCATTCTTTCTGAGGCATGACTATATTGCAGACTGAAATTCTATTCAATTGTTAGTTGTTCCTTTTAAAAAAAGGAATTCTGGCAATTACCAATCTCTGAAAATGCTAAAGATTTTGGAAACCACTCAGAACCTGTCAGAGTTCGGTTAATAGTGTTTCTGTGGAAACTCATGGCAGATCAACCAATTTAAAATTGGTTTTAGGTTTCTGGTATAGATGTATGACCTACAAATTCTCTAAGGCAGTTGTCACATTAAAACATTGGACAAGGGTGGTTCTTCAGCAGTTCATGTGCATCACCAAAGAAACAGAAACAGGTCTCATTGATGGACCTCTGAAAAGAACAGAGTAGCTCTCATAGGTAAGGTAGATAGACAACTGTGGTGTTTACTCTCCCAGCATCTGAAAGTAAGTTGAACAGATACCTGGCCCACATTCCAGAACAACCATTTTCTTTGCTGAAAAAGACAGAGGGTCTCTGCTGGTGACAAACAGCACAAAAGGATTAGGTCTGTGTCAGAGCTATGGACTTGGTGGTGGGCAAGGAGGGGCTGGATGTTAATCTAGGCCACTTGAAGGTTTTTGGCCTGCTTCTTGCCAGGTGTATGCCATCCTGGGGTGGACAGTGTGCACATATATCAAAGGTCTAAGCAATATATGCTCTCAATAATTAAGGCTTTAAGAAATATGTCCACAACCTGCCTCAATATACAATAGAATTCATGATTCTCATCTGTTTTATAGGTTGAACTGCCACCTGCAGATCTTGGCCCAAGCTCTGCACTGAATCAGACACTTGCTCTACTGCGTGAGGTTCTGGCATCACATGACTCTTGCGTCATTCCTTTGGATACCCGGCAAGATGACTTTGTACAGGTAAAAAATACTGGTTAATTTGGTTGCAGTTGCAGAATCCTAATGCTTCTAAGCCACAGCAACTTGACAGAAGGTTTGTTGTTGTAGTTTTGTGGGGAGGGGATGTCGTAAACATTGCACTTCATATAATCAGAGGCTATACTAGATTTCCCACCAAAAAGAGAGAAGGGAAAACAGATCCTTGACAAGTATTTGTTTTAGTGGACTTTTAATTTTATACTTTCTGTACAAGTGCTCTATAACTTTCTGACAGCTTTCAAAGTATGGTCAGGCATTACTATATCGTGTCTCCAAAGCTGCTGATAAACTCAATTCTCGGGTTTCTTTTAGCATTGAGCCATTTTGTAAGATTCAGGTTCTGGAACTGGAATGACCTAGCTTCTGACCATGGGTTTTATTAACAGCACAGAATCACAGAAAGGCAGCTTTGGAAGAAGCGCCGATCCTGAACTTGGATGTCCACTGCCTAAACATCCCAGACAGATGTTTGTTGGCCTTTGCCTTGAAAACCTCCAAGGAAGGGAGTTACAACTTTGCCGGGCAGTCTGCTCCATTGCTGTGCTGATTCTGATAGGAAGCTGTCTCAAACATTTAATTCTAATCAGCATCCTTGTAACTGGAACCTGCTCTTTTCCCCAGAGCAGCTTTGAGCTTTATCAACAGGCATTATCAATTGCCTAAGCTTCTGCATTGGGCTGGCAATGCCTGCACAACTTTCCTACGCTACATCCTTTTAAGACTTTAACAAACCAGCTGAATGTGCAATAGACAGGACAAGTGGCTGGCGATGCATTTGTGACATATGGAGCCATTATTAGAAGTGAATGCAGTTTTTCCTTTTCCGTATCAGTCTTCTGCTTTGGGGGATTTTTAGAATGGGAAATGGATAAGAATTGCCATCAGTTACAGTCTTTCTGTGTGTCCTCCTCCCCTTGTCTTCCCTTTAGATTCTGTCTTGTGTGCTGGACCCACTGCTGCAGACGTGTACTGTGTCTGCCAGTAACTTAGGGTCTGTTGACATGGCAACCTTCATGGTGAATTCACTTCATATGATGAAGACAGCACTGGCGCTGTTTGAATTCACAGATAAACGACTAGAAATGTTACAGTACCAGGTAAATGTCCAAAGTCAACCTCCTGATGTTTTCTTTGCTATTAAACATTAACAGGGAATAAATATCATACAGTCTTCTTAAAATGTGTGTATCCTCACAGCTCTGTATATAAAGTAAACATACAGATGCATACAACCACATAAATGTCATTAATGGGGGGTTAAGATAAAACAACCCCTAAACTATATGCAATGCAGCAGGAAAATGCTTCAGCCGTACCTGCAGCATGAGCTTTCATTTCATTTGATTTTTTAAAAAAGAATGACAGCTCATACAATCTGCAAACATTTTCCGGTGTGTTTGATTTTACTAGATAGAATCTTTATATCGTCCCTTCCCCTTCATGCTTTGCATTTCTTACTTGGAGTCCTGCTGAACCAGTGGGGCTCAGCAGCATCAAGGACAGGTAGAATCAGTTATTTATTTATTTGTTTATTAAATTTATATCCCGCCTTTCCCTCCAGTAGGTGCCCAGGGTGACAACAAAAACACTCTAAAACATCTTAAAAACAGACTTTGAAATATATTGAAACAAAACATCTTTCAAAACATATTAAAACAAAATTTATTTATTCATTTATTGTATTTATATACCGCCCCATAGCCGAAGCTCTCTGGGCAGTTTACAGTAACTAAAAACATTAAAAACAAATATACAGATTTAAAACACATCTCTTAAAAACAATTTAAAACACAAAACATCTTTAAAAAAGCTTTAAAAACACCTTAAAAATCAGTTCCAACACAGACTGGGATGAGGTCTCTATTTAAAAGGCTTAGCAGGCATCATTCAAGGCTGACAAGTTATGGTTGAGTTGTAGAGGTCACCAGATTGTCCCTGTCCTACATTTGACTTCGCCAAATCATATTTACAGCAGCCGCCCCTCCTAGTACCTTGGTTTTTGGGGTTTTTTTGCATGGGTACATGCATATTATAGCTTAAAAAGCTGGGCGAAACATGATTGTCCAACTGCACCCTTATTGTGGAAGGGCAAGTGGTCAAATGCAAAATCTGAGTGAAATTACAAGATGAATATGGCTGGTTCTGGGTGGGGATTATATCCATATAGGAAACAGGTGATGTATGTAGCAGTCCTACATCACTCCCAGGTAGGATCTAGGTAGGAATGGGCAGAGGGAACACCTTTCCTTCTTGCAAACCTCCTTTAGAATGGCAGATTGGATTTTTTTGAATGGATCTGTAAGTAGTGAGCTTTGAATGCATTTAATTTTGTAACATAGTCAAAATGCTTTTGTTGCATTTAGCTACTTCTGAATTGCTTTCAGTAAGCTATGACTTTAAATACAGTTCTAATAAATAAGGTACTTCCTTACACATTTTAGATTGAAGCACATTTGGATACTCTTATAAATGAACAAGCTTCCTATGTATTAATGAGAGTGGGCCTAAGTTACATGTATAACATCGTACAACAACACAAACCAGAGCAGGTAAGCAATAATTTTGGAAAAAAATGAATATAATCCATTTATGTGTTAAACTTTGAGTAGATTATCTAGTAGAGTACAGTTGAGCTGTGATCTGATTTCATGGCAAGTGCAGTGCTTAATTTTTATTTTGTGTGTGCATATAATATATATACACACAATATGGCAATATCACTTGTGAACTCTTACTGTGTTATAACAAATAATTTCAGCTGAACAAATACGTTGAATTGCAAAGATAAGTTTACTGTATCTGAGTGGGAACTGAAGAGCTACTTTGGCACTTTGGCCCTCTTTTTTTCCCTTTGAACAGCAGAAAAACTTCTATTGAAAGCCCTCTCGGTTTCAAAAGGGGCTTACTGTGTGGCACAGGGGTGCCTTTTGTTTGAGAAACAAGCGCCGAAAGCGCCCTTGGGCATGTACAATTAATAACACCATTATTTAGACCCTGGCATTTATTTATCTAAATTTTTAACCTAACGTATTCTAAAGCGTCGATGTGGTTTAGCAAATGAATATTTCTGTAGTGAAATAAAATACTCCAATGTGCAAATATGAAATGGGGCTTTAAGAAAACCTGGCTTACTTTCAGCAGCGCTTCAGAAGGCCAAAAGATCCTAATGGAGCACAGTGTAAATCTGATGGCAAGATGTGATTTTTGGGGTGTGTGTGATTTGGGTCTACATTGACATACACACCATGCCCTTCACGTTCTTTTTTCTGGAAAATCTGAATAAGCACAAATATTAAAGAAAATATACACAAGACACAGGACCTAATAATATTGGTTTGCTTGGCAGGATTAGGCCTTCATTGGAGTAAAGGCAATATTTTATTGCCACATTCTGAGTGTGTGTGGTTTTTTTAGTCAGGAAAGTATGTGGAACCCTGTTCTACATGGAGAAGATACATGCAGTGTTTTCAGGAGATTACAGCCTCCTTCATTAGAAGTAGTTGAACAAGATCGTTTCCTTCAAGTCGTCCACACATGACCCAGAATTTACTTTGTTTAGGCTTTTTATTATTATCTAGGTTTCTTGCAGTCATGTTTTGTGGAAATCAACAGTGATTACCGTTGTCCTTGACTGTGTGTATGAATAGTGGAATGGAATTGTTTTAATCTTGAGAAGATAATTGAGCTCTTTCTTTAAAAAAAAAAAAAAAGACTGCTTTATAGCCCACGAATATGTAAATCAGGCTAAAAAAGATGGCATTGTTTTGTAGTATGTGTAGCAAAATCTAGCAACTCTTCACTCCATGAGATACTGTCAAAGTCCTCTTTTCTCTGAATCTCTTAACATAAGTCTCTCTCCTTGTGCCCATTCTCCCACCCTTACACATCCCTGAGGCTTTGATCCTCTGGCACCCTTCTTTCCTCTGTTCCTTATTTATTTATTTATTATTTCAATTTATATACTGCCCTTAGCAAAATAGCTCTCAGGGCGGTGAACAAATGAGATAAAATACAATATATCATAATAAAAATACAAAAACATATACGAACAAACAACAAAAAACGCAACAAAAACAAAATAAATACTACAAAAATTAAAAATACAGATTAAAAGATTAAAAAGTTAAGAAGATTAAAATGCCTGGGAGCATAAAAAGGTCTTTACCTGGCGCCGAAAAGATAGAAGTGTAGGCGCCAGGCGTACCTCTTCGGGGAGGTTGTTCCACAACTCAGGGGCCACCACAGAAAAGGCCCTGGATCTCGTAACCACCCTCCGGGCTTCCCGATAGGTTGGTACCCGGAGGAGGGCCTTAGTTTCTGAACGAAGTGAACGGGTAGGTTCATAGCGAGAGAGGCGTTCCACAAGGTATTGAGGTCCCACGCCGTGTAAGGCTTTATAGGTCAAAACCAGCACTTTGAATCTCGCCCGGAAGCAAATAGGAAGCCAGTGCAGATGCGCCAGAACAGGTGTTATATGCGAAGACCGACTGGTCTTTGTCAATAATCTGGCAGCTGCGTTCTGCACCAGCTGAAGCTTCCGAACTGTCCTCAAGGGCAGCCCTATGTAGAGCGCATTACAGTAATCCAATCTTGAAGTTACCGGAGCGTGGACAACGGAGGCGAAGTCGTCCCCGTCCAGATAGGGGCGTAGTTGGGCTACCAGACGAAGATGGTAAAACGCATTCCGTGCCACCGAGGCCACTTGGGCCTCGAGAGACAAGGAAGAGTCAAAAAGAACCCCCAAACTACATACCTGTTTTTTCAGGGGGAGTGTAACCCCATCCAGAACAGGGTAAACATCCGCCATCTGAGCAGGGAAGGCGTTCACCAACAATGTCTCGGTCTTGTCTGGATTGAGTCTCAGTTTATTAGCTCTCATCCAGTCCATCATCGCGGTCAGGCAACGGTTCAGCACATCAACAGACTCACCTGAGGAAGATGAAAAGGAGAAATAGAGCTGCGTGTCATCAGCGTATTGATGGCAACGCACTCCAAAACTCCTGATGACCGCACCCAGCGGCTGCATGTAGATGTTGAAAAGCATGGGGGACAAGACTGATCCCTGGGGGACTCCACAATGGAGAGTCCATGGTGTCGAGTGATGTTCCCCAAGCACTACCTTCTGGTGACGATCCGCAAAGTAGGAGCGGAACCACTGCAAAGCAGTGCCCCCGACACCCAACTCCGCGAGTCTCCCCAGAAGGATACCATGGTCGATGGTATCAAACGCCGCTGAGAGATCAAGGAGAATCAACAGAGTCACACTCCCCCTGTCCCTCTCCCGACAGAGGTCATCATACAGGGCGACCAAGGCTGTTTCGGTGCCAAAACCGGGCCTGAAACCGGATTGAAACGGATCTAGATAATCAATTTCATCCAAGAGCGCCTGGAGTTGGCTGGCAACCACCCGCTCCAAAACCTTGCCCAAAAAAGGGACATTCGCCACCGGTCTATAGTTATTCAAATTATCTGGGTCCAAGGAGGGTTTCTTTAAAAGAGGTCTCACTACTGCCTCCCATGGCTTCCCTGTATGTCCCTCATCTCTCCCATTCCTTTTTAGAACCAGCTTCGTCCCTAAGGCTTTTCGATTCATGTATGTGTGCGTCTTTTTAATTTATATTTTATTCAACCCTAAGGAACAAGATTCAAATGTTACATTTCCCAGTAATGGAATCATTCCTTTGTATAATCCAGAGACCCACAGAAATGTTGACAACCAAAAGCTGTGTGTGAACTCCAGCTTGATCTAGTAACAGTTGGCAAGATTCATTCAATATAATAATCACACAGGGTCCCATGGGTATCCAAAGCACCTGAGAGTTACTTGCAGGCACACCACAACTTTTAGAGCAGGTTGCTGTTTACTACAATATACATTCTAGTTAGATTTTAACAGTGATTGTTAAATATTTATGATCGTTGCTGTATTTTCAGGGTCTCTTGGCAAATGTACCCAGTATGGATTCTATGTCATTAAAAGCTGCAATGGTAAGATACTGGAATTCAATGTGTAGCAGTCTTAAGCTCTTGGGGAAATGTATTTTGATAGTGGGCTTGTTTTGTTTTTTTATTATTATTGCATGATGCTTTACTGTATCTAAATCTGTGTGAATGGTATTCTGCTCAAGTAATGATACTTCCCCTTTCCTTTCCCCGTGTCCTCTCCATCTTCTTCAGAGGGTCCCCCAATCAGAGCTTGGAAAAGTTACTTTTTTTGAACTACAACTCCCATCAGCCCCAGCCAGCATGGCCACTGGATTGGGCTGATGGGAACTGTAGTTCAAAAAAGTAACTTTTCCAAGCTCTGCCCCCAACCCTCTGGAGAAGATTTTGAGGCTGCTGGGGAGGAGCTGCAGGGAGTTCTGTTGCGCAAGTGGATGTCTGTTGTGCAGGTTGAATGGCACCATTGGATACAGCCCTGTAAGATGACAGGTTCCTGCCTCAAGAAGCTTACAATCCTAAGATTCAGGGAAACAGAAGTGGAGGCAGCAGGTTAACAAGGAAGTAATGCTTGGTTTTTCCAGTTACATGTGCTTAGGCTTAGGCTGTGTATGCACCAACTGGCTGTGTACACTCCATAGGTTTTAAACCACATGGCTTTCCCCAGAGCATCCTGGGAACTGTAGTTTATCCCTCACAGAGCTCCAATCTCCAGCACCTTTTACAGTTCCCAGGATTCTTGAGGAAATGTCACATGCTTTGAACATGTGGTGCATATGCAGCCTTAGTTTCAGGCTGAGTTAGGGTATGGGAATGAGGGGGTATTTTTATGGTTAAATGTTGTGGTTCAAATTTTATAAGGAATTTTAGAACTTAATGACTATATTTTTGCGTCCCTTATGGTTGATCCATTGCACAGCAATAAAAGAGACTGTGAATGAACCACTTTGAAGTATGCCCTCTATTTACAAAAGCTGAAGAAACTTGTGCTTTTATTTTGGTATTTTAATATTTTCCAAAACTATGTTTTCATTTTGCTCAAATGCCCATTGCTCAGTTACATTTCATGAAAAATATAACCATCCTCCAGAGTATTAAAGAAGACGCCACACTGGCACAGATAACAACAACAAAAAATCAACTGTTTATGTGGGGGGTTTGTCACAAATTCTTGGCACAGAAAATTATTTTGACTAATAACGAGTATATTCAGTGTACACTCGCCACATTCTATTCTGGTGCAAAGTTCTACTGTGTTGTTTTGAAATACATCCAAAAGTTGTTTCTAGTAATTATCTGTGGTATTGATTTAACTTGAGTGGCTGAAATAAATAATAGACTTCCACACATAGGCATTAGGAGTCAGGATTAAGAAGCAGGATTACACTTTCTGTGCAGGAGAACCTGGGCCATATGATGCTTCATGGGGAGCAGCAGAGACTAGGAAGGAGGTGCTCCTGACAAGCAGGATAAAGACAGGTAGGACAGGCTAGGATTCACCAATCTCCTTCCCATCCTCTCTTCTTTGTTGCTTCTTATAACCTAGGTTGTGAATAGTCCTCAAACTCAGACTTCCTCTTTTTTTTATCATTAATTTTTATTCAAATTTTCAAAAACAAAACAAAACAAAAATAACAAATTAATAACTAATACAATAAAAACTATTGACTTCCGATTTGTCGTAGATCAGCTATAGGTCTATGCAGAGCTTGGAAAAGTTACTTTTTTGAACTACAACTCCCATCAACCCAATCCAGTAGCCATGCTGGCTGGGGCTGATGGGAGTTGTAGTTCAAAAAAGTAACTTTTCCAAGCTCTGGGTCTATGATATATAACAAACCTGTCTCTTAATAAAATTATACAGTCACCTTCCTCCAGTGGTTATCTTAATTAGTATCAAATCTCATTAACATCATGTCATTTTATTCTTTCCACAAAAAGTCAAAGAGAAGTTTCCAATCCTTGAGATATATATCCATCAATTTTTCTCCAAATAGACACGTCTATTGATCCATCTCTTCAAGTCTACTAAGTCCAGTAATTTCAATAGCTCTTCTCCCATTCTCCCATTATCAGTGTTGATTCCATCTTCCATCTTTGCACACCCAATGATCTTGCTGTCATAGTCATATAATAAGAGTCTGATAGGAATTTCCTTAATCACAAATATTTCCTTGCCATCAATTCTGAATGTATTACCGAAATGTTGTTGTAAAGTTGTATCTCTGTTCCTCTTTTTTACAGAATGCACTAGCACATCTCTTGAGAGTTTTTCCATTGTCACATATCTGGAATTAATTCTGTAAACTTTCTCTATTTCAAGTTCCATCAAATCCTTCCAATCCAGGAATTTTTTTGAGCCGTTGATATCTTTATCTCTAATCTCTTCACCAATGCCTTCAGGGACAGCGCTAAATTCCAAACAGTAATATTTGTCTTTAGGATCCATCACAGCCATAAAATCCAAATCTTTTTCCAGGTCCATATTTGATAAATCTATTCCAATCTCCAGGGCTTGAACCTTCCCTTTGATTTTTCTTTCATCTTCTTTTTCTTGTCCAATTATTTCTCTGGTCTCATCTACCTCCTTTCTCATAGAATCCTGAATTTCTTTCAGCTCCTGTCTCATTTTGCCAAGTTCAATTTTCATCTCTTGTCTGTTCTGTCCCAGCTCTTGTTTCGTTAGCTTAATCTCATTCATTATTTTCTGAAACATATTTAGAGAGAGATCCTCTTCCTGTACATTCAGGGTCTCAGCCACCTTCTTGATTGTCATTCTTAAAACCAAAAGAACAAAACCCCTTCAATTTCCAATATAGTCACTATTCTCAAGCAAAGAACAGTTTATTTCTTATTCCAGTCACAAATGGGTTAATCTTCCAAGCCTGATGACATCACCCTCTAGACAGCACGAACTGCCTTATCTCTTATGTGTCCAAAAGTGCAAAACAAGTTTGGTTCACAGCGTCCAAATAATTAGTGGCAAAAAGAATAAGCAGATTCGTCAAAAAAAAAAAAAGTAGACCAGAAAAAATAGTCCCAGACATATAATATCAAATGTCATATAAATCAAATTTTTCTCTTCAAATCAGATACCTCTCATCCGTTTATATCTTTATAATGCTCAATTCCATGCCAGCTTTTTGCAATAAAAACAAAGATAGGCTATTTCGATTTTCTTCCTCCTTAATTCCGTGTATAAAAGAGAAAGTTATAACTCACCCAGGGTTTCTTTGTTGCTAATTCTTAAACAAATCTCTTTTGCTGTAACGATAACAAAATGATAAGAATAGACAGGAGGATGCTTTCCTGTTAGTTTCCGTTTTTCTTTGAAGAAAAAAAAAGTCTCGCTTAATCAGTTAGAGCTTGTTTGTAATCCCTGGCTCCATCCGACGCTGCTGGCTGCCTTCCTTCATCGGCGATCCCAATGAATTCCAGTCCAACAAACAAAACGAAGCTTTCTGTGGATAATCTCTGCGTTTCTCCCTTGCCTGGGAGAAAATTTTTTCCAGTCAAAAAAAACTTCTGACTGGAATTAAAACTGAAAAAGCTTCCTCTGAGACGGGAGCTCGTCCCAGAGGCAGCACAGGCGGAACGATCCTCCTGGGAAGTCAAACTCAGACCTCCTCTGATAGAAATCAGTTGGAGCGGGTGGCAGGCTCTAGTTGTCCCTAGTCCCTTCCTCCTTGCTTACCTGCTCCTTACCTACTCGGGGACAAACATAGACGTAAGGCTAAACACATCACTCTGAAATACATCATGGCATTATTAATAGCAGGTATGTGATGGGGGCTGATTTTCATCAGGATCACAGCAGGCCTTGGCTCTGGAACCTCATGTTATGTTATTTTTCAAAACCAGGTTTCTGAGGGATTGGCTCTGATCCTAAACCTTCATCCAAGTCAATGAACAAACACCCAAAAGAGTGATCTAAGGAGCACCAGGGCTTTTCAGATCTGTTGGGGAAAGAGTGAGGTTCACAACTGAAGTCTTCAGAATCAGTTTCAGGCCCCATTACCACATTGGGCTCCAGAGATAGCCTGAGGTTTGCTCACAATCATTGGGCTAGGAAGAAGCACCTTTCTGAACTTTTACTTCCTGTTGATATGGGTCTGGACCCAGCAGCCTTCTTGCTTCTCTTGTGGAGACAGTGTGGCGGTTCTTCTTGCCTTTTGTTTTATTCTGTCTGTTTCCTGACCAGGAATTATTATGAATACTACTAGATGAGTGTCATGAATGTGAGGAAAGCTGCACATTGGAGGAAATTTGTGTATCGTTCATTGGGTGACATGCATCGTGCCTAATGCCTGTTCTTCTGTTTACATTAGGTCCAGTTTGACCGTTATTTGTCTGCTCCTGATGGTCTGTTAATGCCACAAATAAACTTTCTTCTAAGCACTACCGTTAAGTAAGCATTTTGGTTTTGGGTTTTGTTCTTTGATTGTAGACGATGATCCATATCAGAATTTATCCATCTTCTTTGCATCTCTATATAAGCCAGTGTTTAGCCGTGCGCATGCACAGGCCCAGCTGTGTGATGGTTTTAGAGTTTTGGTCAAGTTCATCCTGCCCATGTCTCTCCACCCTCTTGGCTGGCAGTTGTGCCAGAAGATGGCAGCATACCTGTCCACAATTCTTTCTGAACTGCGGTGGAGGCAGCAGAAGGTCCTTCAAGGTTCTTTTGTCTCAAGGCTGCATGGGCAAAAGTCTCTTCCGTCCCATTAGTGTTCTTCAGTCATATTTATTAGCGAGTTGGTTGCACCCATCTTTTATGTTTGTTTGGAAACCTCCCCACCCCCCTCCTGTATCTAATCAATTGTCTGGAAGAAGCAATGCCCACAGCATGCCCATGTCTCACCCCCTTTGCTGGCAATTCTGTACTGCACCTGTGTGGAGACGGAGGGAGCGAGCAATGATTTCGTCATCATCAAACAAATTAACTGACAAAAGGTTGCAGCCCCAATTCCATCATTACAATTAAAAAATTGAGACCTGTGAAAATTCATGGGTGGGAAAGATAACTTTGCATTCCTTTCAGTGGCAAAGTGCTGCTTTGCTGCCAAAATAATTGGGGGAGGTGACTGTGTTCAGAGGACACACCCCAGAGTTTATGATTCTTCCAGTCCTCCCCTCCCCTAGTAGGTGAGGGGAAACATCTGCGATCTGCCCTCTGCTGCTGAGGCTATTTGCATCCCCATGAGAGATGTCCACCAGCACAATGTTCTCCCACGTAGCTTATGGGAGGGGGAAGAGCAGTGGAGCTTTCAGATCTGCTACTCTTTTCTGCAAAGGTACAGAAGTTTGCTGACAGATATTTTATGTTGATGATTGTCCTCAGTAGTGTATTTACATAATTCTTTTTGTGTATCTCTTTTTTAAGACAGCAGATAGTAAAACTGTCCACAGAACTAGTCTGCAGAGCCTACAATGAAGTATATTCAGCTGTGATGAATCCAGACAATGGATATAAAGATCCAGAAACAATATTGCATAGATCTCCTCATCAAGTTCAAGCACTTCTCTCCTAATCTTATCATCCAAAAAATTCCTTTAGATTTTCTCACTGTTTAAGGACAGAATATTTTCCTGCAAGTACAAGATAGGTAGTGACAGTGTTTTTGAAATTGGCTGCCAATGGGGTCATGGGCTACAACTGTGCACAAAGTTTATCTGATGAGATCCCATTGACTTCAGTGGGGTTTAAGCTGCCTTATGGGCAGGATTGTAGCCATACTGGTAGACAGAGACAAGAACAATCTTTAGATCTAAAATTATTTTCATGTTGCTATAAACCTCAAAAATCTTTCTTTGGTTTCTTTAGGAAAGAAAACCCCTGCTTTGTCTCACCATTTTTCCTCTTGACAATTTGGGGGAAGAAATATCAGCCTTGTGAACAAAGCAGACAATATAGTTTGATTAAACGGTGAATGTGTGGATGTTTTGATGCATTGCTTTTTGCCATTGGTACTCAAAGCAAAAATAAAAACCTAAATTTGACTCTGAAAATCTAGTCTGTCTTTGGTTAAATACTACCTTGAATACTGATTATTATGTTTTTGTCATGTATATGCTAACCTTCAATGGTTACTTGGGAGTAAGTCCTATTGAACTCAGTGAAACTTCTGTCCAAGTAGACATGTATAGGATTGCACTATTCATAATATAAGTGGCCTCTACTCCAGGGCTTTGGAGTTGGTACGCCAGACCTTCGACTTCGACTCCTCTATTTTCCTACTGTCCGACTCCTTCCTAAATGGCAAATGTATATTAACTAGTAATAACAAATTTACTGTAGTAAAATGGTAGCACAAGGCATTTCATCACCACCACGTGAATCCAGAGCTTGGAAAAGTTACTTTTTTGAACTACAACTCCGACGAGCCCAATCCCTGGGACTGATGGGAGTTGTAGTTCAAAAAAGTAACTTTTCCAAGCTCTGGATTCACATGGTGGTGATGAAATGCCTTGTGCTACCATTTTACTACAGTAAATTTGTTATTACTAATTAATATACATTTGCCATTTAGGAAGGAGTCAGAGTCGGAGTTGGTACATTTCATCCAACTCCAACTCTGACTCCGACTGCACCCAAAATTGCTCCCGACTCCGACTCCACGACTCTGACTCCACAGCCCTGCTCTACTCCATCAGGTACACATTGATCTGTGATTCCTACCTGACCTTTTGGTACCCACATCAGGGACTACTGCAGCAAGGAAAGCAGGAAAGCTTGCATATAAGCCAGGCTGGTAAATGTCATTCTATGTAGGTATATTTCATTGTCCATTTAAATGATTCATGATCCTCTTGGTTGCAATCCTATATGCACATACCTGGGGGTAAGTCAACTCAGTGGGGCTTACTTCTAAGTAGACATGTATAGAATTGCATTGTTAATATCAGTTATGTTTATGGATCCTAGGCATGGTGAACACAGCAAAATCTGCAGTCGGTATTTTAATTTAAATTATGGGTTGGGGATTTCCAAGCATCTAATGAACGTTTCAAGCATCAGATCAACTATTAAAGTAACACATTTAATCATGGGTTTAGTCAGTGTGTTGGGAGGGGCTCTAAAAATTTTAATGTCACCTGGTAAGTGCTAATTTAAGTATGGATAGTAACCAAATTTACTGTGTCAAGAAATGTAATAAGTAATGCTTTATTAAAAGCAAAAAATAAATTTTTACCATCTGTACTGTTGCAGCGACTTTTAAACCCCCACAGAGGTCTCCCCAGTCACTCCTCCCACCTGATGATGTGGTACTGCCACACTCCATGCCCAGCTTCCCAAGAAACACTGGAGCTTGGAAAGCTGACTGTGGAACATAGCACCTAAGGAGCAGGGGTGGGGGGAGCCTTTGGCCCTCCAGAAGTTGCTAAACAATGATTCCCATCATCCCTGGCCATTTACCATGGTTGCTGGGGCTGATGGGAGTTGTAGTTCAGGAACATCTGGAGGGCCAAAGGTCCCCCACCCCTGACGTAGAGCACCTAAACATCCTCTAGCCTTTGCTTTGCTATGAATGTGTCTGCCTGCCTCCTGGTCAGGTCTCTCTCAAGGAAATAGGAGAGGCAGAGATGTTGACTGGGAGGCAGAGCACTTGCATATATTATATTAGGGTTGTGCATAGCCCCCTGATCCATCCTGTGGCTCTTATCTGGAGGGGGGGCATTAGGCCAACCCATCCAGGGTCAACCTGGGGATTACCCAACCTGTCTTGGATTCAGTCCATGATCTGGGCTCATGTGTCATTAGCATACCCCCCCGCCATTAAACATATAGCCCGGAGGAACAAGGGAAGGAGACATTGTGTCTCCTCCCCCACCCCCCTCGCTAACAGTGGGGGTCAATTCTGCAGGGTGTTCTTCCGCAAACAGCATTCCTGCAGGATGATGAGCGGAGGGAGCAATCCTGAAAATGCTGCTTTGCAAGCAGCTTTCCTTCCCGAAAGCAGCACCTACACCCCACAGGATTGCTACCTCCTCTCAACAGGTGATGAGCTGAGGCAGTGGTCCTGTGCAGTGCTGCTTTGCAAGTGGCTTTCCTTCAGGAAAACTGCTTGCAAAGCAGCACCTCCCCCCCCCCCCGGATTTGTAGCTGTTGAACGGAGGTGTTGATCCTGAGGCAGGGAGGAGAGCCATGGCACTGGGCCTACCTATTCTGGTAGGTCTTGGCCTTTTTGCAGGTCCTGATGGTTGCCTCTTCTTTCTGCCTAATGCCCCACACCCTAATAGCCCAGGGTCCCTCTGGGCTACCCAGTCTGACCTGTAGCAATCTCTGGCTGTCTCAGCCTGACTCAGCTAAGGCCCAAAAACCTCTGAGCAGGCCTGATTTGACTCGGGGTTTGACCCTATATTATATTATGAAGATCTCCTGCAAAATCTGGATCAGCCTTTAGGAACTGCTAAGGGAGCTCTGTTGAAAATCTCATCCATGCGGGAGGTAAGATTTTGTTTATTTATAAAAATACTTGTATACTGCAGTTTCATAAAAAATATCAGAGGTTTACAACCATTATTACAACAGTTACAACACAATAAAAACCACACAAAACGTAAAAAAGATCACCAGCTGGTTATTACGCAGAATGTTTTTCTTCATCGTCTGCATAAGCCCAGCAGCAAAGTGTTCAGCAAGCATTTGAAAGTTGATACAGAAGGCGCCCGTTGGATCTCTATTGGAAGAGCATTCCTCAGGCGTGAGTCAATAACACTGAAGGTTCGGTTCCGTGTTGATGTCAAATGAGCCTCACCAACTTGGGTGACAGCCAGCAACATCCATGCAGATGGTTCAGAATGTTTTCCCGCTTCCTTCGTTTTAGATACATTTCTGTACAGTACCTACCACCTGATAAGAGCAATGGAATTGTTGGTTTTTGCTGTAGGATGTTGTAAATAAAATGTTTTTCTGAACTTTGAATAGCAGCAGTGGGCCTTCAGATTTCTAAAGAGGCACTGACGTTATTGGAGGTGGATTTGGCTCAACCAGTGCAAAGCTTATCAGCATTTGAGGGGCCCTCTAAATGTATTTGTAAGTGACTAGCATATATGGAAGTGAGCAATTTCCTGTAAATCAATGTACTTTGCTTTAGACTTTGACTTTGCAACAGGACTGCCCTTGAAAACAAATGCTATGCTAATTATTTTTGACCTCGATATGAAAAATTGTATGTTACTTTTCCCTCTTCTGTCTTGTACCGAGAGGAAATTAGTGTTCATAATAAATTAGACTAAATAAATGGTACAGATGGAATACCTGAAAAGATAATCATTGGAGAAAAATGCATCTTTGGATGTTTTATTAGAGGATATGCCATAATTATTTGCTAAAGAACAAATGCTTTTAAGGTAAGTCAGAAATTAAGAGCTGCTTCGTTGCTTTTGATTCTCCCGTTCCTCTCCTGCCTTTCCAGTTTCAACAGTGGCTTATTCTGTCCATTAGGGGAAGGAAAATGCAGTCAACCTACTGCTATAAGCATCCAGGAACCAAATGAAGAGCCAAAGCCTATTAAATTTCATGATAGCAGCCTAGGATTCTTTTCCTGTCATTTGTCCATGGCTTCTGTTCTCAAATAGTGAGGCTCGGTATGTTCCGGAAATCAATGGTTACATCATCTCGCATGCGTACTATGAGATCAAATAAAGGCCTCAGCATTTTTCATCCATTTTAATTTGTTTATTTAAATGTATAACTCATGGTCATCCCAGAAAGTTGGATCAGGTGTAGAGAATGAATGGAAAAAGTATTTAAATCTGTGAACAATATAAACAAAATAAGTTTTCAAGCACTAAAATACATTAAAATTCAGTAAGGTTGCCAGCTTATCCCTGACCTCCACAAGCCAGCTCAAAGAGATAAGCCTTTAAACGCTTCTGAAATATGCCCTTGCTTGGAAACTAGCCAGTTTTCCAGGAAGTGAGAGTTCCATAAACATAAAATATCTCTCAGGGCAGTGTCAGCTGTTTGAACATGGAATTGTTACAGAGTGCCCTCAATTACCCTGGGACTGTGAAGGATCCTAGGTGAGGCAGTGGTCTCTAAAATATCTAGGCTGTTTTAGGGCTTTAAAAGGTCAAAATCAGCCTTGAATTGTATCAACAGGAACACATTCCTGAAAACAGCATCCCACAAACTACCATACTGTACACAAGTTGAAACATCTAAGCAGCCTACAGGGATGAGGTAACAAATCTTGATAAAAAGCATAAAGTATACAGTTGCAAAGTGCTCATCTGACAAAAAACAATGGACCCTACTTGGGAGATTAAGCCAGAGAAAGGTACTTTGGGCCACCACCCAAACCTGGCATCCCACATCCAGCAATTAATCTGGGAGCTGGCCAAGCCTATGGGCTTGAGTGAGCGAAGGTGGCTGAATACTATCAGTTGCAGATAATCCCACCCACACTATAAAAACTTCTTGTTTTACTTTATGTCAGCAATCACCTGCAGTTGGGTTGCCCACATCCAACTATGGCCAGCAAATGATTAGCTCTCAGTTCTGACTGGTTTTATAGGAGCCCATGACTAGAAACTCCCCTTTTGGATTCTTGCTCCATGATCCTAGCACAGAAAGGGCACCACTGCTTGCTCCTCCTGGTATCTTTTTGTTGTTACTCTTGAGTAGCCATAAAGAGGAATTTTACACTGCTGGATGTTTGCATCCTTCTCTACAGCTTGGCTGCTTTCCCCTGAAATGGACTTTGTGGTGGTGATACAAGGAATTGAAGTGAGAGTGGGGTGTATCCTTTGGTTTAGGCATGGAAATTGTGTGTGATCAGCAAAGCGGAATGAGACATCTTTCCAAGCAGCACTAATCATCACTTTAGGAGAGTGAATGATTTTGTTGAGTGAGAATCATAGAGCTCCTCAGCTTTGCACAGCTATTGTTTACAGCAACCCAAAGAAATATCTTCATATTGGATTAAGAATGTCTGTCTTCATCCTAAAGTGTGGTGGAAGTAGATTTGACACATGCTCGCTGCATTCTGAGCCATTTGTTTTAAGACCAAATAATGTGAGTCGGGAGGAAAAAAATCATGTCCACTCTGCTCCAGAATTTCTCCTTTCATCTCTACAGTTAATAGTCTTTGCTAATATTTATTCACTATACAAAACCTAAAAGTTTACCTTTAAAACTTTACCATTTTCACTGTAGAGAAAATACGGTATATTAATTGGCTCTATCTAATGTCCCCATTGTTTCTGCATTCACGTCATTTGAGATTTCTCATCGTATTCCATCAGGAAAAAAACACTAATGGTGGGCTGCAGCACAATTACATCATCCACTCACCCAAAGTATGTCGAGGGAGGGGGAAAAGAAGAATGGCATGGAACTTAACAAAAACATAGCAATATGCTAAAGATTCCAATACCACCCTCTGTAAAGTATGTCCAGGGCAGCTTACAAATGAATCATTAATTTAGTTTGCCTTGTCACTGCAATGTCTGAATTTCCCAAAATGGAATCCACACTAGTAAGTTAAGAAAGGTTCCTTGCTATATGTACCATTGCCCCAAAATATTTCCACTGGAGGGTGACTAGCAATGAAAGAAACAAATCTATGTATCCAGCTACACCAGAAGTAGCTCTCTTCACCTCAGCCACAATCTTTTCCCTTACCTCTATGTGGAGCTGGACATTTGTCACCCCTTGGTGAAAAGTTCTTGCGTTTCTTGCTCCATAAAGATTAGGGACCTGTTTAGACCTGCAGTGAGATAGGGGCTACTTGCATCCCTGTTTAATTTGCAGAGTTTACATGATGTTGCAGCAGAAGGAAAGATGTGTTGCTGTTTTCCCCTTTAAATCCAAATTAAACGAACCTGCTGAAAATGTGAAAAATGAAGGAAAAACTATATCCACTTCACTGCGCTCCTCCCATGCGAGTGCTTTGCTCCGATGCTTTTTGCTGGGGCGGGGGGGGGGGTGGATCATCACTTTCAGATACTCCCCTTTCTCTGCCCACTAAACACTCCATTGAAATTCATTGAATTTCCATTGGCTTAACAAGCCACTTCCAGTCGCTCTAGCCTTCCTTTCTCCCCCCTTATTAAGTTCCTTCCCTCGCTTTTACTTCTATGGTTGAAATAAATAACAACGAAGGCCCGATGCGTCACTAGAACACGGTGGGCCGGGAGGAGTTATTTGCACACACCTGGCCTCGTCTATAGGCAATGATAGCTTGGGCAAGACCCATGACACTCTATCTGTCGGGAGGAACCTCTCTATGGTTATCGGTGACAGCCGTTCCCTCCTTGTCTCTGTGGCTGGAGGGGAATTTGGGTCGATACCCAAGCCTTGAGTGGTGGTGGGGCAGTAACGGAAAGAGACGCTTGGTCGGACACACGCATCGGTGTGAGGAACGGCGAGGAAGAGGGGCAGGAATTGGGGCAGCAACCACCTCGTCCACTCATAAGGCACTTCCCCATAGGAATGGCGCAGTCCCCTTGGGAGTGGGACAGTGAAGCTCTGGAGCTTGTGTGAATGTTTCCTCCAAAGTAAGCCCCGGCGTGGTCAGTAGACCACCTTTGTAGGCAAATATGTATCAGGTTGTAGCCGTGTGTATTACCTGCTCGCTTGAGGGTGAGCCCTGTTGAGACTTGCTTCTGAGTAAATAAGGACCGGGCAGTCATTTGAGGCTGCAGCCTGCACACGCATGCATGGAAGTAAATCACACTGGACACAGCAGAACTGGCTTCTGAATAGGCAGGCTGCATAGTATTGCATTGTACACTGGCAATTTTAGCAACATCAGCCTGGAGAAGTCAAGCTCCTTGAATTTACAAGAAACAAAAAAAAAACACCTCCCCTTCTCCAACAGCAATACTCCGGAGGGAGTAAACAAGTAAATTTGGGGGGGGGGCCACAAGGAAACAGTGATACTAAATGTGAATGGAAAACAGCGGATTGGAAGGCAATGTGAACCTTGCAAATCAGTTGTGAAGGGAAAAGCTCTGTCTTTAATCCAAAATTCACCTCTCATGTGAATCAGCCCTATGTTGTCTTTGGAAAGTTGCATGGTGGTATCTCAGATTAACATTGCAATGGACGTGTGGTCATGTCTGCCAACCAGGGGAGTAGCATGATCATTTTCAAAACAGAAGTTCTTCAGAAGTAAAGTAACTTTACTTGTCCAAATGTGTCTCAGAGTTGAAGAAGAGTTTCCCTGGGGTTTGAGGAAGAGTTGGTCTTATTTTGTAGTCTGTCACTAGATGGTGCCATTGGTGTGTCATTTTGTGTTATGTTGTTCATTTTGTACGTCGCTGGATGGCCAGCCAGATGGGCGACTAAGAAATCCAATAAATTAAAATAAATTAAAAATTAAATTAAAAATCTGGGTATTGGACCAAGATTTCAGTTTCTGCAGTAATTCTGATGGTGTGATGAAAAGTTTCTATGTAGTATCCCCAAAAAGAAAGGTATAGGAGACATAAAGCTACCTATTGTTTTTGATGTGGACACTCCTCTGGTTCTGGAAAGAGATTGCCCAGATCTGTCTCAACCTTTGGAGCGCTGCAAAGCATGTCAATGCTTTCTGCTTGCACCTGATGGTAATATGCTTCTTTTCTGGCTTTCATCATGAATTCATAAAACTATGTAACATGGGAACTTGACCATTATGACTGAAGCTCTAGTATAAAGTGGGGTGGGCCTTTCTTAGTTTCTAAATCTGTGACCAGGGGGAGTTCACACGTGAGTGAATCCACATTTCCTCCTTTCTCCGCCTCAGTAATGTGGATAATATTATTTCATTCTCTGCTTTTAAAGCCCATCAATTTACCTTCATGTTAAAGGTCGATATTGGCTCGTTGCTGTGGTCATCTTCTCTATGCAATAGTCTGCACCTGGCAACCTGCCCCTCGTAATTGCAGCTTTTCTTCTTTTTCCCTCTTTGATATATCTCCATGGTGCAATGGCAGATACAATCAGGATTGTTTCGAATCTAGGCCCATGTCTGGAATGCCTGTGCCTGTTGCCACAAGTTTCCTTACTTCCCTGAAGTGGCCATCTTTCCAATTATCCCCTGCTTTGCCCTGGTGTGTGCACATAGCAGAAGGAACTGGACCAAGACCATGGCAGGAAGGGAAAGGAGAAATCACTTCCGTGCACTGCTCTCTGCAGAGTGCTGTCCTAGATGGCTAGGGGATGGGTATATAAGGGGTAAGATGGTCTTTCAGGTATCCTGGTCCCGAGTTGTATAGGGCTTTGTACACCAAAACTAGAACCTTGAACTTGGCCCGATTGTTGTTATGTGCCTTCAAGTCGATTACGACTTATGGCGACCCTATGAATCAGTGACCTCCAAGAGCATCTGTCATGAACCACCCTGTTCAGATCTTGTAAATTCAGGTCTGTGGCTTCCTCTATGGAATCAATCCATCTCTTGTTTGGCCTTCCTATTTTTCTACTCCCTTCTGTTTCCCCCAGCATTATTATCTTTTCTAGTGAATCATGTCTTCTCATTATGTGTCCAAAGCAGCCTTTCTCAACCAGTGTGCCTCCAGATGTTGTTGGACTACAACTCCCATCTTCCTGACCATTGGCAATGCTAGCTGAGGCTGATGGTAGTTGTGGTCCAACAACATCTGGAGGCACACTGGTTGGGAAAGGCTGGTCCAAAGTATGACAACCTCAGTTTCATCATTTTAGCTTCTAGTGACAGTTCTAGTTTAATTTGTTCTAACACCCAATTATTTGTCTTTTTTGCAGTCCATGGCATGCACAAAGCTCTCCTCCAACACCACATTTCAAATGAATTGATTTTTCTCTTATCTTCTTTTTTCACTGTCCAACTTTCACATCCACACATAGTGATTGCGAATACCACGGTCTGAATGATCCTGACTTTAGTGTTCAGTGATACATCTTTGCATTTGAGGACCTTTTCTAGTTCTCTCATAGCTGCCCTCCCCAGTCCTAGCCTTCTTCTGATTTCCAGACTATTGTCTCCATTTTGGTTAAGGACTGTGCTGAGGCATTGATAATCCTTGACAAGTTCAATGCCCTCATTGTCAACTTTGAAGTTACATAGATCTTCTGTTGTCATTATTTTAGTCTTCTTGACATTCAGCTGTAGTCCTGCTTTTGTGCTTTCCTCTTTAACTTTCATTATCATCATGGTCTGTGGGTGGGTAGGAGGTGAGAAGGGAGGAGGTGGAGAGTGAGACAGGGTGGAGTGGAGAAAACAATTGTTTAAAAAAATGGAGTGGAGGGGAAAAGGAGCCGGAGGGCAAGAACATGGATAAAGGAGGAGAAGGGGGCAGCAGCAGAATGGAGATAAAGAACTGTGGAGGTGAAAGATGACGACGTGTGTCTGCTTGCACTTGGCACACAAAGTGGCCTCTACCACCCTTTCTGGCTACTGTGCTGCATTTGCAGTATTTTAACTTTTTTGCATCTCGGGAAAATGTTTGCTTGGGTGAGTGTCCCTTAGTTGGTGGCAGGGCAGGGTCCAGGAGGTGGTTAAATGAGAGAGATTACGCTGGCTGGCTGGGGGTGTGCGCGCACTTGGTTTGATATGCAAAGATCTGTGTAGTGGCCTCTGCCTCCCTCCCCACCTCCCTTACCAGCAGAGAGACCACTGTTGCTATCATGGATAAAAAGAATTTTTCTACTACCTCTGTATGTGTATGTTTAGATGTGCAGCAGCCAAGGCCAGCACGTTGTAGCTGGTTTTTTAAAAACAGTAACTGAAATGTAACTGTAGTGATTAGTTTTGAGAAAAAGTAAAGTAATCAGTTACTTTCAGAGCAATTGTAATTGTAACGGTAATTATTACTTTTTTGGGCCCTGTAACTGTAATTTATTACTTTTTAAAAGTAAAAAGTAATCTTCCAAGCTCTGCTCATGACAACCTATTAAGGCTGCAGTCATACACATCTACCTAGGAATAAATCTCACTGAACTCTGTGGGGCATACGTCCAAGTAGACATGTACAGGATTGTTCTGTAAATAGGTTATGATGTGGATCAATTTTGGGTTCCCATAGCCAACTTTACAAAGGGCAACCCTGCCTATGAAGAATGTTTATTGTTATTGATACTGTTAATTTCATTTATATTCTGCCCCTTGGCTATGCCAGATCCACAAGACAGATCATGGCCATCACCAAAAATGCAATAAAATTAGCCATACTAAACACGTTTGTCACAGAGTGTTAAGAAAGGTGATACTGTATATAAAAGTAAGAAAGCAAATAGATAAATGTATGGAAATTGCATGTAATTCTCTGTTAGGTTGCCACCCAGCTTTAAAAAGGTAAGTCAAGCAGAGGGAAGCTGCAGGCCTTTGCAATACATGCACAAAGTATACAGCAAGAGATGCCATGTGTTAAATGCAGCATGTGAACAAAACCCAAGTCTAGCTTGTTCCATCCAGCAAGAGGGGGATTGGTTCAGGCATAGGGTTACTATGCAATAATCACATGGCCTGTTAATATATTTCTGATATGATTACAACTCAACAAATAACTTAGCAGTGAAGCAAGAAACAAGTCACACCCACACAACCCTAGTATAAACAAAACCTCACAGGGGACAAATGTATGTTGTATTTAAACAGGAATTCAAGGGGCAGGAGACCTAAACTTTGATCCTACGATGTTGAGCAATGCATGTTTGGAATGCTCCCTCCTGCCTCATTTCAGTTTAGTTTTGAAATGCAGCTCCAGTTCTTGAAGGCCACCAAGTCCTGAAGGCACATCACAAAGGCACCCCAAGGAGGTCACACAGCACTCGTGTATAAACGGCTGGATAGGTTGCGGAAATTTAAATGCAAAGGAAGACTCCCAAATGCCAGCAAGGAAAGCAAACAATTATGCATTTGGCAACGTGCTGCAGCCTCACTACTTAAGACACTGAAAACAGATCTCAAATGCATTTTGCCATTGTGCAAAAGCGACGATCCAGCGAAAATTGCCCGTTACTGTGTGACGGCGACGAAGGCAGCTCTGCTGCTATTGGGCCCTTTAATGTTTACAATAAGATAAACATCTGGCTGTGCTAGGTGCTCCCTGCTCCTGCATAGGAGTTGGACAGCAGGAGAGTGCCCTGCCTCCAAATCCTTAAAACAAAAACAACCCTAACTTAATCTACCAGCATTCACAGAAATTGAAAAGGTATAGGGGATGCTGTGTCAAACATTAATTGAATCACTACAAAAATCCCTTTGGTGCCTTTGATGCTTGTTCAGTCACGTTCCATCCAGCAACCATGATAACAGTGAAATGTGTTCAAAGTACAAAATATTGTGTTCAACTGCGCAAATGGGAGTTTTACATTATTTGTGGAAGCAAGCTGTTCCTTCCTATGCAAATATCTGTGGAGTAATACAGGATCTGACCGATCATACGCAAGGAATATTTACATTTCGTAAAATTGGCTGACAATTCTAGTTTTCTTCATCCTCCTCTGCAGAATGTCAACAAATCTCTTGTTTGAGTAATCTTGAATCTTTTTGCTACATACCAGTCAGGGGCCAGAATACCACAAGGGACCGTATTAATTTACCTGCACACTTAGATCACCTTCTACTCTGTATGCTTCCATCAACTGAGGACTCCACAGGTCAGGGCTTTTTCAGTGTTGGCACCTAAGTTGCAGAATTCTTTTTCTGGGGAAATGTGCTTGTCTCAGTAAAGGAGTTCAAGCAGCAGATTAAGCCTTTGCTATTTCAAAGGGTATTTGGGAATAGCAGGACATCAGTTTTCCCAATGCTGTGTCTGGCATTTAAGTGCTTACTTGCTCTGTTTGCTTTTTAATTGTACTGTGGAGCCTAACAGAAAGGAAAGATATAAACATTTTACATTTTTTAAAAGTATTGGTTATAACATGGCATGGTCTTTGCTAGTGGCACACCATAATCTGTATTCAGGGAATTTACCATTGGGGTTTAGTACTGACGCAAGGCTTAAAAACTGAAACTCTGGGTTCTGCAAGTTCTTACAGTGGCTAAGAGACTTATATTGCAAGGTTGGAGAGCCAAACATCCGCCATCTATCACCCAGTGGTTTGAAGATCTTGCTGTCCTTCCTACGTTTGAACACAAAGTTTATAATTGTCCATTTTGTGTAAATATCTATTTGGATATGTTTAAATTAGGGTTGATGGAATATTCTTACTTTCAATGTCAGCTGGCAATCATTTTTTGTTGCTGATTATTATTCTTTTATAAAATAATAATTTGGGTATTTCTTTTTTTCTGTTATAGTTACAAATAAAATATTGAAGAGGGGAATTGAGACCGGGATGTGAACCCCGGAAACTGTTTTCAGTCTCATGGCTCAAACCAGAAACATGCAGAATATGTGCCTCTGAGCATGAGCAGTGTGCCTTGCTTCAACATTGTATAACCACTTTGTGAATGGACTTCTGTTGAAACGTAGTCTATAAATGTTAATAAAACCTTTAACTGTAAAAAGGCCCTGTCCTCTGTGTAACGGAGAGGGCTCCAGCACATTCATGACATTGGCAGTCTGAGCTTTCTTTGATCCTGTGACTCATGAGATGAAATCATAGTTGATTAACAATGGAAATGTTTCTGACATATTCTAAGTTTCCATGTTGTTTGTAAGTATTGCTGATTGCATGGGATCAAGTTGTTCTGAGAGGTCAGCCCCAGTTTGTCTGGACTAGTCACTTCTAAGCTAGCAGACCAGTTTTTTCACATTTCAATCATAACATTGTTTTTGCACATCTGAAATGCATAAGTTTCCCCCTTGCCTCTGCACCACAAAGAAGCACAGAATAGGCAGCCTTACCTAGTTGGAAGTAGAAATGGATTAATCTGTCAAGTTTGTTTTTTACTCAGTTTCAATTTTCCCCGGTCTTGAGTTCAGTTTGTCACATTTCTGCGTCCATTTGCAATTTTTTAAAAAAAGTCATCACAGAAATTTGCGAGCATGGTAGTGTACATTTTCCCTAATACATACATTTATGCATGCAATCTTGCCTAATGTGCTCATTTTTGCAAATATAATGCAATTTGTTTTTAATATATGCATTTTAACATTTTTTGTTAAAGAACGGCATTGCAAATTCAGATAAGTGCAAATTTTGAAGGATTAGTAGAACTTCAGTTCACGTGTTATTACAGGAAGTGGCGATTAGGTAGGCAATGTGAACACCACCATCTTTTTCTCCCATCCCTAGTTCAAAGAGGACCATATTTGCCACCGAAGCAGTGATGGGCTAGTGGCTAGGGTGGGACAACACAACAGTGGCTACTGCTTTGCTTCTTCCCATGTGGAAAGGAGTGGACTACCCTAGAGACCTCCTCCTCTTCATATAACTGGTGTCTTGCTTCCTGCCTTGACTCTGGATGCCTCACAGAGATGACACACAGAAACCGGACATTTTTTGTACCTCGGTAGGTTTGATCTTTGTTCGCCAGACTTCCAGCATGATCTGAAAACCCTGCAGGCTAAGATCAGTGCATAGGAGAAGAGACATCAGAAGCCATAGCATCAGAGTAAAACTAGAAACATCATCTCCTAGGAATGATGGGAGTTAGAATCATAGAATAGAAGAGGTGGCAGGGAGTAAGGCCATTGAGTCCAACGCCCTGCTCAATGCAGGAAGCCAAGTTAAAGCATACCCCACAAGTGGCTGTCCAACAACATCTGGAGGGCCAATGGTTGCCCATGAGTGGTTTATAGGCATCTTGGAAAAAACTGGCCCTCCAAAGAAAAAAGATAACAGCCCACTTCAACAGATAATGCCTTGGCTCCAAATATCTTAACAAAAGAAGATGTGCAAGGCCTACCTGGTGAAATCAAGCAACATCAGGAGCTATGTGACCAAGTTGGAAGTACATATTTATTTACATAATATAGCAGACCTCTTGCAGTGGTTTACAGTACTTACTGATATTGGCAGCAAGGTTAGATGGTCGAAACTACCATGGAGCTCAGTCACATCTTAAAAGAGGCAATGTATTTATTGATTTATTTTATGTGATTTATAACCCACGCTCCATTAAAACCAATTCTAGATCAGAAGACCCATGGATCTGGGAAAAACAGATTGTACCAGAATAATATATGCATTTGTGTATTTCTTGAAAAAGTGAAAGGGTCTGAAAATATTCTAATCCTAGATCTCTTTGAACTAATGAGCTGGGAAGACAGCATCGGGCACTGTAGTGTAAAGGGCACACACAACAGGCCCTTTAATGAATAAACCACCAGCACGATATAGAGGCTTCATTGCTAAACATGTGCATCACTGTACAAGTAAATGGCTCCTTAATGAAAAAAAGGAAATATCCCTTTATTCCTAGCAAGTTATACTAATCCAGGTATTTCAAGACATTTCACCAGGCCTACATAGACAACAGCAACAGTTTAAAGGCCAGGCTTCCCCTTCTTATTGGTGGTCACAGGCAAAGACAGGAACTGTTCCACAACCAACTTAAATTAAGAATCTAGGCCTGAAGCTCAACTCAAATAAAGCAGAACATCCAGAAGGACCACTCCTCATGGATTCATCTTAGACTAAAGTTTCTCAAACATTGGGCCAGGACCCACTAGTGGGCCTTGTGCCACTACAAGTGCCTCCTCACTTGCCTGCCCCACTCCTAGTCTTTTGGTTGGGGCTAAACCAGCAGCACCAGCAACCCCTTGCATACTGCGTAAAGGTGGCCAGGAGATAGAAGTGGGGATGGAAGGAAGTTCTCCCAGGGTGAAAGGAGATGTTGGAGAAAATTTGAAAGTGAGATAAAATAACAGTAATAGTAACAGTAATAAAGTAAATAGTAAGTAAACTGGAAATAGAAAAGAAGAGGGTAAGAGAAGAAGGCTGTTATAGGAAGAAGCCAATATAAAAGGACCTGGGAGGAGAGATGAAAGTAAGAGGGGTGGGGGAGTGGGACAAGGAATGGTACAACCTGAGTGTGAAAGGGGAACAGGAGAAGAAATTACAAGAAATGAGTAAAAATATGTTTAAGAGGCAAATTGGGCTGGGAACAGAACAATATAAGAGAAAAAGCATTATCTGTTTAGAGACTCTGGATCAGCAAATTCTGCTTAAAGTGGGGGGGTGTTTTGTTGTTGTTATGTGCCTTCTAGTCAATTATGACTTATGGCAACCCTATGAATCAGCGACCTCCAAGAGCATCTGTCATGAACCACCCTGTTCAGATCTTGTAAGTTCAGGTCTGTGGCTTCCTTTATGGAATCAGTCCACCTCTTGTTTGGCCTTCCTTTTTTCCTTCTCCCTTCTGTTTTTGCCAGCATCATTGTCTTTTCTAGTGAATCAGGTCTTCTCGTTATGTGTCCAAAGTATGATAGCCTCAGTTTCATCATTTTAGCTTCTAGTGATAGTTCTGGTTTAATTTGTTCTAACACCCAATTATTTGTCTTTTTCGCAGTCTATGGTATGCGCAAAGCTCTCCTCCAGCACCACATTTCAAATGAGTTTATTTTTCTCTTATCCGCCTTTTTCACTGTCCAACTTTTACATCTGTACATAGAAATCGGGAATACCACAGTCTGAATGATCCTAACTTTAGTGTTCAGTGATACATCTTTGCATTTGAGGACCTTTTCTAGTTCTCTCATGGCTGCCCTCCCCAGTCCTAGCCGACTTCTGATTTCTTGACTATTGTCTCCATTTTGGTTAATGACTGTGCCGAGGTATTCCTTGACATGTTCAATGTCCTCATTGTCAACTTTAAAGTTGCATAAATCTTCTGTTGTTATTACTTTAGTGTTTTTGAAGTTCAGCTGAAGTCCTGCTTTTGTGCTTTCCTCTTTAACTTTCATCAGCATTCTTTTCAAATCATTACTGGTTTCTGCTAATAGTATGGTATCGTCTGCATATCTTAAATTATTGATATTTCTCCCTCCAATTTTCACACATCCTTCATCTTGGTCCAATCCCACTTTCCGTATAATATGTTCTGCATACAGATTAAACAAATAGGGTGATAAAATACACCCCTGTCTCACACCCTTTTCTACTGGGAACCAATTGGTGTCTCCATATTGTGTCCTTACAGTAGCCCCCATTTCTTTTAAAGCATTCCATAGTTTTTCATGATCTACACAGTCAAAGGCTTTGCTGTAATCTATAAAGCACAGGGTGATTTTCTTCTGAAATTCCTTGCTCTGTTCCATTATCCAACGTATGTTTGGAATATGATCTCTGGTGGGGGATGGGGCTGTTACAATACCTCCCAAGCAAATGTCTGTACGTAACTTGAGGAAAGCTTATCTATGAACACCTTGCCAGAAGGAAAATGCTGTGGCAAAGTGGTTAGCCATTTCCAAAGCTAGATTAGATACCAGTGGAAACTAATCTCAGTAACTGGCAAACTGCCTCCATCTACCACCATTTGATGAGTGCCTCTGCCTCTTTACCAACATTTTGTGACAGGTGGGCCTCAGTAGTTTTCAGCCATCTCAAGTGGCCCCGGAGATAGAAAGGTTGAGAACCCCCTGGCCTAGAAGACTCCACTCATGAATGGTTAGAAGATTAGCTCTCATTCTTGACAAGCTTTACTAAATCATAAGCTCTTCTCTGCAATGTGCAGCTAGTCTTAGCCTTGAATTTAATAGGTAGCAGCAAGAAAAAGGGTCCTCTATTTGTCTTTAACAGATCTCAAGATGTTGTTTTCGACTGTCCCTGGAGTTATGCTCCTGTAGTTTGATGTAGCCACAGTTATGGTGTGTGAACAGGGGAGGGGGTGAAGAGGAAAGTCATTTGGGTTTATAGCCTGTTTCTAAATATAATTTTACAGTTGTTTGTTGTTTAAATATCTTTAATAGAAAGCCTATAGGGTAAATTAATGTAAAATGCAAGGACAATCACAGGGCTCTGTGACGTCCTTCCCTGGCACCACCTGTGTCGCTCTCACTCGTGGCTACCAGCAGTCAGGATTGTTGTGTTTATTTTTACCTTTCTCCGCTCTAGCACAGATCTCAAAAGATCCCCCTGCTAGGCCACACTACCCAACACTCTGTGTATCCAATATATCCTCTAGACTGTGCCTTAGTCTCTTCCTGGTTATTTTGATACCTTGTGTCTGTGTGTATAGGTAATTCCCAACCTCCCTGAAGCCTCTTGCCTATAAAGCTCACAGCTCTGGGTTGATCTGTGGTACTGGATGTTGATACAATATCTCTTCCTTCACCGCTGCCACCATTCGATACTATTTCTTCTTCAGCCTTGGTTACTCTGCCTCCCCCCTGGTCTGTGCCCCCCAGCTGATGAATCAGGCTTTAAGTAAACCAAGAAAATATTTATTGATAACACTAAGAATAACAAGATTACTTATAGATTTCATTGACAAGCATATGGTTTCATATATGTTTCTCTTATGTTCCTAATTCCTACTATTTGCCTCAGAACTCCCAATCCAATATCTCAACAGCCACCTCTTACTCTCCACATCAACCTCCCTGTCCACAACCACCCTGTCCAACCCTCACCCCGACTCAACTGTCATCCTCTCATTTATACCTTCAGCCATTCAAACACACAGCCAATCATCATCCAGCATTCTACAGCCCATATACTCCCCCTTCTCACTCACTCCACTTACCATATTTCCTATAATAAACCTGCACTTACCATATTTACATTACATTCACATACAGGAACATCACAGGCTCGTCCAAACTTACCTGGATAAACCAGGTTTTCCATATTCGCTGTGTCATCTGACAGTCCTCACTTGCCCGTTTTTTCGTTCTTTCCCGATGTTAAAAACACGCTGTTTTTGCGCCCGCACACGCAGCAGGAAGACCCCCACATTCTTTTTGCTTTTTCCCAGCTCCGCCTCTGACACAACCCACTATCAGCCAATTGGTGCACAAAATATGACATGTGCTCCTCTCCCCCCTTTCACCCACGATCAGCAACGCGCATTCGCTTGAACGTCAGAGCACGAAAGTTTGAATTTCCTGATACTGTTGTAGTAGTGGCTGCAATGGAGTTATCAGAGTTTTTGGCTCTTGTTCACCTCCACTTAGAGCTGTTAAATTTCTGCCTTGTGCAGCTGAGGGATGTTTCCCTTCAGTTCATGTTGGCGGAGCAAGAAAGGGAGGAGGAGGATGACCAGGTTGCTCTGATATGGAAGAAAAGCTGCAAGCAACTGCAGAACCGCAAAAAACGTAGGTCCTCACCTTTGCTGAAGGTGGCTGTCATGGCCCATAGCACTTTGCGAAGAAATATCCCTTGCAGTGTTTGGGTTCAAGATCGTGCAAGATCCTGGTGGGAGACTGAAGTCCTGCAACACTGGGATGATGATCTATGGCTGGTGATTGGGATTGTTGATGGATGCCACATTCCAATAATGGCTCCGGCAGGACAGGGCGAGGAATATATTAACTGCAAGGGTTTTTATTCAAGTTTACTGCAAGGGACTTGTGACCATACTGGTCGTTTCATTAACATTGAGGTTGGTTGGAGTGGGTGAAACCATGATTCCTTCATTTTTCGCAATTCTGCAATCTTTCAGGCAATGGATTCTGGGGTTTTCGTGCCCGGTAACCCCACCATAACTATCAGGGGGGTTCAGGTGCCTCCACTCATCCTTGCTGATGCTGCCTACCCAATGCACCGCTGGCTGATGAAGCCCTATGGTGGACATCTTGACAACTTCCAGATGGGTTTTAACCGAGTGTTCAACCGCTGCAGAAATGTGGTGGAAAGAAGTTTTGGGTGTTTAAAGGCAAGGTGGAGACGTCTCACTGCTTGCCTACCTGTCGCGGAGGAAAAGTTTTGTTAGTGTTGTTACTTCCTGTGTTGTACTACACAACATTTGTGAGAGCAGGGGACATATTCTCCACGAGGAAATTGACGTGTTGGACCAATTGGAACTTTCTGCATACGAGGAGCAGTTCCGCAGAAATGACAACACAAATGCATGCAGGGGGAATGCTGTTAGAGCTGCTATTGCTCGGTTTATAATCGAGAACAGTCTTTAAGTGTATAACATCCTCACAGTGAATGTCTGTTTAATAGTGTTATATTGTGTTTCCCTGTTCCGTTTCCCAACGTTGCTGTTACTTCCAAAAATGTCATTAACATCATTTCCTTTGGCGCCTCTTCAAGTTCTCACTGTGGTAAAAAAAGAGACCTGAAAACCATTTATGGGACAATTACTGCTGTACTGGTGCTTGCTTGAATTTGCGCTATTTCGCAAAACCAAATATATGCATCTTTGCCTTCTATAATATTAAACTGTCTGAAGATACACACGTCTGCAAAGTGCAATACTTTCTCAGTCACTGGAAGTAAGGAGGTATCTGGTTGAGGAAGGCACACAAACCGTCTCTATGGTTTAGGGTGGGCACCCCGCTACAGCAACATACTTACCAGACATGACTTCCAGTGCATTGATGTGGTATACCTACTTTTGCGCTAAATCGCAAAACAGAATGCATTTTCCGCTAGGTAAACAGGCACTGTGATTCCACTTCTTTCTCCTGGAACTGCGGAAAAGGAATGACGTGTCCTGTCTACCAAGAGATGCTCCCGTTCTCTATGGCTGTGGGCAGCAGGACGATCCAGGAACCCACTTTCACGACAAAATAAATTCCTGCACAGTATTTAGGCGTGCTTTGTGTTTGCGATATATCACTATAGCAGCATGCCTGTTGCTGTGCATGTGTACATCCTGAACATTTTGTTTGTACTCAGTGCAGGGAATTACTCTGTTTCCTATTGGAACTGCAATGGAGTAACGACCAGCGTTGTCTAGGACAGTAGAGTAGCCACCTCTATGTTTCTTGGCTGCCCAGACACTCTAGAAAAACAGTTTTGGTGGGTTTTGGTGTAGTTAGAGAAGTTTGGAGGAGCCCACAGGTCACGGTATTGCCCAGCAATAAAGTGCTGAAATGGCTTGCAGTCACCTGCGTAAAGGGAGGTACTGGCGCGCTGAGGAGCTCCAACTGATGCTAAATTCTCTAAAGAGAGCTGGGAAAGCAGAGCATCTGATGGGGAGCACCCCCCTCCTCACAGAACCGATTTTCCGCTCGGTGGCACGCCAGCTCTGTGATTCGGGGTATACGCGAATCGGGGTATATGCGCACACTGACTGGTAAGCACATATTTTAATTATAAGGTCTGCGGTTGTTTGTGTAGATATGCTTCCTTGGGAAGGTGTGATCAGCGTGTGAATGGATTTTGATAGAACTGGTAACTTAATTGCTTGTGCTCCACTTAATGTCCACTGTACTGGTTTGGACTTTTGCTTACATGATCATGTGTGGGGAACAACAATAAATAAAAACAAACTACACGTGGGAACACAGTGAATGAGTTCTTTGCTTGACAATTGCTATTCATCTGAGGTTATGTTATCTGGTGCCTTCTTAAGCATAAGGAGGTACACCATGCACTGTATTTCATGTTAGCTCAAGGATAATTCTTCTGCGTATAAACAATTCCCTTCTCAACCCACAGTGCATCCACCACCCCAACAGCTATCCTCAGGAGAGGAGGAGGAGTTGGAAGAAAGCCAACATTGTGAGTCACCAATAATTGTGGTTCACAGCCACCCACATGCTGAAGAGGGGCATACTTTTTGCGGCACCCCGTTTGCTTTAATTCATGATTGCACCACTGCGGTTGTTAACAAAGGTAGGGCATCCTGAGAAAGGAGGGGTTATAGTACTTACACTTGATATGCAGCAACAGTTGCATAGGTTCAGCGGCTTCTATATCACTGATGCAGGAAAGCCATGTCTTCAAGGCTGTGGCTTCCAATTGATGTGGCAGTGACCTGGGTTGCATGGTCCACCAAGAAATCACCCAAATACTCGTTTGGTCAGTGGTGATATGGCGTGCCACTATTTGGGGCACTGCAGATGTGCGTGGGCCGAAGGACCACTGCTTTCCCTCAACAAGCATTGCTGCACAAGAATCCTTGACATTGTGCAGGTGTGGGAAGCGTTGAAGGCGATAGCAAGCAACAGTGGACTTGACGCACTGGACAGAATTGTCAAACGGCCAAATAAACCGTGGCAATACATGCACAAATAAAAAAAATGGGCTTGAAAGGCTTTGAACTCGTTGTGAAGGATATCCAACCACACCATAAGAAACCAAATGCATAGTATGGCATGCATTCCACTTTGGTTGCACATGAAATGATGTTCTATGTATTTCCTTCATTGCAGGAGAATGCACACAAGGCAGACCCATGCAGTCTGGAAACCAACCAGTGATGTTTGCGCACAGGTCCACACAGACAGATATGTTGCCACAGGCTATGCAGACAACAGGTCTGGAGGATTTAATGTCAAGAATGCAGTTGTTGGAGAGCAAAGGTTTAACTCCAGGTGAGATCAATGTATATTATATACAGTGTACTTTGTGAAAGCGTTCTGTTTTCATCCCATTCGCAAAGTACACAAACTGTCAAACTGCATGATGTGCCTGTTCAGGGGAACAAAATGCGTCGTGCATGAGTATACCATTGACTGCCAATATTACCTTTGCATTCACAGCTCAACAACTGCAGGAGCGTATGAAGTCCCTGGAGGACGCCATTAAAAAAATGGAGACCATGTGGATCGTTGGACTGCACCGGAGACTGCAAGTTATGGAGGCAAGATACCAGAGTGCACAAGAAGTGGCTAGTCAGGCTCCTGTGCACCGCTAGCATGATTATGTCAAGTAGAAGCAGCCAAGCTGTGTCTCCCAGTTTAGGACCCCTCAAACAATCCCCATGTTGTGTTATTGTTAATCCCCACAAATAAACAGTTTCATTTTGCCATCTGTTCAGTTTGTGTATGCTATGTAATACACTATAAAAATCGAGGTGCGCCTGTTATTCCAAAAGTTAAAAACAGTGCATTCAAATGAAGGAACTCTTTATTTTGTAACAAAATTAACACAGGGATGTATTTGAGAAACAACATTCCCTAAAGTTACTTGTGGCGAACTCTTTCAGATAAATCGTAATGCAACACGTAAACTTTATACACAGTTTAACAGAAAATGAACTGGCCATAACCTCCAATTAATACTGGTTTTCCTCAACACCGTATTACTACACGGACACCAAGAAATGCAAGGGTGGACATGCGTATCAATCGTCTCCAAGGGTGTATAACTCCGAAAGGGTTGCGTGGCTAATCACAACCGGAGAAAGTATGGCAGTTAACTGCAAAGTTGTGTTCCAGGAACCCCTGTCATTTCTGGTGAACAGCAGCCAGGCGTGCCACTGGTTCCGCAATGCAACAGTTAAAGCACTGGGCAGTTGGGATGGTTGGCATGTGTGGATGAAAAGTGGTTGGCATGACATAGTCCGGTAAGTGATGGTGCTCCAGCAACCATGTGATTGGAGAAACCACAAGGTGGAATTCTCCAAACCTCCCTTTAAGAACATAAGAACATAAGAACATAAGAAAAGCCTGCTGGATCAGGCCAGTGGCCCATCTAGTCCAGCATCCTGTTCTCACAGTGGCCAACCAGGTGCCTGGGGGAAGCCCGCAAGCAGGACCCGAGTGCAAGAACACTCTCCCCTCCTGAGGCTTCCGGCAACTGGTTTTCAGAAGCATGCTGCCTCTGACTAGGGTGGCAGAGCACAGCCATCATGGCTAGTAGCCATTGATAGCCCTGTCCTCCATGAATTTGTCTAATCTTCTTTTAAAGCCGTCCAAGCTGGTGGCCATTACTGCATCTTGTGGGAGCAAATTCCATAGTTTAACTATGCGCTGAGTAAAGAAGTACTTCCTTTTGTCTGTCCTGAATCTTCCAACATTCAGCTTCTTTGAATGTCCACGAGTTCTAGTATTATGAGAGAGGGAGAAGAACTTTTCTCTATCCACTTTCTCAAGGCCATGCATAATTTTATACACTTCTATCATGTCTCCTCTGACCCGCCTTTTCTCTAAACTAAAAAGCCCCAAATGCTGCAACCTTTCCTCGTAAGGGAGTCGCTCCATCCCCTTGATCATTCTGGTTGCCCTCTTCTGAACCTTTTCCAACTCGATAATATCCTTTTTGAGATGAGGCGACCAGAACTGTACACAGTATTCCAAATGCGGCCGCACCATAGATTTATACAATGGCATTATGATATCGGCTGTTTTATTTTCAATACCTTTCCTAATTATCGCTAGCGTGGAATTTGCCTTTTTCACAGCTGCCGCACACTGGGTCGACATTTTCATCGTGCTGTCCACTACAACCCCGAGGTCTCTCTCCTGGTCGGTCACCGCCAGTTCAGACCCCATGAGCGTATATGTGAAATTAAGATGTTTTGCTCCAATATGCATAATTTTACACTTGTTTATATTGAATTGCATTTGCCATTTTTCTGCCCATTCACTCAGTTTGGAGAGGTCTTTTTGGAGCTCTTCGCAATCCCTTTTTGTTTTAACAACCCTGAACAATTTAGTGTCATCAGCAAACTTGGCCACTTCACTGCTCACTCCTAATTCTAGGTCATTAATGAACAAGTTGAAAAGTACAGGTGCAAATACCGATCCTTGAGGGACTCCACTTTCTACAGCCCTCCATTGAGAGAACTGTCCATTTATTCCTACTCTCTGCTTTCTGCTTCTTAACCAATTTCTTATCCACAAGAGGACCTCTCCTCTTATTCCATGACTGCTAAGCTTCCTCAGAAGCCTTTGGTGAGGTACCTTGTCAAACGCTTTTTGAAAGTCTAAGTACACTATGTCCACTGGATCACCTCTATCTATATGCTTGTTGACACTCTCAAAGAATTCTAATAGGTTACTGAGACAGGACTTTCCCTTGCAGAAGCCATGCTGGCTCTGCTTCAGCAAGGCTTGTTCTTCTATGTGCTTAGTTAATCTAGCTTTAATAATACTTTCTACCAGTTTTCCAGGGACAGAAGTTAAGCTAACTGGCCTGTAATTTCCGGGATCCCCTCTGGATCCCTTTTTGAAGATTGGCGTTACATTTGCCACTTTCCAGTCCTCAGGCACGGAGGAGGACCCAAGGGACAAGTTACATATTTTAGTTAGCAGATCAGCAATTTCACATTTGAGTTCTTTGAGAACTCTCGGGTGGATGCCATCCGGGCCTGGTGATTTGTCAGTTTTTATATTGTCCATTAAGCTTAGAACTCCCTCTCTCGTTACCACTATTTGTCTCAGTTCCTCAGAATCCCTTCCTGCAAATGTTAGTTCAGGTTCAGGGATCTGCCCTATATCTTCCACTGTGAAGACAGATGCAAAGAATTCATTTAGCTTCTCTGCAATCTCCTTATCGTTCTTTAGTACACCTTTGACTCCCTTATCATCCAAGGGTCCAATTGTCTCCCTAGATGGTCTCCTGCTTTGAATGTATTTATAGAATTTTTTGTTGTTGGTTTTTATGTTCTTAGCAATGTGCTCCTCAAATTCTTTTTTAGCATCCCTTATTGTCCCTTATTCTTGCATTTCTTTTGCCAGAGTTTGTGTTCTTTTTTATTTTCTTCATTCGGACAAGACTTCCATTTTCTGAAGGAAGACTTTTTGCCTCTAAGAGCTTCCTTGACTTTGCTCGTTAACCATGCTGGCATCTTCTTGGCCCTGGCGGTACCTTTTCTGATCTGCGGTATGCACTCCAGTTGAGCTTCTAATATAGTGTTTTTAAACAACTTCCAAGCATTTTCGAGTGATGTGACCCTCTGGACTTTGTTTTTCAGCTTTCTTTTTACCAATCCCCTCATTTTTGTGAAGTTTCCTCTTTTGAAGTCAAATGTGACCGTGTTGGATTTTCTTGGCAATTGGCCAGTTACATGTATGTTTAATTTAATAGCACTGTGGTCACTGCTCCCAATCGGTTCAACAACACTTACATCTTGCACCAGGTCCCAGTCCCCACTGAGGATTAAGTCCAGGGTTGCTGTCCCTCTGGTCGGTTCCATGACCAACTGGTCTAGGGAATAGTCATTTAGAATATCTAAAAACTTTGCTTCTTTAAACTGTGACATATTCATAACATCATTTGGGAACAGCTCACGGCAATGAAGAGGTCTCCCTCATCTTTATGCCTTGTGCAGGGGAAAGGGAGAATTCCACCCTTAAAGAAAGATGGGCATGGTCAATTAAAAACATAGAGCACACCTAGAATTTTGCTAGAATATAGTTCACCGCCCACTGTTTTATCATGTGCAAAGAGAGACACTTCTCATGTCCACTGGAAACTATTCTGCAGAAACAGTGCCATTATTCCACAATTGTTTTTGGAGTTTTTTTAATGTTGCAAAGTGTTGCTGTACTTCACATATTCACAGAAACAGAAGCAAAAGGAAATGATTTACTATAGGAAACTTCACTAAAATGGCAAAGTTAATAAAACATATTTAAAGTGACTATCTGAACTATATCAACTGTCTTAATATTGTTGCTTCCTCCCTGCTAAAACAAGATCAGCACATGTCTTGTTTCTGTTATTTGGGCTGAGTGCAGGTGTTGCCACCACTCACCATATGCTCAGAGGCACATGTTACCAAATTCTTCCAAGCCACAAAGGAAGTGGATTGGACTGTGAAAGGCCTACCCAAATTGTGTTTGCATTTTACAAATTTGTAGGGCAGTACAATATCTCAGAGAGGATGTCAGGTCTCCTGCTCCCCTGGTGCATTCACATCAAAATCTATCAAGGTGGGCAGATTTTAAGCTTGAGCAGGGATGGGGACTCCAGTTCCCATCAGCCCCAGCCAGCATGGCCAATGGTCAGGGATGATGGGAGATGGACTCCAGTAATCTGGAGAGCCAGATGTTTTTACTAGGACCCACCTGTAGGACCAACAGCTGGAGCCAGGTATAAAATGGCGGCGCAGGCAGATACACACTCAGAATTAAGCAACAGTTGCTCTGAGTGGATGCTCAGCCTGGGGACATATTTTCAGTATTGGAGCAGAGCTCACAGTTTGTTTATTCACAAAAAAAATATGTTCGTGGTTTCTCTCCAAACCTTGTTTGTTCTCACTGTCCAATTTAAATGGAAAGGAAGAAAAGAAGACTCTTGGTTGTTTCAACACAGGAAGTTGCCTTGTACTGAATTAGAACATTGGTCCATTTAACTCAGTATTGTCTACACAGATTGGCAGCGGCTTTCCCGGATTTTCAGACAGGGCATCTCTCCTAGCCCTGCCTGGAGATGCCAGGAATTGAAACTGGGACCTTCTACATGCAAGGCAGATGCTCTACCACTGAGCTATGTCCCTTCCCCCAAAACAGTTGGGAACCAGAGACCCTTACCCATCTACCACAAATCATCCAGTAATCTACTAATAGATCCTGATCTGTCTTTTGCCTAGCACTGATGCAGCCCCTCCCCAAAAAATGGCTTTCATTTTGTTAAAGCTAATTTTTGTGACTCAGTGCTCAGTCTCTGCTCCTAATGGCCATCAAACCGCTTTGCTTTTTTGTACTGTTAACAAACATGAAGTGTTCCGGAAGAGGGAGGGAGACATAATGGTTGGAGGGCACTTCATTTCTCTTATTGGCTGGCCTTTGGAGAAAAGGAACACACATAATAACCTGCAGTTGGAAACAGAATCTATTCCAATGTGACCTCCTTGAGCAAACAGATTATAAACAGAATCAAAACTTTTGAGGGCAACCATAAACATAAAAGGGTTACAAAGATATATCTAGTCCTTTTTTTAAAAAAGAAAGAAAATAATAAACCAGGGATTAACTATTATCTTTTAAAATAGTTTTGTTACGGGGAAAGGAGGCAAAATGGACAAGCTTTTAGCTCACTAACACTCCTGGAAATGAACTGCTAATATAATTTCCCAGCAGCAGCGGTGAGGATAAATGGCTGACGAAACCTACAGCAATTGTAAGAGTGCTTTAAGTACAATGTATCAACTTAAATAAAACCCAACAATCATTGCATAGTGAGGTTCAAGCCTTCTTATGATTAAAACTGACAAAAACTCATGAGGGATTGTGCTAATTTTCATGAGCAGGAGATCACAGAAATGTAAAAAGAAGACTCCAGGCAAGGATGGCTTCCTTGCTGATGTTTATAAGAAATGCAGAGATTTTGGCCCAGCCCTAACCTGATTTATTTAACAAGGCATTTAATTAAAATATAGATTTAAAATAAGCATCATAATAATCATCAGCAGAACTAGGCAGTTTTGTAACTTCTTCCTAATTCTTTGATTTAGGGCAGTGGTTCCCAACCTTTATGAGTATGGGACCCCATTTGTAAGCTCAAAAAAATTTGTGACCCCCTGCAATGCTAATTGTAATTTTTGCCTTTGTTAATTGAAACAAATGGTGTGTGGCAAAATCACATCTCCAACTATCCCTTTCCATAAAAAACTCCCTGCAGACAGGGAAGTGTTGCTTTCTTTTCTTAATGCAAAGGTCCAATCAAATTGGTACCCCCCTCCTCCGCACACACACAGTCTGAAGATACACAGTCCTGTCTCCAAACACCAGTGGGTTACAGTGTTGGACTAAAAATGAGGTTCAAATCCCCACCAAACCATGAAGCCCACTGGGTGACTGTGGGCCACATACAGTCTCTCAGCATGACCTATCTCCCAGGGTTGGTGTGAGGATAAAATGGAAAGGGGGGGGGAACCATGTGCACCACCTTTAGCAGCTTGGAGAAAAGGTGGGATATAAACGCAATAATAATAAATAAACACGTTTCTGCTGCTATACCAGGATCCCGGCCTCAGCCAACCTGCCTGAGCTTTTTCTTTTTTAAAAAAAAATAATAATCAAGAAGCAGCAATGTGGTGAGGATGGGGATGCTAGACAACTGCAGACAACAAGGTGAACAGACTGAGGAAGGGAGTTCGTGCTTTTAGGCCTTGGGATGATCATCAGAACTGATGACTTGGTTAGCGTGCGCTTGGGGAATGAAAGAGGAGCTTGTGCGCAACCCACCCCACCCCCACCTACCTGTCTCCTGTCTTTTACTATTGCCATTAACCAAGGTGGCGGCCGTGGTTTCCCTAAGGGGATTAAGCTTCCGCCGCCATCTTTGTTGATGGCACACATGCGTGCTACACACGTGCATCTCTGCCATCAACTAAGATGGCGGCAGGGGCTTCAGTACCTTAGGGAAAGTGCGGCCGCCATCTTTGTTAAGGGCAATGGTAAAAGACAGCAGACAGGTAAGTGGGGAGATGTGGGGGGATGTGGGGGGCCCACAGACCATGGAAGGGGAGCAGAGGGGCGGATGAGGGCCCCCCTGTAGCTCCAGGGCCCGTCGGGCCAGTGCCCAACCTGGCCGCCCTTTAGAACTGGCCCTGGTGATTGAATCATTCCTTTTCACCTGCTTAGGGAGCCTGCGTAGGGAGCATTATCATCATCATCATCATCATCTAGCCTACTTGCTTCTGGCAAGAAGTGCCCTCAAGCAGGCCAGTCACCAGAAGGCCACTGTAGGAAGAAGGAAGCCTAGTGTTGTGGAGATGTTAGATGGGAGCACTCAGGAGTAAAGATGGATGCCCCCAAAGGCTGCAATTCTAAGCACAGTTACTAAGGGACTAAGCCCCATGGAACTCATAAGGACTTCTCAGTAGATATGGTTAGGATTTTGCTGTTGGCAAGGCTTGACTAGGGATCCTCTGCAAAGATTTCCATAACCATGCAGGGTTGGCAACCCCCTGCCTGGACTGCTCCTGCCTTTTAACATGGCTGCTTCAAACTTCTTTACAGACTTGACCCTTCACTTCAGAAAGAGATTTGAGAAATGAGTAATAATAATAATAATAATAAAATTTAATTTATGTGTCGCCTATCTGGCCAGTGGCCACTCTAGGCGACGTACATACAATAAATTACAACAAAATAGAATACAAAATAGAATACAAAAATACAGTGTAACAGTATAAATTATGCTAACAAACAATATATGGAGTAAGAATAAGAAAAGTCTCTATCCTTTTCTGTGGGCTGCTATAAACTCATCTTGTCAGTCAACCCAATTCCAGTGAGTAATACTTGACAGAGAGAAAACACACATGGTTTGGTCTACCTTCACAGGCAGTAGCTTGGGAACAACGTCAATTGCAGCAACATTTCCCAGTATGTGAATTCTCTTTTACTACTATTGGGCAAGAAATAAACCATCATGCAGTTCTTGTAAACCACCCAGAGAGCTTTGGCTATAGGGCAGTATATAAATACAATAAATATAAATAAATAAATAAATGCAAACAATAAGGTCCATTATCAGTGGGTTTAAGGTGACTGAGCTGAGCACATCAAACCACTGTTGTTGCTTCTATAGATGTAAGGGGCTGAGGTTAAAGGTAAATGAAATGCAAATAGAAAAAGAAAAGACAGGGATGATTTCCTAAATGCAATACAATACCAACCACAACAAGATTCCCATAAGTAAGACAGAAAACTAAGCATCCCACAAGCAGCCAGTATTCCTAGCCAAAAACCAAACCTGAAAAGAACCTGGCAGCCAGGCAGCCAAGGTCACAGAAATCCCCATGCAGCACAACCTGACCCAGGGGCTGCAGTTAGTGCAGAATGCTGTGGCACTATTGCTGACATGAGTGAGACCTTATCAGCACATAATACCTCTGCTCTGAAATCTGCACTTGTTGTCAATTTGCTACTAGGCCAAGTTCAAGGTGTTCCGAGAGGGGGCAGCTGACATTTTGGTGTATATCTCTTGAACCAGACCACCTAGAAACTTGCTTTTTTAAAAATTAAAGCTGAGAGTCTGGAGATTGGGCTGACTCACCTGGAGACCCATAGAGGACCCCCAAAATCCAGAGCCTCCAGGTGAAAACCAGAGACTTGGCAACCCTAAATCATAGGTATATGCTCTGAAGCTCATTCCCTACTAACATACTTTTAGAACTTTTTAATTCCAACATCTCTTACTAATAGTGATGGAGAGAAATTCAATTCACTTCGCATTTAAATGTGAGCCTACCTAAGTTGTACTTCTCAAACTGACACACAGCTACCCTTCAACATTTGCACTTCTCTGAATTTTGCAATGCAGTTCTCCAACCAAACAATATAGAAATACATATATTAGAGGAAATATACATTAAAAACACATATATTAGTGAAAATAACTTTTTTTTAAAGTATTACATTAGGGGAAAATTTGCTTTGCAAAAGTATAGTACTGCATAGGACTGAAACTTAATACAGCCACTCTGGGAGGAAGGGCGGGATATAAATGTAAATAATGATGATGATGATGCAAAATGGGTTTATTAGGAAAAATTCGCACTAAAATGCTGATGATTTTCATGAGGATTTTGAAGGGAAAATATTCGCATATTGCGGCAGAAATGTGGAGAACTGCATTTAAGACTGAAAAAACGAGACATTTAAATTGTCTAGATTCTTCCATCCCTTCTCACTACTAGTTTCAACTCATTTTTTTGCCTTTGCTTCTTCAACTGGGCCCTGTCATGCTCATGCATGACGATTGTCCCTAAACCAGCAGTGTAAGGGTCTGAACACTGTCACGCACCATATATTAGTAAAGAAGCCTCTAGGACGGTGCAGGTGTTTTGAGTTGAAATAAATAAATATGTGTTATTAAATAAAACAAATTATTAAAGCTCTGCTACACAACAGGTCTTGCATGGCCAATTCTGTTTTGACCTGAAGTAACCTGGATTAAGCTCCTTCTGGTAAGGGAAGTATATCCCAAAGTGTATCAATTCTATTATTTAACATAGAGCCAGTCTAAAGGTACTGTATATGGCAACAGGGCTAGTTTTGAAGAAAATAACATTGATGAAAACACTGTGGCGTGTTTTTGACACATTCTTCTCATAGTTATATGGGACTTCGAGGGAATAATAAACACATTTTGCTCTTGTTAAGGCATTGCCCAAAACACAGTAATCCTGGATTGTTGAGTCTACATCAGACTGTAAACATACCCTATTAGCAAACAATACATTGAATAACTGTCTTTGAGCGACCTTCATAAAAATGGCTCAGATTACTTATTATCATTGTGTGATCCTCATCACCATCACCCAAATTGGGAGGCACTGCTTGCTGAGGCAAAAGGTGCAAATTCATGGCTACTTTCATTGCAAAGTCTAGAAAAGCAAAGGCTACAAAGCTTGAGGTACCATTAAGAAATAATTTATCAAGCCAGAGAATATACGTCTGTATCTGCTCCATATCCCTGTACCCCTCTCGGTATCACCCTAGATGTACTTGCTGGAGAATTCTGCTGACAAATGTAATCTTTGACGAGCTATCTCTGCTAATTGCTTTTCTTAGACCTCATTTGCTTCTCCTGTGTTGGTGAGAGGAGTGACTGACAAGAATGACCCACACACATCATTTTGACTGTAGCAGCCCTCACACATGCAATGATTGACAAGCTATAGGACACTGTTGCCATTCTGCATGCAGATTTGAGAACATAGAACCCTGCTTTCTACTGAGTCATACCATTGGTCCATCTAGCTAAGCACTGTTGACACTGATTGAGAGGAGGTCTCCGGGGTTTCAGGTAGAGAGGCCTTCTCATACTTATCTGGAGATGCCAGAAACTGAACCTGGGACCTTTGCATGCCAAGTATGTACTCTACCATTGACATATATACCCTTTCTCAGTAACCTCACCAGCCATGTCCAAAAGAAGTAGCTAACAATTTGGAAGGGTTTTTGGTGGGGCTAGGGATAAAACCATGTCTTTGGTGGGGCTAGGGCCCTCCGTGGCACAGAGTGGTAAGCGGCGGTAACGCAGCCGAAAGCTCTGCTCACAGCCGGAGGTCGATTCCAACGAAAGGAGGAAGTCGAATCTCCGGTAAAAGGGGTCGAGGTCCACTCAGCCTTCCATCCATCCGTGGTCGGTAAAATGAGTACCCGGCATATGCTGGGGGGTAAAGAAAGGCCGGGGAAGGAACTGGCAATCCCACCCCATATATACGGCCTGCCTAGTAAACGTCACAAGACGTCACCCTAAGAGTCGGAAACGACTCGCACTACAAGTGCAGGGACACCTTTACCTTTTTTAGGGATAAAAATAAACAGTAGTTAAGTTGAGGCTTCGGGATCCTTTGATAAACTGCCCTATCCTTTCTTGGACTTGCCTTACAGGTCTTGTTATGGACTAAAAGCCAGAATATAATTAAACAAACTGTACATGCCCCCTCAGAATTGCGAAGTAAAAATCTGAAAATATTTTCTGTACAATATGAACTACGTTAAAAAGTAACTGCACTTAATTAAAAGAAACTGTTGAAATCTTGGAAGGATTGGCAATCGTGTATGGGCCTCGTTGGCCTCTGTTGTTATAGCTTGTGATAACATACTGTTAGAAAATGTTCATTCTCCAAAAATCTCCCCAGGGCAAAACCTGACAAGCATTATGAGGAATCTGGAACGAAGTGTTTTCTGAAGAAATTATCTAAGATAGTAAGAAATATGCACCCAAATCATTATGCTTTAAAACTAGGAGAACTAGGTTGTTAAAATCTGAAAAGCAAGCTTTAAAAATCGTAGAAGCGAAGTGCAGAACAATAAGAAAAAAATAATAGTTTACTTTCCCTGGGTGTTACCTGGCTTGTGTCTGCTGCTCTTTAGATAAAACAGGAAGAGTAGGGAGTGTATTAATTCAGCCTGAGGCTATCGTAAGTGCTCCAGAGACAAAAAGTAGTGGATGAAAATTATTTTTGCAAGTATTTGTGCTTCGCCGGCAAAATGTAAGTCTTACAAGATAATCATGCCTACTCAAAACCTAGCTGAATTAAGAAAGAAATTCAAAGGGAATTTTTGAAATCGCCACAAAGGACTGTCCAGACTGAGAAACACATTGCAGTCAGTAGCGGATGGTCACTGCTAACCTCATTTCCTTCTGGCCACGTCACTGCTGCATCCCGAGACGGGAAGGGGCAAGGTGGCGGCAAGGTTTGCACGATGCAAACACACCTGCAGGAGCATCAGATTGGCTCCACTGGTGTGTTTGGTCTATGCTGACCTTGCCACCACCTCGCACCTCCCCATCCCCATCCCAGCATGTAGCAGCGACTTGGCCAGAAGGAGGCCAGGTCAGCGGTGCAGCCCTGCCATGCTGCCTGCTCCTGGCTGTAGTTGTCTGAGTAAATCCATAAAGGGCTTGCTTGGCATCTGAAGGTCAGCAGGTCTGGACTTACCATTAATGAGCCAGAGTGAGATAGCTGCCTGAGGCATCAGATGCAGCGGTTCTCTGGGATTCCGGTAGAAGCCTTTCCCAGCCCTTCTTGGAGATGCCAGGGATTGAATATGGGACCTTTCGCATGCAAAAAGTGCTCAGGCACTGAGCTAGTTGGCTGCTGGCTGTAGGTATAACGTTTTTTTAAAAAGGATAGCAGATAGAGATGAAAAAGAAGGCTAAGGAAAAACCTCTAATGACAGATTTATGCTTAATTACTCCAATTATTTATTACATTTAGACCCTGCCTTTCCATTAGAAATTGTCCAAGGCAGCTAACAATAAAATTGGGGGAGGGGATGTAAGCAATATAGCAATAAAGGAGAGCCAGTGTGGTGCAATGGTTAGAGTGTTGAATGCAGACCTGGGAAACCAGGGTTCAGATCCCTGCTCAGCCATGAAGCTCACTCTCAGCCTAACCTACCTCACAGGGTCGTTGTAAGGATAAAATTGGGAGGGGGAGAACCACGTTTTTATGCTATCTTGAGCTCCTTGGAGGAAAGATGGGATATAAATATAATATAATAAATAAATAAATACATAAAATAAAATAAGAACAGATAAAAATGCCAGCAGAGTGAAACAAAATAAATCAGGCCAGTAAGCCAGTATTTTTTTTTAAAAAAGACTTTTGCCTGTTGGCAGAAGAAAGCTGTCAACAAGGGATCTAGACAAGCTTCCCTTGGCTGGGAGCTCCAAAGTCTGGACCCAGCCACTGAGAAGGTCCTCTAGTCAAAGTTTAGCTGATGTCATAATGAACGATGGTAGGAAGTTTCCTCCAGGTTTGATAGGCTGATGAACCCCATGGATTTTTCCTATGATTGTCAACAGATAGCATGCATCTCATTTGCTTCAGGCACTTCAGGGGTTGGGCAATTTGTTCTGTCATTACAGTAGAAGGTGGGTGAAGAAGGTTAAGAGTACTGAGCCTTTACGGATTTTTTGGTTGATAAAAATGCAGTTGTTTCTCAGTTGTTGCAAAGTATCCAGACATCTTCCACTTATGTTGTCCGCTATTCAAAATGTAATATTCTGTTACTAGGAAGCATTATGGGCTGGCTATGGCAAAGCCTAGGAAGTTCAGAAAACAAGATCCACAGTGTTAAGAGTGGAAGGATGTAAAGATAAAGACAGATATAATATTAACAAACTTCATCACTAATTTTCCAACTGCTGGGTAAGCACTGCTAGTGAAATGAATGATTCAAGGTTTTGTGCAGGGATAATAAATGGAAATCCAGGGCAGAACAGTTTTAGTGGAGTGCAGAGATCAGAAGCAAAAGTGATGGGGATGAGCGAAATGTGAGGACTTGGGAAATGACAACACATTGAAGAACTTGAAGGAAGTTCAAGAGATGCATGTTAGAACAACACTCAAGGGCCAGATTAACTGCAGAGATAGTTAATCCATGCTCATTTGAGGAACTATAGTTACCCGAAGAGCAATTTAGCATCGGTGGTGGTGATGAAACTCTTAGTCAGGCAACCACAGATGAAGTGAACAAACCAAAAAGCTCCAGTAAGCAGTCTTCAGGAACCTGTGAGCATTCACAGAATTCAGACTTGTACTTTACTTATGGACCAAGATGTTGAGCCTCTAATGACAGGTGTGGGAAACCTTTGGTCTTCTAGATGTTGCTGAAGTACAACTCCCATCATCCTTGACAACTGGCCATGCTGGCTGGGTTGATAGAAACTTGAGTCCAACAACATCTGGTGGCCTAAAGGTTCCTCAAACCTGCTCTATGATAAAGTAGAGCTACTTCCCCCAACTTAGTGCCCTCCAGCTGCTTTGGCCTGCAACTCCCATTGGGTCCACCTAGCAGAGCTATGTTGGCTGGAGCTGATGCAGGTAGTAATCTAAATCAACCAGGTTGGGGAAGGCTGAAGTAGAGACTCAGGCATATGGCTGCTTGTGCTCGTGTGAGAAGACCACACCATAGGGAAAAGGTTTCCTCTTTGCTCCATGTTCAGGATTAAGTTCTAGTCAAACTTGCAAGCCATTCTCTTGTTAAACACTTGGATATCTAAACTGGTGTTAGTGGAACTGTTCGATAACCAGGGCATCTCTTTTTGTTTTCCTGGATTTGTTTTTGTAATACAGACTGTTGTCCTGGGATCCTGGGTTTGAATTGTTAATACACAAATGCTTGGAAAAGTTACTTGTTTTGAACTACAACTCCCATCAGCCCCAGCCAGCATGGCCACTGGATTGGGCTGATGGGAGTTGTAGTTCAAAAAAGTAACTTTTCCAAGCTCTGCAAATAACGTGTATAGACATTTGACCTTGGGTGTGATAACAGAATGCAGATTTACACACTATACACAAAGATGTGTTACAAGGCCCCAGTGCTCTCTTTTCTTAATAACAAACAGCAGCCTTGGAAGGAACCTGTTGTGAGTGAAGGAGAGGCAGAGATGTGTGTGTGTGTGTGTGTGTTTGTGTGTGGTGTTTAACCCCACTCCAAATCCTACCCACTCCCATTTGATTCCCCCTGTAAGGTGTTGGGTGGGTGTGGAGAACAGCTTTGGTGGGGGTGATTTATTATTATTATTGTCATTGTTGTTGTTACCCATCCTTCACCCAGAGGTCCCAGGGCAGGTTACAACAATTTTAAAAGACACAGAACAGTTACAAACAATCTAAACAACATCAAAGAAAATAGGTTGGGTCCTAAAATATACATCTCAGGGGTGTGCTGACCCCTGCGATTTCCCCAAATGCAGGAAACAACTGCACAATTTGTGGTAGTGGGAATTTGGAGTGGGAAAGTGGCTGGCAGGAAGAGAGTGAAGCAAAATCCCTCTCCCCACCACTCATCTGCACAAACTCATTGCCGCCTCCTGAAGATGCTTTTTGTTGAAGATAGAAAAGAAAAATACTATCATGGCTCCATTACATGCACGTGCATAAATATGGCGCTTTGCTGCTCAGAGCTGAATAACCTGTCAGGCATAAGACTTAAACAGGCTCACAAGTTGACCAGCAGCTCAGCAGCAGCTCTGAGACAGGCTTCACTGGCAGACACAAGAGACCCTTTGCATATGCAGTGTTTTGTCATGTCCTCAATGGAGAGGGGCTAGCTGAGACATGCCTGGGTAATATCGGTTCCCTAGAGACAAAATGAATGTGTTTATTTTTATCCCTTACGCAACTTGAAAAGGCAATTATTCAGGACCTCAGCTGTTTCCAACCTCTTAGTTTTCTCTTGAGATTACATTTTTACCATGATGTTGCTACACCTTGTCCCTGTCAGTGACCCATAGATTCTCATGGTGATAACCAGGAAGCGAATTCACTTTCTCAAGGCTATACCTGTATACCTGCCAAGACTGCCTAATATCACATGCTACCTGTGGTTAAAGAAACAAGTTCTGGCCGTTGTACATATGTATTTTTAAAAAGAAAAATTAAGAAAGACTGAGAAACTTACACACTTTTTAAAAATGAAAAAAAATGAAGAGTTAGAATTTGGGAAACTAATTTGTCATATTTTTTTTTAAAAAAAACTTTTACCAATAATTTAATTTTCATGTTAGCTATTTCATACTATTTCTACCCTTCAAAATGTTAGAATCAAGTTTCAGGACCAAGAGATCATGCCAAGACAGTCGTACCTGCAAAAACACATTAAAGGTGTGTGTTACTTCTAGCTTCTAGGGCATCAAAAAAACACCCTCACATACACCCCCCCAGGGACTCCCAAGCATGCACACTCCCCTAGGGACTCCCACCCTCCTCCAGGGACTCCCCAACACACACACACACACACAGCGACTCCCAAACAGGTTGCCCCCCTGCCAGAGCTTGGAAAAGTTACTTTTTTTAAACTACAACTCCCATCAGCCCCAGCCAGCATGGCCACTGGAGTGGGCTGATGGGAGTTGTAGTCCAAAAAAGTAACTTTTCCAAGCTCTGCCCCCCGCAATGTGAAACCAATGTTCCTCTTCCCCCCCAAACAGGTCACCAAGTGTCCCCTTCTCCTGCTCCCCAACCAGGTCACCAAGCTTCCTTCTCTTCTCCCATTTAGACCTTATCCAGTGAAGAGGCTTGCCTCATGCCCACTGCACCTCATACCTGCTGCGCCTCTCCCCCACCCCCATGAAATGCTGCTGTCACACTGCATGATGGCTTACAAAAATATTATATGTATAGACAGACAGATAGATGTATAGATAGATGTATGAAGGTGTACAAGTGTGTGTGTGTAGAGAGAGAGAGAGAGAAAGAGATATCAAAGCAACAAACAGAACTTCATTCAAGCTTGCTCTGGATTCCTGTAAGGATTCCATTAATCACCTAAAAATATATACACATAATTGTGATTAACAAAACAGAGGTTTTTATTTTACTAGCAAAACGCTTCAGCTTCCACCTTCATCGGCTGCTAACATACACATGCTGATACCAAGGTGGCAGTTACAGAGCTTTGACCATGTGATGCCAATGTGTCCAGGGAGTATATCCAGAAGTTCTCCCTCTTAGTCAGTGCTGTTGAATCGGATGGCATATCTATCACTGTTCTAGAAAACAGGCTGTGGCCCTCAGTGTTAAAATGTTTTGCAACTGGTTGCTCCACTTTTTGGGGGTTAAGATTGCCAATTCATGGTTTCTGAAGCGTGTGTGTAGGTCAGTTGTCATTTTCCCATGTATTTGATATGACATCCTAGATTTTTGGATTTGATGACATAAATTGTATTGCAGGACCTACAGGTGACGTTCTGTTTGATGTAATATGTTCTGCCTGTCCTAGTGCTTTGGAAATTAGCTTATAGCCTTTGGAGTGACATGATGCTTCAGACACCTCAGAAACCACAAATCGGCAATCTTGACCAAAAAAAGTAGGGTAACCAGTTGCAAAACATTTTAACACTGAGGGCCACAGCCTGTTGGACTTTTCTATAACAGCTATAGAGATGCCAACAGATCCAGCAGCACCGGCTGAGAGGGAGAACTTTTGGATATATTCTCTGGACACATTGGCACCACATGGCCTTAACCTGGAGGACAGTGCAAGCTTCTGCAAATTAAGCCCCTCTGAGCATATATAAAATCAGCAAAGACAAAAAATGGCAGTAAAGGATTAACCCTCCCCTAAATCACACATACTGCACTCAGAATCACTGTTATTTTGCTCTCTTTTCAATAAAGTGTTCAGTGAACTGTCTGCTTTGGATTAAGTTAGGCTTTATCTAGATAATGGATATTACCTTCCTCTAATCCTGAGGGCAGCAGGCTATCTTGGGGGTGCACAGGGTAGGCCATGTCCCTCTCTCTCTCTCTCTCTCTCTCTCACACACACACACACACACCCCTTTTCCCACTTCTCGCCCCTCAGCATCTGCTGCCTGAGGAGGCTCACTTTGCCCTTGCCTTGCAGTGGCTGTGTACCTGTTGAGGCCTGGTGGCAGCAGCAACAACAGTATGGTTGCCCAGCATTTGGGGCTGGGTAACAGTGACACCAGTAGTGGCTGGTTGCCTGCCTTCTCCTGTATCTCAGCCTGGCCAGTGGTTGGTGTAGCACTCATCCTGCATTTGGCACCATCAGCAGCTTAGCCCTTGCCCCTGTCTTTCACTTATGGCTGGGGTCCCCAAGCTGGCCCCCGGGAATACCTTAGTACATTCAAACACCCCCTTTCATGCCTACCCCCTTGCCCTTCCCAGTTTTTATACACTGAGTTTTTTGGGGGGGTTGCTTGGTTGAGAAGGATTCCCTATTTTGGGGGAAGGTTTTTTTCAGGAGTGTGTGTATCCGAGCATCGCCAGCTTTTCTTCTGTGAAATGGGAATAATAATTTTGTGGTGCCCATGACAGTTTATTAGATTTCCCAATGTGTCCCTAGGCCCAAAAAAGATGGGGCACCCCTGACCTATGCGGTCCCAGCCCAAATCTAGCCTGCCTGCAACCAACAGAAAGCAGAGCTGGGTGAGGAGCATGAAGGCTGGGAGAGACAAGGGGGGGTGCATTCTCGTGTGTGTGTATTAAGAGATATATAAAAATAGATAAATGTCTAATAGATATATAGATAGGATTCTGTCACAGACAGTTGACTGCAAAGTACTGCTCAGCTTGTTTGTTCTTGCCTCTTTTAGCAAAGCACCATTTCAGGGTTGCTTGGAGCCTTTGTTTTCTATCTTTTCGTAATGGGGACAGATTAATTCAGAATCATGGGCCACTGAACTGAGAGCTCAGGTGTGGCAGAAATCACAGGTGGTTGGTGCTGACTAGACAGCAACTGAATGCACCATTCTTTGATTAGGCTCCCGGGAATGGAGTAATTAACAAAAATGAATATACCAGCTTGCCTTCTACTGCCTCATTAACTGCAATAACCGATGTTACTTTTAAAAGCTTCAGGGAGCGGGGGCAAGTGCAACTTCCCATACAACTTTCAACAACTGGAAAGTTGAAGTTCAGAGAGAAAGAGTGCTAGTGTAAGCATTTTCAGATTTTACCAAGCAGGTCCGCATGGTGACTGGCATTAGTTGCTATGTAGTGCCTAGGAAGTGCTAAAGATAGCAGTGGCCATCACAGACTTTCGCCAGGCTATTGCAAGGATGTAAATGGTAGATAAAAATATATATTTTAAAAAATAAGACAGTGACCGGTAAACATTTAAATCAGAATGTTTTTGTGTTAAGATCTTAATTTCCACTGTAGTAAACCTTTTCTTTTTAACACTAATATGTGCATGTTAAAGCATCTCACCATAACGGGGAAGACTGACCAGATTTTACCTGATTTTTATTTTACTGTATTGTATTTTATTCCTTGCTGTGAACCGCCCAGAGAGCCATAGGCTAAGGGCGGTATAGAAATGGAATGAAATAAATAAATAAATAAATAAATAAATAAAATAAACCGTGTGCCTACACAGTCTGCTGCCCGGATGCTAACTGTTGATGGGCAACTTCAAGCTCCTCCCCGCTCTCCCTTCTAAGGTTCTTCTTGTCTTCACACCTGATAGGGACCGAACCACCCTTCAAATACAGCAGGGCATTTTTTAAGGAATCGTTATCCATTTTTCCATTCACATGTCTTGCATGTGGAAGCCTCTCTACCATGTACAAGCCTTGACATTTGGGGCTCATCGACATGGTGGTTTACTGTGTGTTTGGTGATACTCACATTTCCTTTTAATTTGCATGGTTCACATTACGTTACTGGCAAACAGAAGTTATCACGCAGTTTCCCCCCTGTAAATCCGTACTAACCCAATCTGCTGATAATACAAAAAGTTTAGAACAATACGGCTCCGCTCCACTCCACACATCTTTAAATATGGTTTGTTTCAATGTTTTTTAGTGGATGGGTGAATCGTCACTTTCAGTTACTCCCCTTTCTCCACCCACTAACTCTCCCATGAATTCCATTTTGTTTCTGGTGGATTATCCAGAACTTCCAACTGCTCTGTCCTCCCCCCTTCACAGTTTGCTGCAAACCTCCCTTATTTCCTCTCTTTCTTCCTGAGTAAACTTCCTTCACTCCTTGTAACTAGAATTTTGAAGTAACAGCTCTGTGTGCCTGGTTTCCAGTTTTTATCCCCTAAAAAAATCTAAAGTGTTTTTTTTTTAAAAAAAAAATCACCTCAAAAATATTGATATTAGTATTGATATTTTGAGGAAATATCGATATTGATATTTCCTCAAAATATCAATATCAATATTGATATTTTATTTCAAATATTGATATTATATTGATTTGTTTTTCCAGCGGGGGAAAATTAACTCAAAATAAGCAAGGGAAGTGGAGAAAGAAGGAGCCTGTGAGTTATTTCCTACATCTTTCTTCTTTCAATCAATAAACTGCAAAATCTACCTTTACTCAGCAATGTGGCCACCAGTAGGAAAAATGATAAGATATGGAAGCAAAAAGGAATCAGATCATTAATAGCCACCAGGGGGCCACACTCATTGATAATGTGATCAATACTTTTACCTATGTTTTTTTCCTATCATTACAGAGTTGAGAATAAATGTTGATATCAGTGGAGGCTCATAAATAAATATTGATAATTCCCCATAAAGCAACAATAATCATAATCATAATGGAAGAGATAGGAAAAATGATAAAATGACATAGCAAAGAGAAAAGGAATGGTGCTGGTGGTGGCTGGTGACCCCACTTCTCATCAATTCCCAAAATACATTTTCTCCTAACAGACTGGTGTAAAGAGGGAAGGGAGGGCTGCTTTTGCAACTGAAAGAGCTGTGATGGTGAGCCAGGAAAATGAAGAAGGGGAGGGAGTAGATGACTCCACTTCTTTTCAGCCGCCAAACTTCAGGAAGCAGTAGGAGCAGAAGAGAGTGAAAATACTGCACAGGTCAAAAATGTTTGCATATGCCCAGTAACTGAGCAACCGGAGGGAGTAAAAATGTAAAACCAGATGGCAGGGCCACAAGGAAACAGCAACACTAATCTTTCCCCGAGGAAAGCCTACTTGTTTGAATGGAAAACAACGGATTTGAGGCTACCATTGAGCACTAAGTGTGGACCTTGCAAATCTATTATGATGGTAAAAGGAATGTATTCACTATGAAAAAATGCTCTCCATGTGGATAAGCCCTTAGATTGAGGCAAGAGTGGTTCAAACAATGAATACAGGGAGTGAATACAGCTTTGCAAATGCATTCACACATTACTAGCCTAGAAAAATTCTTACAAGCCTGCCCACCCACCAGTAAATCCATGAATTAAAAAGCAAATTAACATTAAAAACTGCTGCTTATGATCCATGTCCTGCTGTAGCAGAATTCTTAACAATGAAAGAACAAAGATACAGGGCACCAGACATCACAGTGTACAGGGAAAGAGATTTTGTTAAGATGTTTGTAATAACCCTAAGAATTATTGTGTGATGTGCCCCTCTGTTCTACTGTTTCTGTTCAGTTTTACTAAAATTTCATACCTCTAGGCAGTGTTTCAGTGGCTTCCAATGAGTAAATGTTATGTGTCCATTTGTGTTCACTGGGTGTCCAAAAACAAGGGCTGGATATCCATTTGGACACACGCACATAGGACACGTGGTCATCCTGCTCTTGACCCCTGCAACAAACATCAAATGAAAATTCCATCCTGACTCAGACTGTAACAAAGAAGAAGATTCTCACTCTCTTCTCAGCTTATTCTTCCTGACAGTCCCCAAAGCAATTAGTGCCATGGAGGATATAACTGTACAATCCACTTGGCTACCCTCCACAGTCAACAGCAAGGTGCCAATCAGTAATGAGAAGCCACTGTATAGCTGCATCCTTTTGGAGCTGTGGGCCTGTGCATGTTTACTCAGAAGGAAGCCCCATGCGTTAAGCAAGGCTTGCTCCCAAGCAAAGGAGCACACGCTTGCAGCCTTAGATGCGATTGTGGCCTGTCTCCAGAACAGCTGTTCTAGGGGTATAGTGCACAGCCCCAATCAGTCTAAAAAAAGCAGCACACTGCTCTGACCAGAGACACTATGGAATGTTATTTAGTAAGGACTGTGAATAAAATTAACAAAGATAATTATGGGCTTGCAGTAGAATGCCAAACCACCACACACTGCACATAGAAATTTAACGCAGCCACCACAAGCCCAGAGTTCCTGTGAATCAGCACTAAGGGCTCCTTGTTCACCTAACATGTCATGGAGCACATTGCCTAACTTTGTAGAAAGTTAGAGTATAGCATGTGGGTGGATCTAGCAATTGTTTTTGTCTGCTGTAGCTGTTGTGGTCTCTGCAGGGATCTATATTTTTATATTTCTGTCAGCGGTCGTTGCTCTCACCTCAGCTCCTATGTAGGGAAAGGTTTTTTTAACATCTCCCCCCACCCCCCACCAAAGCATGTTCTGGTGATGGAAATGGCTTTACTATCTATTCATTTGCAAAATATCAATTAGTTGCTCAGCCACCATTCGTTTCTGTTTAATTCTAAGGCATGATACAACTTTAAGATCTCATGCTTGAGATTCCTTTCCCCCCCCTCCTTTTTCCTTTTGTGTCACGTTCTTTTAGATTGTAAGGCTGAAGGCTGGACTGTCTGTTTTCTTTTGTCTGGAAGTTGCACTGGAACCATTTTTGGCTGAAGAGCATAAGTAAAATACAATAAATTGGGTGGAGGTCTGGATTTTGGCCAGTTTCACCATTCACTCTTACACTGTTTACCAGGGTTGCTCATTGATCAAGGGGGGGGGGGAAATGGCCTGGGCTGCTCTTCTGCCTGCAGCAGCACCTTGACCAGCACAAAATCAGGAAGTGAAGCTTTTCTTGGCACAGAGATCAACATTGCCTGACATCTGCAGATAAAGCTACTGCTAAAAGGAAAAGTACAGAAGCTGTAGGAGGGGGGAAGTTAGTAATAGTCTGGCCACCTGAGGTCCTGCCCCTCTGCGTCTAGATGTTTTCTTTTTGTTACTGAGAAATACTACTGTAAGGGAACCAACATGATGCTCTCCAGATTTTGCAGGACTCCCAGTTCCCATCATGTCTGACCTGACCCTGCTGGCTGGGGCTTATGGGAGGTAAAGTCAAACATCTGGAAGGCACCAGATGGCTACCTTTGCGCTACTGTCTCAAATCTTAGAAAGTATACTGATGGGATTTGGTGTCCAAAACATCTAGAAGGTACCAGGTTGATGGAGGCTGTTCTAGACTGAAAAAAGTTATTGCTAATTTTCACTTTATTGTTGCTTTTAGATGTTTGTAAAATTGTTTATTGGTTCACATTGAAGAAAAATAAATGTCCAGAATAGCTGATTAATTCTAGTTTATAATCACAGATTTTTTTAAAAAACAAGAAAAACAAGAAACTGAGCCTAAGTTTACACAATTAGTATGGCACTGTTTTTACCAGGAGAGTTATCAGCAAAGAGCCCTCATGATGAATGGAAGCAGATGGAGGGAAGTAACTGGGAAATGTCACAGGAAATTCTGGCTTTTCTGAAACACTGCTTTGGTTAGCCAAAGAAGCATGAGCCAGAGGTGTACAAGAAAAAATAGTAATTGGTTTTCATTTTAATTTTCCCCGTGTTTCCTTTTTCATTTGATTGAATTCCTTCCTCCACCTTTGCCCCATTCATTATTAGTTAATTCATTTTTGTTTTGCATTCAGTAGGAAACCAAGCCAGGCTTTGGTGCCTGTAACGTTAATGTTTTCCATCCAAATTTGTATGACAATGTCAGGCATTGTACTTAAGGCATTAGACTCGCCAAACTTCAGCGAAATCAAACAGAGGGTGTCTATTTTATGGCCAAAGATGACACAGAAATTAAAATATTTATCTATCTTTAGTCCAAGTCCTGGATTCCAGTCTGCAGTGGTCATGTACACAACAAAGCTTCCACCTTTTGACCATCGTGTGAAAAACAAAAGGAAATTGGGGGGGGATCCTTAGCTGCTGCTGTCATGATATATTTGTCAATTACTTATTTAATTCCATTTATGAATTGCTTCTCATAAAACGTCTTGAAGCAATTTCATAATAAGAACATCAGCAATAAAAACAATTAGACAACTGTGTATATAAAAACAACTATAGGAAAAATACAATTAAAACACTTTAATATGTGGACTATGAAAGTACTTTAATTGCAATAACAGCGATATACATGTGCAATAACAGTGACTACAGGAATGAAAATAAGCAGGCAACTCCAGTTTTATTTAAAAATGTAGAAATCTTCTTTTCCTCCTGCCAGTTTGTGAAAGCTAGATTAATGTAGCTTTTCTTTTAAAAAAAAGAAAATAAGTGCTCTAAATTATCATATCCTTTGAATGCTGTTTAAACTGGGGTTTACAACAAGCGATTACATGAACTGGATCCATATACGGCTTTGATAACAAAAGCCTGCTGTGAGGGGGGGGGGTTATTCTTATCTGGTTGCAATGAATCGCTCTTTGAAGGAGGGCAGAAGCCCCCTTCACACGTTTTGTTTAAATGTTAACTAAATACGAGGGGTTGGGCAGCGGGGATAAATGCGTTTGCTCCCCCCCCCATGCACCATCACCCATTTCTTTGCCTTCCAGCTTGATTTTCCAGGGTTCTAAACCACATAGGGAGTTCCCTCCATGGATCAGAAATGCGATAGAAATTTGTGTTCCATGAGTTAGAAGGTGACAGCAGTTGTCCTCACTGTCTCTCCCTCCCATGGTTTCGTATTGTTCTGTTCCATTTGGAACGGTTTTATGTGTTTTATCATTGTGATGAGTTTTGGTTATATAATTGTAGATTCTGTTCTAACCTGTCCTGGCACCTTGTGATGAAGGGTGGGCAAGAAATCAAATAAATATTATTAATTTAATGTATATACCACCTTTTCTGCTGAAGGAGTCCAGGGTCCAAAACAGCTACTTACCCATTCTGCCTGACAACGGTTAGAGTGTCAGATAACCACTGGCCTGTTGTTTTTTAGTTGGGTTTTTGAAAATCAAGAGCTGTATTCATTTAAATCCTACTGAGAAAAGATAAATTGACATTAATGAACCTAAGTTAGTCATGTCTATTACCTTCAGCGGGTCTACTCTGAGTAGGCCAACACTACCCCAGATCTTGATCAGAGCTTGGAAAAGTTACTTTTTTTTTAACTACAACTCCCATCAGCCCAATCCAGTGGCCATGCTGGCTGGGGCTGATGGGAGTTGTAGTTTAAAGAAGTAACTTTTCCAAGCTCTGATCTTGATCCATCATCAGTTACCATCCCATTCTCAATCTTTTCCTTCAGCAGAATTTAAAAAAAGTAAGTGTCACTGTGTTTTGTTTTGTTTTTAAAAACCATAATGACAATTGGTTTGAAAATAAGCCCTGTTCAGACAATCAAAGCATACACAGTGAATGCATTGTGAGGAGGGAGACTATGGTCTCTTGAGTATAGAATTCTACATAGGTACAGTTTCGATATGTGTAAGATTTGTTCACATAGATTACTAAATGCACATAGGTGGGGCCTGCTGCCAAATCCTGCTTTCTCCCCATGAGTATTTAATGTATGTGCTTTGGTTGTTCAAACAGGGCTATAGTGTTACTTCAGTAGGAAACATTTTAGATCTGGACTTTGCATATAGTAATTTATCTTCTTAGTGAAGTCTAGCAGTTAAGTCTAGTGCCTTAATTTGCTTTTAGGCGCATGAGGTAATTTGTAAGCACCTAAACTTTTATCTTAAACCAAAGGTTTTTTGATCCTAGAATAACTGCATGGGACCCCCACCCAATAAACTATCAACAACATTGCCCAAACGTTTCTTGAACAATTTTCTTCCTGCATTTCATATACGTTAGGTATTGCTACAGAGAAAGATACAGACAATTATTATTATTATTATTATTATTATTATACCACCACTTTTTGGCCAAAAGCCCCCCAAAGCGGTGAACATTATAAAACATATTGCAAAAAAAAATTGCATAACAGATATACACTAAAAATACAATATATACAATAGATAAATCAAAACCGTATTTTAAAAATAACATGAAAATTCAATCAATAATACAATACCAATTACTCTTTCCCACGTTCATTCCCACATTAACAATCTTCACACATGGTACAAACATCCAGAGAGTTACTTAAAGGCATACATAGAAATTATTTTACTTCTGAGGCTTACATTTTAAGTGACAAATAATCATATAAGGATTACTGGCTTTCTCAATGTTGAAAGCGATACATTTTAGATTTAGCAATATTTCCATAGACTAGTGATTGAACTGTCTCTAGAAGAGATTTTGCGGTCTGGTACTGATCAATGTTTTATGGGTGTTAACATTGGCTGACCAGCCTGCCCATCTAAAGCCTCATGCATTACTGTAATTATACAGCAAACATTATTCACAAATAATTACCAAGCTGTAAATTCACAGGTATGTCTCTAAGTTATGGTGTATTTTTAGCTGTTGAACTTTCCTGTTTGCAGTAAAAACAAAACACATTTAATCAACGTTTGTAATAACCAATTCCAAAACTTTAGAAAATGGCAAAGCTGAGGCCTTTCAAAGATGTAATAGCAAATAAGAAAAATACAAACTATGGAAGGGGATAGAAGACAGAAATTCAATGTTTAGTATCTTCCTGGACTACAAACCTGATATCAGGATGGCAGAGAAATTTCACTAGGTTTGATTTTAATATAAACCTACCTAATTCACACTTCCGAAACCAATATTTGAACCAGAAAACACAGCAAGCATTCTAAATTCGCACTTCTCCAAATTTTGCAACACAGATTCCCAACCAAAATATCACATTACTGAAAATAACTTACAAAAATATATCTTATTAGTCAAAATTATGTGAAAAAGAATATATTAAGAGAAAAAAACACAGAAATGCATACACATTTCCAATTTCACATATCACTAGTTAAGTCACTGAAAGCATTGGTGGCATTTCATATGGAACTAGGGATGGAACAATCAGTCGTTTTTGGTTCTCTCAGTTTCTAATTTTTCCAATCTTAAACTTAGTTCTCCACATTTCTCCAGTAATTTGTAATTTTAAAAAATCCTAATGAAAGTTTTAAAGCACATTAGTATGAATTTCTCTGAATAAATACATTTTTGTGTGCAGTTTTGACTACTGTACACATTTTTGGAAGCAATTTCTCCTTAATATAATGCTTTTCTGGATGTCATTACCAATGATTCATGCATTTTTACGCACATTTTCCCTAATGTATGCATTTTTGTAAACATTGTTTGGTTAGAGAACTGCATTGGATAAGTGTGATTCGCTGTGTTTAAGGATTTCGTTCTTCATATTGTTTTGAACAGTGTGGAGTTTACAGAGTCAGTTTTAAATGCAAACTGAATTGAATTTCTCCCCATCTATAGAAAGAATCATCTAAACTTCTTTGTCATTTTGTGGTCTCTCAAAAGAGAAAGGGAAGATGCAAAGGATAAAAGTCAAAGGATAAAACGGTAAAAGGTTTTTGTCTTTACCACTTGCACTAGAGGGAGATGTTAAAAACATACATTTTTCTCAAATATAGATGCAGCAATGGACAGTGCTGAACCTGTTAAGTGTGTATCATTCCTGTTTTACAGGCACTAAGGATGCAATCCAATATACACATCTGGAAGTAAGCCCCATTGAACCCAATAGAGCTTACATCTGAGTAGACATGTATTGGATTGCAGCCTAAACTTCTATAAGGAAAACAGATCTCAACTGTATTAAAATAATATTTTAAACAATATCACTTTTATTCAAATGAAAATGAGTGCATTGGTGCCACATTGACAGTGGTGACAGTTGCATTTTGTTCTGTTTACTGTTTGATTTTCACCGGCACCTCGGCTAATTCTCCTCCTGGTTACTGTAATGTATGTGCTTGAAGCTGTGTTATTTACCCACTTTGAAATGTGTGTCCTTTTTTCCCTCTGCAAACCACTTACCTGCTTTTAAGTCCTGTTTACAGTCTGAGTACTGTATCCTATTAGTTAAGTTATTTATTAGGCTATCAATTTTTCAAAGAACATCCCTTCATTTAGGCTCTGCTAATTTCACTTTCTTTGCCAATTTAATTTTAGCTGTCCATCTTCTTCTGCAAGAATCAGTATAACTGATTTAAAATAAAATCAGTAATTTTAAAACAATTATTTCTACTAAAATCACATGTTACAACTGCATGTTTAAATTACATGCAGAGCTTGTAATGCATTACTTTTTTGAGTAATGAGTGGGTAATTCCTTTACATTTTGATTGTAATAGAACTAGGAGTAATTTTACTACTTTTGTGGAGTAACTGTAACGTTTCCAGAATTACTTGGGGGGTAGCAGGGGAAGTCTTCTGCTCCTCTGATTTGTGCATGAAAATCATGTGCCTCAAACTGGGCTTCTGTGCAGTGCCTCTCTTTCCTCATGCTCTGTGGGTAGGTAGGAGGTGACGAGGGAGGAGGCGGAGAGTGAGACAGGGTGGAGTGGAAAAAACAATTTTTTAAAAAAACAGTTAGTGGTGGTGAAGAATGGAGTGGAGGGGAAAAGGATCAGGAGGTCAAGAATATGGATAAAGGAGGAGAAGGAGGCAGCAGCAGAATGGAGATAAAGAACTGTGGAGGTGAAAGATGACATGTGTGTGAGTGTGTGAGTGAGTGAGTGTGTGTGAGTGTGTGTGTGTATGAGAGAGAGAGAGAGAGAGAGAGAATACTGTGCTTGCACTTGGCACACAAAGTGGCCTCCACCACCCTCTCTGGCTACTGTGCTTCATTTGCAGTATTTTAACTTTTTTGCATCTCAGGGGAAAATGTTTGCTTGAGTGAGTGTCCCTTAGTTGGTGGCAGGGCAGGGTCCCGGAGGTGGTTCAGTGAGAGAGATTATGCTTGCTGGCTGAGGGAGGGGGTTGCACTTGGTTTGGCGTGCAAAGATCTGAGTAGTGGCCTCTACCTCCCTCCCCACCACCCTTACCAGCGGAGAGACCACCATTGCTATCTTATGAATAAAAATAATTATTCTACTATCTCTGTATGTGTTTGTTTATTTTTAATGTTGTTTTAGACTACTTATATGTGCAGCAGCCAAGGCCAGCACCTTGTAGGCGTTTTTTAAAAGTAACTGAAATGTAATTGTAGTGATTACTTTGGAGGAAAAGTAAAGTAATCAGTTACTTTCAGAGCAATTGTAATTGTAACAGTAATTACTACTTTTTTGGGCCATGTAACTGTAATTTATTACTTTTTAAAATTAATCTTCCAAGCTCTGATTACATGCCTGATGTAATGCGTTGACACTAAAAACAAGTTCCAGCATCCAGCCCTAGGCTTCCTTATTAGCTTAGGTTTATATTTAAATAACGCTTTGGCAGGTAGAAAACCGTGCTCATTGTGGCATACAATACACAGAGACTATGCCATTTAAAAAAAAAGAAAAACAGCATTTCAACATCCCTCTGTGTGCAGGCAAGTCTCACTGTAAATTTTACTAAATTGCAGCCTATAAACCTGGCTCTGGGCCATTGGTCTGCCTCCAGTTTTGTCTGATCTTGCATACAGAAGCATAGGCAAGCTAGGCAGGAAGCACGAAATCTCTGCCTGGATACCTCCTCTGTATACAGTTCTGGTCAGTGAAAGTTTAAGCCTTCCACAAGACACTGATGTGCTCTGATTGCCTTGGAGAAGTAATAATAAAAATAAAAATAATGCTTCCAGACCATTGCTAATTTTGGGTGGGGTTCAATCAGATACTGGCAAATTCAGGTTGCGCAGTCATAGTTGATTGGGAGGTCATGCCGAGCTAACCACTTCCCCAAAAGATCAGACTTTTTGTGATAAGGAAAGTGGCAGGAAAATCCACTGGACAGGGTGGGATTACTCTTGCTTTGATGCAAGGTCATCTTACCTCCCTGCAAACAACTGGAATGAATGATAATTAAACAGCCAATGTCATCTAACCTCTCTGCAAACAAATCAGGATGAATGCTCAGTAGGTCATCGGGAAGTGTCCTGACAAGGAGGGTGCACAGTTCATTCTCTCCCCGTCTCCATAGAGGAGGTATACAGTAAATACGGAAATAAAGAACCATGATGCCTCCCATTCCCCCTTTGAATTACCCTGTGGAGGAATAGTTCCTACCATACATTCCATTTCAAAAGCTAGAAATGTTTAATTTTACAAAAATGTAGAACTCGGAACATATATGTGCCATGATACCTGGATTATCTGGAATATTCCCAAATGTGCGGGTCAAATGCAAATGTGCATTAAAAAAACAACACTCATCCACATCCCAATTTAAAGTGTGAATGTATCATCAGTCTATCTAAAAGCCAGTGTCCAAAAATGTATCCATTCTAACACAATACCCTGGACATGGCTTATATATGCAGACAGAGGTTGGCTCAGTTCTCAACAGTTCCCCACTGAGTTCTGTGGGACAAAGTAAACGGCCTCTAATCATTTATACCGCTGATAGGGAACCTGCTTCTCACTCTAGACTAGATCTGGGAGGATCTGTCAATTCTGGTTCTCTCGGTTTCTCATTTTCCCAATCTGAAATTCAGTTCTCTACATTTCTGCAGCGATTTGCAATTTTTAAAAAAATCCTCATGAAAATTCTTCAGCATTTTAGTGCAAATTTCTCCTAATAAATACTTTTTGTATACAGTTTTAACTAATGTGCACATTTTTGCAAGCAGTTTCTCCTGATACAATGCATTTTTGTGTGTTATTTTCAGGAATATACTCATTTTTATGCAAAATACCTTACCATATGCATTTTTGTGAACATTAGTTGGTAGGACAACTGCATCGCAAAATTCGGAGGAGTGTGAATTTCGAAGGATGGCTGTGTTTCAGTTCTCATGTTGTTTTGGACAGTGCAAATTGGGTAGATTCGGCTTGAAATGTTAACAGAATCAAATTTACGGAATCATAAGAACATAAGAAGAGCCTGCTGGATCAGGCCAGTGGCCCATCTAGTCCAGCATCCTGTTCTCACAGTGGCCAACCAGGTGCCTGGGGGAAGCCCGCAAGCAGGACCCGAGTGCAAGAACACTCTCCCCTCCTGAGGATTCCGGCAACTGGTTTTCAGAAGCATGCTGCCTCTGACTAGGGTGGCAGAGCACAGCCATCACGGATAGTAGCCATTGACAGCCCTGTCCTCCATGAATTTGTCTAATCTTCTTTTAAAGCCATCCAAGCTGGTGGCCATTACCGCATCTTGTAGGAGCAAATTCCATCGTTTAACTATGCACTGAGTAAAGAAGTACTTCCTTTTGTCTGTCCTGAATCTTCCAACATTCAGCTTCTTTGAATGTCCACAAGTTCTGGTATTATGAGAGGGAGAAGAACTTTTCTCTATCCACTTTCTCAATGCCATGCATAATTTTATACACTTCAAATTTCTCTCCCATTTCTACCCTAGACCCTTGGAGTACTAGGAAAGGAGATTAACTTTACTTTCTTCTGTATAAATAAATGGCCACTATTAAATATTTTGAGAAAGTTTAATGTGATGCACTTGGGGACAACATGGTGGCAGTCATCTTCCCTGGAACATAGGATTGCACCTTAAGAAACCCTGCTGCAAGTATTCAATTCCACATGTGTCCCTTTCTATTGGTTCTCTAGTGCCTGCATTTAGACCTGTCTGCAGTAGCTATCTGCACCTGCCATATCTATGAATTAGGGATGAACAAATCATTCTGCCTCTGGTCCATCTATTTATTTATAAATCTGCTGTGTCTCAGTTTCACATTAATCTGCTGTTTAAAACAATAATAATTTGCACCCTATGATGAGCGGGGGCTCTTAGGTTCTAGAGGTGGGGGCCAAGAGTGGTTCAAAGCTCTGTCCTTTGACTTAAGAGGGGGCTGCAAATTCTCTGGGGCTTTTTTTAAAAAGCATTCACATGAAAATTCACATGTAAACGCTATTTAAATATGTGTTTTGAACATATTTTCTCGTAAGATACACATTTCTAAACATGGGCTCCTACTGGGAGGAAGGGTGGGATATAAATTTAAATAATACATAAATATTTTATTTAAAAATACAATTTAAAAATAGCATTTTAATGTTTCTTGAGTCAGGAACTGCACTGCAAAATTTGGAGAAGGACAAAATCCGAAGGATGTCTACATTCTAATCAGCACATCAGTCTGGGACGTACAGATCAGGTCAGTTCATACCAGCATGTACAAAGAAAGAATTCCTCAAGCATCCCTGCTAGGAACTGATGTAATGTGCTATTTTTGTACTGTAAATTGTACCAGTTCAAGTGGGCTTGACTCCCCCAGTTTGACTTGTGATGTGAAACACCTGAAGCATCTCACATGGGACACTGTGGGTTGCATCTACAGATGCCCTTCCAGAAACGAAAGGCTGCTTCCACAAGCGGAAGGCCTTTTTCCTACCTAAAACAAGATCCTTCTATGAGCAAAGGGAAAGAAAATACACATTTCCATACTGAGGTTTGTTTCCATTTAGCACAAAGCATCGCACAGTCTTTTGCACAATGTGCAAAGGTCTTGCATGATGCCTCAATGTAATTAGGCCCGCCTAATTACATTTTGGCCAAGCCATATCCACTTGCCCTATACCTAACATAATATACTAAGTTCAAGAAGCAATTGGATCACCAGAATGTCCTCTGCTTCTCCAGATCCAGCCCTATGTCTTTAGGCCCAGTTGCCTATACACACTCTTGTGTATTCTCTTGCTTGGACTTATATTCTCTGTGTGAGTATCTAACAGTAAAAAAAACTATGGTGAGAGTTAAAATCATACCAAAGGTAAAAAGAAAATGCTGCCCAGTTATGTCAGCCAGGGCAACACAGAGAGATAAAGGCAAAAGACAGAGAAGAATGCAGCCAGGCAAATGGCTTAAAAGCTGTGTGGATCCACAAACAAAGCCAGGATATCCTGAAATGTGACCTGATGGCTCTAGAGCCATAGCAGCACAGGAATTTTGTGTCTTTGAGCATACAGCGTTGGCATTCCTTTTCTTTTTTTAAGAAATTAAAACAAATCATTATTATGGTATTTCTCATGAGATATAGATTTACAGGGATAGAAGAGGAAAGGGTGTGGAAATATCAGGAATGCTGGTGTGCCTCTAACATTGTTTTGACCCTCAAATCTTTTATTTTCCATTTTATTACACTGTGTCCATAAGTATACATCAGATATGACCCAGTTACTTTCCATGCCGGGGAGGCTTGGTATCTCGAAACACAGACTAAACCCACTTTTGGTTTTTCTCTATCAGCATAACATAAACTTTAGCATCATATTTTTAAAGCAACAGTAGTGTTTCCACCCCCTTCCCCTCCAGCTGCCGCTCTGCGGTTCATAAATATGGTTGCAGCTAGGATATTTCCCAGAATCCTAAAACATTCTTTACACAGTGCCAAAGTAAAATCCATGCCCTTCTTCTTCCGATAATAAATGTGTCCACATTTACACAGACAATGGCAAACTATGCCCAAATATGTTGATGCAGGAGTTCAGACATATGATCATCAATCCAGCTCTCCACATATGTAAAGAATCATTGATACGGAATTACAGAGTGCATACTTCACATAGTTTTCTTCCAATAATTTCAGTGAGACACTGCTTAAAATCAGTTCTCTTATTTATGAGTTTGCAATCTGGACAATTAATAAACACCTATCTCGCCTGGCATTTGTGGATGCTGAGCACGCACAGGAAGCCTTTTTTTTTTTTTTTTATAAAAGAGTCCACTGTCTGAAAAGGATTGTATTTCTAAAGCAGCAAAAAACACTAGAATGGATTGTGGTGTAGCAGAAAATGACTTGGAATAACAGTCCAAAATATGGTATGGCTTTAAAAAATAAATAAATCTTTGCTCAATTGTGTCTTTGCTTCACACTAAATGCCTTATTCTCTGCACTTTTGACACAGCCAGCTGCCTTTGGAAGTTATACTGGCTTCAAGCTGTAACAGGCACCAAAGTCCCTTCTGTTGACCAGAAGTCACATTGCTTGAGTGAGTCTGTGGGTCCAAGGAAAAAGTTCCTTCCTACTGTTCTTGTCAGACTAGATGTATGGGGCAGGGGACGGGTGGGAGATATTTGTGGAGGACCGCTCAGCCGCTAAAATATTGTTGGGGGTTACATATTCCATTCCCCCACAGGGGACACTAATGAATGACAGCCAATCATTTGGTTGTGGGTTCATTCTATTACCAGTGAAGCATTAAATACGTATTCATGGTTGGTGCGGCAGAAATACAGCAAACATTTTTGCAACCAAAGAGGTCACAGCAGTCTATGTGAGGCAAACATAAATGTAGAAGTAATTTATGATAAATGTGGTGTAAGAATGTGAGCAGGAAAGGCAAACTAAGCAGAGGGGATAGCAAGGAAGGGAGGAATGGCTGAACCGTGGCCCAGGCATTGTTAAATAGCCTAGGTGCGGACTCTCTGGTCTGCATGCAAGCCCCGCCCATTAGGACATTGCAGGTGCCCTTATTGGCCCATCACCCTGGGGGCTGCCTGGGCTGTGACACAGCTGCTCTAGCCAAACAGGAGCTAATTGGTCACTGTGGAATGGCGGGAAGTTGGGAATTGCAGTTGGCTGACCATCAAAGCCCCTTGATGAGTTTGACCATCCAAAGGCTTGAAATGCTGTGCTTCCTCAAGTGGTATCTGTGCAATTAAGGGTGCAACTAGACATTGTGAGACATGGTGGTGATGATGATGCCACTGTGTTTCTGCTGCCTTTTCCTCATAACCTATACTACAGTATAACACCATCACATCGTGCAACTCCCTGCCCCACTTCACATCATCAGCTCATGGGGATGGGAAGATGCACACACAATGACATCTGATCATGTGTTTTGTTGAGAGAGAGAGAGAGACAGAACATGCAGAAAGAGTCAAAGAGCAGCAGACATCAGCCCTGTCCTAAGGTTAAGTTCCTCCTTAACTGGAAATGGGCTGAGTGCACATTTTGGGAATGGGGTATCCTCCCTACTGAAGCACCAGTGAGGGTCTCTAATACAGGCTGAGAGTCAAACACACTTAAGAGATGGAGGCCAAAGGGTGTAGGTGTCTGCCTTTGATCTCCTACTCTACAGTTCTTGCAACTTCCTCAGTGCATTCAGACTCCAACATATTGGACAGCCAGCATCCAAACAGGCACCCCCTTTTATTTATTTATTGGGAGTATTTATTCCCTGCCTAATAACAAAAGATCTCAAGGCAGCTTACAATTATTTTGCCTCTCCAAGAATGTTTGCTGGCATCCCTTGATTAAATAAACAACTGGTCCTCGCTGATCCTGATTGCATTTCCCATCTGTTCATGTTCAACCTGTAATGAGATTAAATGAAGTTATTAATTCTTTTCAGTACAAATGAATGGCATGCAATTCCAAATGCAGCCTTTTGGAGGTTCATAGCCTTTTTATGCCCTTTAAAACAAGATGAGAAGCTTGGTCTGGATTTCTGTGCTTCAAAATGTTACTAGAGAAGAGCTGTCTTTTAGATCTAACAAAGCAAAACTCAGATCAGCTTACATCTGTCAAGTTGTTGCTGGGGTTTTCGTTGTGGTAACCAGTCAAGCAGAGAAAAATACACGACGGGAATGAGTTGGTGAAGGCGGAGCTTTGAAAAAGTCATCCTAGGGTGTGTTTTTCATCTTCTTTCAATGTGGAAAGAATTCAGTTCTTTTGATGTGGAAAACTTATGTGAATAGCTTCCGCACAACTTTGTAGACTGAAAGCTCTGATGTCACCATGTTGTCAACTCCACTAGCATAGGGAAAGGTACGTAATAGCAGATTACACCAAAGAGCTTTCCTCTAAATCTTTTTGTAGCTTTTTGTGGGGGAAAGATGTCATAGGGATCACTATCTCCTTTGTTATTTCATTTTTACGCAGCTACTTGATCAGGCTATTGGTAAACAAAATGAATGTCACATACAAGTAGGGACGGACAAATCTGTCAATTTTGGTTTCTCTCAATTTCTCAATTTCTAGTCTTAAGTTCATTTCTCAACATTTCCACATCAGTTTGTGAGCGTTTTAAAAGTCTTCATGAAATAAGTTACTTCTAATATGTCACCCTGGGCTCCTACTAGGAGGAAGGGCGAGATAAAAATCTAACAATAAATAAACAGATAAATAAATAATATACACATATGCACACACATATATAAACAAAACATATATAAACATATATAACACATATAAACAAAACATATATATTCAAACAAAACCAGAAAATAAGATGTTCTGAAAATCATGGGGGACTGGAATGCAAAAGTAAGAAACAGAGAAGAACCAGAAATTGTGGGGAAATGGGGCTTAGGAACTAGAAATGAAGCAGGAGAACGACTTATTGAATTCTTTGAAGCCAATAATTTGTTTCTTGCAAACACATTTTTTCAGCAGCGAAAAAAATGACTGTACACGTGGACATCAATATTCAATATAGGAATATTCAATATTCAACATAGGAATCAAATTGATTATATAATTGGTAGTGGAGAAGTTCCATACTTTCTGCGAAAACAAGACCAGGAGCAGACTGTGGTACAGATCATGCACTGGTCGTATCGAAAATCAGAGTAAAGCTAAAGAACAACAACAAAGCAATAATAATGCCCAAATACAATTTAAATAACATCCCAGAAGAATATAACGATCAAAGCAGATTTGAGGCTTTAAACTTTGTTGATAGAGAACCAGAAGAACTATGGAGTGAAGTCAGAGACATCATCAGGGAAGAATGCAAAAAGACAATACCTCTACTTAAAAAGAGAGAAAGACCTCAATGGATGACTGATGAAACTCTTAGAAAGAAGGAAAGCAAAAGCAAGAGGAGATAGAAACATGGTCAGAACCCTAAATGCAATAATACAGCGACTAGTACGTAGGGACAAAGATAAATATTACAATAGTTATTGTACAGAAATAAAGAGAACAACAAAAAGTAGAACAAGAGCCAAATGAAAGGAAAATTTAAACCAAGAGTAGGGATGTTGAATACAGGCATACCCCGCTTAATGTTGCTTCACTTAACGTCACCTCGCTATAACGTACATGCTCCATATGCCTGTATTTCTCCAGAAACGCAGCGCAGCAGCAGAGGCTTTAGCGTGCGGGGGTGGAAATAGACGCGATCGCGCCACCGCAAATCAGCTGGGACGCGCAATCGCAATCATCTGGGAGGTGCAGCAGCGCAGCAGCAGAGGCTTTAGCGCGGGGCTTTGAGGCTCCGCATGAAGGAGAGGTAAAAATTTTTTTAAAAGGTAGTGCTTCACTTTAAGGACATTTTCGGTTTACGTACTCGCTCTAGTCCCATTGAGTACGTTAATGAGAGGTATTCCTGTAATCAACAGGGGAACACACTGACTGACTGAGATGAAATAAAAGGAAGGTGGAAGCAATACACTGAAGAACTCTATAAAAGAGATGACAGGATGACAGATTCATTCATGGAGGAACCATATGATGAAGAACCAGAAATTTTAGAATGTGAGGTAAAAGCTGCTCTTAAAATACTTGGAAGAAACAAATCACCAGGAACAGATGACATACCAATAGAGTTGCTACAAGTTACTGAGACTGAATATGTCCAATTTTTGACAAACATTTGTGAAGAAATATGGAAAACTAAACAACGGCCCACGGACTGGAAGCGGTCAATATATATCCCAATTCCAAAGAAAGGGGATCCCAGGGAATACAGTAATTATCAAACTATTGCCTTAATATCCCATGCAAGTAAAGTAATGCTCAAGATTCTGCAACAAAGGCTCTTGCCATATATGGAGCGAGAAATGCTAGATGTCCAAGCTGAATTTAAAAAAGGAGGAGGTACCAGAGATCATATTCCAAACATATGTTGGATAATGGAACGGGGCAAGGAATTTCAGAAGAAATCACCCTGTGCTTTATAGATTACAGCAAAGCCTTTGACTGTGTAGATCATGAAAAACTATGGAATGCTTTAAAAGAAATGGGGGTGCCACAGCATCTGATTGTTCTGATGTGCAACCTATACTCTGGACAAGAGGCTACTGTAAGGACAGAATATGGAGAAATCAATTGGTTCCCAATCGGAAAGGGTGTGAGAAAGGGGTGTATTTTATCACCCTATTTGTTTAATCTATATGCAGAACATATCGTACGGAAAGCAGGATTGGACCAAGATGAAGGAGGTGTGAAAATTGGAGGGAGAAATATCAATAATTTAAGATATGCAGACGATACCATACTACTAGCAGAAACCAGTAACGATTTGAAACGAATGCTGATGAGAGTTAAAGAGGAAAGCACAAAAGCAGGACTACAGCTGAACGTCAAAAAGACTAAAGTAATGACAACAGAAGATTCATGTAACTTTACTGTTGACAATAAGGACATTGAACTTGTCAAGGATTACCAATACCTTGGCACAGTCAGTAACCAAAATGGAGACAATAGTCAAGAAATCAGAAGGCGGCTAGGACTGGGGAGGGCAGCCATGAGAGAACTAGAAAAGGTCCTCAAATGCAAAGATGTATCACTGAACACTAAAGTTAGGATCATTCAGACTGTGGTATTCCTGATCTCTGTGTATGGATGTGAAAGTAGGACAGTGAAAAAGCAGATAAGAGAAAAATCAACTCATTTGAAATGTGGTGTCGGAGGAGAGCTTTGCAGATACCATGGACTGCGAAAAAGACAAATAATTGGGCGTTAGAACAAATGAAACCAGAACTACCACTAGAAGCTAAAATGATGAAACTGAGATTATCATACTTTGGCCACATAATGAGAAGACGGGATTCTCTAGAAAATACCATAATGCTGGAGAAAACATAACGGAGTAGAAAAAGAGGAAGGCCAAACAAGAGATGGATTGATTCCATAAAGGAAGCCACAGACCTAAACTTGCAAGATCTGAACAGGTGCTTTATAACAGATACTACTGGAGGTCACCGATTCATAGGGTCGCCATAAGTTGTAATCAACATGAAGGCACATCACAACAACATACACATGCGCATTGAGCATGGGTTGGGCTCGATGGCCTTATAGGCCCCTTCCAACTCTACTATTCTATGATTATGAATTTTGTATGCAATATTGCCTAATATACAGATTTTTGCAAAACAACTTTCCCTAATGCATTTTTGAATGTTATTTTCACTAATATATGCAGTTCATGCACACCTTACCCCAGTATATGTATTTTGGTACACAAAACTTGGCTGGAGAGCTACAGTACTGCAAAATTTGGAGAAAGGTGAATTTTGAAGGATGGCTGCATTTCATTTTGCATGCTGTTTTGGAAAGTGTGGATTAGGTAGGTTTGCATTCAAATGTGAACGAAATCCCCCCCATCCCTACATAGAAACAGCAGAAAAATTGTAATCACATTTTACCCAGCATGCTCATAGCTCAAGAGATTACAAAGGTGGAGCCCTCGTCTCCATAAGGGAGCCCACAGGCTAGCTGCGTGGTAAAGCAAAGGTTGGGGACAAATGCAGCAACACAGACTCCTTGCAGCCCTCACAGGTCCATTTCTGGGCAGCACCTATATATACTATATCTGCACAATTCCTGGCACACCTCCAACAGATACTATGGTTTAATTTATATATTTCCCGCAGAGTGAGTAAAATACTGTTGGAACTGGATCTCATAGAACTTTCCCTTTTAAATGCATGCACAGTTGATGCTGTGGAATATGATTACTGATCAAGGCTGCTGTCACACATGGGGCTAATAGTGCTAGTTTAACGGATTAACAATCTAGCGCTTCGTTCTGGATTTCAAAAATCCCTTTCACACTGCAGTGCCAATTTAGCGGCATTTTGGTCTTTCACACAGCACTCTCACCTACTGCGGCCGTTAGAAGACTGCTTCTTTTCCCGCCTTTTGTATTCAAAAGCTCTGCTTGTTCCTTCTGCGTGGGGGGGTTGAAAGAGGCTGAGAGGTGCAATCAACTGAGAGGTGCGATCGCGATCAGCTGAGAGGCGCGGTAGCGCAGCAGCAGAGGCTCTGGTTGAGCACAAGCAGCAGCAGCACAGGCTGAGCGAAGGCTGCATGCTGGGAGAGCTGTTGGTAAGGGCAGGAATGCACTGTATGCTGGGATGTCATGTGAGCAGCGGCAGCTAGAGCAAAACTCCTGCAATCTTCCGGGTTCCCAGCTTGCTATCAGAATTTTTCTGGTATCAATTATTGCAGAAATTAGTGCTAAACTTCCACTACATTCCACCAGAATTCCGGAGCTACCCGTTATGTCGTGTGAAAGCTCAAATTTTATGCACAATTCAACAGGAAATAAATAAATCGTCAGAATAACGGAATAGTTCCAAGATATGGATGTTATCCTAAAATTTGTATAATTTGCCTTATTTTGTATCTGAAAATCTGCCAGAAAAACGGTGGCAGATGCAACATATGAAGGCAGACTACACATAACCACCCCCATGGTGAATAGTCCAGGGAAAGGAAGTGGCAGACCTCCCTGCTCTGCTCTGGATTTGATGGGAGGAAGGTTCCTATCAGCATAGCTGAGAAGTTGCATCCATTTGGGCAATAGAATGACAAAACACCCTGCTTTTTATACCTTCATGCTGCACAATGGCCAAGACTGATTCCCAGGGCCAGCCCCAGGCATGCTGGGGCCCTTGGGCTCCAGCTTGCCCCAGGCCCTGGCATGTGCATGCACACAAGCAGCTGTGCACGCACCCCACCAACCTGTCTCCTGTCTTTAACCATTAACCAAGATGGTGGCCAAGGTTTCCTTAAGGGGCTGAAACCACCGCCGCCATCTTGCTTGATGGCACTCATGCACGCTACACGCACACATCTCTGCTTTCAACCAAGATGGTGGCACGGGCATCAGCACCTTAGGGAAACCTTGGCCGCCATCTTGGTTAATGGCAGCCGCAAAAGAAGTCAGCAGAGAAAAGTAGATGGAGCGAGGGAATAGCAGGCGGCTTGGAAGCTCCATGGATCGCAGAAGGGGAGCAGGGGGGCCCCTCAGGGGCCCTTGTAGCCCCAGAGGCCCTCGGCCAGGGTCCCACCTAGCCTCCTTTTGGAGCCAGCCCTGCTGATTCCTATTACATCAGCGATAATATGGCTTACAATAGAAGGCTTCTTTCAAGCCTAGTTGCAATGGCTGGCTGGCTGGAAGAGCCAACAGAGTCCTGGGGATATCATAGAAGGCCTATGTGGGTCAAAGTGTCCTTTCCACATTGGTGATCCATGGTGTAAGGCAGTTTCATGCCTTCCTATGACTATTGTAAACAATGTTGCTGTTGAACTGGCATTTATAGTGGATGCAGTATTGAAGTAACTTTGAATTCCACGGTTCTTAGTTCTACAAGACAGGGCTAATGGGCCTGATACCTGCTAAGAAAACTAAGTCAATAGATTGTCATAGAGACCAATTGTTAGATGATATACGAATAATAAGAAAATCTCCAGAGACTTCTTCTGGAAGGGGGCATTCCCCCTTTCTTCTCCTTCCCTGAAGAACTTGATGTCATCAAGTTGTTTTGTGAAGAGGTTTTAGATTCAGATAAGGGCAAGCTGAGGGTCAGAAAGCTCGTTGGAGCACTTGAAGATTTCAATATGTCTTTTGAGGTGTTAAGCTGTGAGCCACCACCTATGCGCAACCTGTATATTTGTAAATAAATGCATGCATTACAAAATGCCAAAGGAGACTAAATCCAGGCAGCAGGGGTGTTGCTATGTACTTTAAAAATTTGAGGCGTAGACCCATAGACATAAATTTGCATAAAATATGCACATGCTAATTTATCTGTATAGATGCAAATTTAGATTTTAAGTGTCACAGAAGGAAAGCCAAAATTTTGCATCCAAATCACCCCATATACTTTTCACATCACCCCAGATAATCCCAAATCAGTTAATTTACCACTAATTAATTTCCCAACAGATCCTGCTCCAAATAAATTCAGCTCACCTTTAATAACCCCCATTTGTTACTCCCAAATAGATAACGTAATCTTAAATAAATTTATTTCCCTGAATTAATATCCCACACAGTAACCAAGATCATCCCCCAGTTCAATTATCCCTGAATTCATTACTCAACCAGAATCACTCAGGAACAATTAGAGAAAGATTTGGGGGGTCATGTCCCATTGTCCCACCCTTAGCAATATCCCTTCTGGGGAACCATGTGCACCACTTGGAATTTCAGGGTGCACATATAATGCTGAACCCCAATAATTTGGTCTCACTGTCACACATACTCAGCAAAAAGTCTTTCCAGTCTCCCAGGATAAGAGGCAACATCTGTGAAAAATAGACAACAAGGTTATTTTTAATCTGTCAGATTCCATTTGTCTTTTCTGAATTCTGAAATACACTTTATGAGCTGCCTATAAAACAACTGGCAAGGTGCAGCTGTGACTCACTGAAGGTAACGTGAACCATTGTGGCTTATTTAAAAAGAAAGAGATATTTTGGCAAATATGCTTTTTTGATCCTTTACTGATGGCGTCCAGTTTCAAATTGACTGCAAAGAAAGGATCGCTGAGAGAAATGCAGTGTTGTTTGGACTTAAAACATATCTGCTCCTCTGAATCAGTTCTGCATCAGCTTAAAGTCATTTTGCAGAACTAAAACATGTTGGCAAGTTTCTAAGCCATCCCTGCTAGTAACAGACACCAGCCAGCTGCAGCTGCCATGGGGGTCAGGCTCTCTTCCCGGTTACATCACTGTGTGTGGAGAGCAGCTGCCAATCACACTATTGCAGAAACCAAGCTCTTGGCAGGATGTACTGCACCGCTCCAGACTGCAGGACGTTACTGTTCAAAATGCTCCCCTGTATTTAAAAGCCACATACACACCCTGTAAATAGGAGGTTTATTCCAGGTGATGAGAAGCCCCTCACTTCTTTTGCTACCTGGGCCTGGTGCTCAGTAACACCCTTCTAGGGCAGGAGGACTATTCATTTGTGGCCACTGCAGGTCCAGCAAGCCAATAACAGCAACCAGAAGGCCGAAGAGAGAGCTTTCAATTTCACTGTTCCCCCAGCACTTCCTGCAGCCTCTTCTACTCTTCTAAGAGCCAGGAGCCATTTATACTATCCAGCCAGTGAGGCCTACATGCCTCACAATACCTGCCAGGAGGTTGCACTGCAGCCGGCCATCAGAGGAAAAACAACAACCTGGCCAAGTGTTTTGATCAGGCCAGTTGCCAGAAGAGTAAGGGGGAAAGCCAGGCCAGGATAAGACACTCCACCATCAGAGAAAGGTGGACTGCGCCATCTGTGCCTACATTGTTTAAGACGGGGGCAATATGAATGCTCCGTGCCTCGGGTAGGGATGGGCGAATCTGTCCATTTCGTTTTCGCTCAAATTCTCATTTTTCCAGTCTTACGTTCTGTTCTCCACATTTCCACTTCAGTTTGTCAACATTTTTTTAAAGCCCTCATGAAAATTAATTTTACTGCAAATTTCTCCTAATATGGATTTTGTATATAAGTTTGCCCAATGTACATAGTCTTGCAAAGCAATTTATCCAAACAGAACGAATTTTCATATGTTATTTCCACTAATATATGCATTTGAATGCACCCTTTACCTTAGTCATGCATTTCTGTACACATTATTTGGCAAAAGAACTGTATTGCAAACTTTGGCAAAGTGTGAATTATGAAGGATGGCTGTGTTTGATTTGCATATTGTTTTGGAAAGTGTGAATCAGGTGAATTCACCTTTAAATGCAGACTAAATTGCATTTCTCCCCCATCCCTAGCCTTGGGTGAAGTTGCATGGAGAGTCCCTGCACTGGTTGGCCACAAGAGTGGCAGGGGATACATAATCCACCAGCCATCTTGATCCATCACCTGAGCCACATGGCTCACCATGGCTCTTAGTAGAGCTGGCTCTGGGGGCAAGGCCAATGTTTCCTCCCTCCCCACACTTAAAAAAAAAAAGCTTAAGTGAATAGACAACTTCTGGGTCCAGCCCAGGATACCAGAATATTTTATTTCAAGAACTGGCCACCAGATTCTACTGTATGGGGCAGGCAGAGCTTGTTTAAGAGTTTGTGGATTGTCAAGCAGCCGCTTCTGGATGTCTTTCGATCAAACTGGTTATGATGTTAAACACATCATTTAATGCGGTGAGCAATTTTTTCAAATTATAAACAGCATCTGATGTTGGTGGAATAAGGAGATGGGACCACAGGGGATTGAAACCTTTCCTCCTGTGTCACAGTCCTGATGAATATTGTTTCTTTCCCCAACCCACCCCTAGCTGCTATTTGGCAAGGAATAAAATTTCTCATTGCTGCCAATGGAAGCTTCCCTCTTAGGGCCAAACAACAGCTTTGGGATGCTGGTGGTGGTGATGGGAGTGATTTCCATGACACAATTTGCTATTATATGTTTGAAAATTAAAGGCAGCTTTAAAAATCTTACTGCATTTTTTAAAATTGTTCCTGACTTATGAACTCATTTCTGCTCCTGATACTCTTTGTAGCCTAGACTTCAACTTTTTTGTGAATCCTCTCTTGACGTTTTCTGCAGAACTGTGGTTTGTGTTTCACAATCACTTGTATGAGGAAATGCAGTTGAGCTGCACTTTGCATTCCCCCCTCCCCTACAAGGCTCTGTCCTATACTTTCATTTTTGAATGCAATGAATTAACCAGTAGAATTCATTTTTTATATTCACTGCACTGGACCAGCTCTGCACCTCCAAAGTGGCAAATTGCATCATAGCCTCCATTCTCTTCCTCTAAACCCTGAATAAGATGAGGAGCAGACCTGGACATCTGTGCAAACAGGGCAGTCCAGAGTCTTGCTTCACCAGAATGAATCCTTACAAACGGGATGTGGAATCTGCAACCCTCCAAATGTTACTGGACTCCCACCAGCCCCAGCCAGCACCAATAGTCTCCAACCTCTGACGAGCCACAGGTTCCCCATCCTTGCCTTATAATAAGCAGGGAGTGTACCCACAGCCCACAGACCTTGGTTCTTGGGTAGTGGAGGCTTATCTTGAAATCGGTCTGGAGGAGCATGAATTCAATTCAGGGTGCCTGCGTAAGAACTGCAGACTTGTGAGTAAAAATGCCATTTCTTCCCTCCCCTCTCCTCTTTTCTTTAACAGCTTGCCTGACTGAGAGTTTTGTGAACTTAAAATCTTGCTTATGACATATTACTTGGTCCTAACAATGGTATTATAATGCTGTGGCTTTTGGATTTGAAAAAGCATGGCTACCTTGGTGTGTGTTGAGTCCTATCCTGGCATTCAAAGGATGTATATTGGAAGTGGGGGGGAGTGCACATGCTTGCACCACCCAACTTGCTCACTGCCAGATTCACCCACAACTTTTGCACATTGAGGCCAACGGCCTAAAAGAGGATTCTTCACGCACTCAACAAAATACACTTAGAAGCCTTCCTTTGCAATCAGGTTTCCCAGTTATGAGAGGATTCTGAGCACATTCAACCAAACATAAAAAGAATCGCCCTTCAGTCTTGCCTGCTCAATGCAGTACATTTGAAGGGGGGGACTGACAGGAGCATTGGGAACAGAGCTAGTATGCACAGCCCCACGTCCCCTCCACATGCGTTTTTTGAGCACCTGAATATGGCCAAGCGTTAGTAGCCATAAAAATAGAAGGCTGGGCCACAATTCAAATTACTCTTTGGTAGGGATGGAAGGCAAATTTGATTCAGTTTGCATTTAAAGGCGAATAAATTTGCATATTCCAGAACAATACATGAACCAAAACACAGCCATTCTTTAAAATTCGCTGTTTGCTGAATTTTGCAATGTGCTTCTCCAGCCAAGTAACGTATACAAAAATGTATATATTCAGCTAACATGTGCAGTTAAATACACCCATTCATAAAAATAACATGACAGGATGCATATAAAATGTGTATATTATGAGAACTTTACACTAACGGATGAATTTTCATGAGGATTTTTTTTTTATTGCAAAGTGATGTGGAAATGTGGAGAACTGAACTTTTTGGAAAAAAGGGAAACCGAGAGAAATGGAAATTGACAAATTCACACATCCCTAACCCCTGGAAGCATCCAGTAGTGGCTGGTGCCATTGGGACTGGTGGGGCAGAAGGCGGGGGCCCAACATTAGACACGGTCAGAGCCAATGACAAGCGGAGATAACGAATTCCGGTTCTATTCCCATCCTCCTTGCTGCAACAGCAACACTGAGACTAAGGAGGAGGAAGCTGACAAGCAGTGCCACACCCTGGACTGGCTGTAAGTAAGAAGGCAGACAGATTGGGGCTGGCTGAGGGCAGACTGAGGTTGGTGGGGCAGTGCCCCATTTGCCTAGTTGACCAGCCTCCACTGGAAGCACTTGCACAGGGGCTTCTCACTTTTTTGTTCCTGATAGCAGGGCCTTTGCTCTGCATTAGAAGATATTTTTCTGAAGCTGCCCTGAGAATGGGTGGGTGAGCAGGTGAGGCCAACATGTCAGTTTCCAGGGACTGCTGTCAAAAGGAGAGGACTCAGAAGCCTCAATCCAGATGCAAATGTTAACATGCAACCAAGATCGAACCAATAAGTTTGGTTCAAATGGGGCACATAGTTTATGGGTTCAGCTATTTCTAGTGGCTTATACAGTATATATATTGGATTTTGGATTTTAATGTGAACGTACCTTATCTGTACTTCCCAAACTACCCTTTGCAAATATTAGGGGAAGCGCATTCATTAGTGAACACAGTTCACAGTTCACTATACAAAAATACATTATATTGCTTTTAAAAATGTGCATATTAGACAAAAGTGCTTGCAAACCTGATGCTATTGGAGGTCGCTGATTCATAGGGTCGCCATAAGTCGTAATCGACTTGAAAGCACATAACAACACCACAATACATATTGCTCTAATTTTTACTGCATGCATTTTCTTTCCACTGGCTATTGTGGGGGCTTCTGAATTCTTATATCTGCTCCTGTTTTAGTTTCCCTTTTGGCTGTTGTTGATGGCACAGGCGTGTGTGTGTGTGTGTGTTTTCCCTAACCATACAGCACTAACAATCAGGAAAGGTTATGGGTAAAAATGGGCCTCCAGTTTTACACCTGTAATCGTAGGAGTCAAACATGCAAAAATTTAGATGATACAGCCCTGTTACAGTACAGTAACAGTTTTCTTGTCCTGATTGTTAGTAAAATACAGCAGTTAAATAGTATTTAGGAATCATTAACTCTGAGCTTGACTATGCACACTGAAGGTAAAGCCCCTTTCCAGGATTGCCAGCTGATTTAACCTGAGAGGGAGGCAATCCTTCATTATTCTAAATCTATTAAACCCATAAAGTAGGAGCCTACAGTGTCTCCTAGTTTTACATAGCAGTTGTGTTTCGTGTAGGAAATGAATAAATCAATGTGAACAATGGGTACCTGTAATGAGTTGCATTGTATCCAATGATGGCTCTGGGGTAGGTTTTGCACCTTCTCATGTAATTTTTACCTATTTTCCCCACCTACTTTAGTCTTCTGCATCATATCTCATATATGGGATCCAGAGGGCAACAGTGGGTCAGTCAGATCAGCAAAAAAGCTGGGAGCTCCACATTGGCGTGAGCAAAAGTGTTTTCCTCTCGTGCAAAGCCATTGGAGGATGCAGCTTCATTTATTTATTTATTTATTATCCCACACCTACAGCTAGGAATGTAAAAGAATTCCAACAAAAACAGGAGTGGAAATTTCTCTTTGCTTACTTGCCCCATGTCTGGATTGGAAATCAATCCAGCGAATATGAGCGGCTTTCACTGTTGTTGCTCTTTACAGTCCACAAATGAAACACAATTATATGTAATTAATGGTGTTTTCTTTACCCCCAATTTGCATTATGCTTCCTTTGCACTGAAATGAATGGGGTGGAATGACATAAAGATAACGTAATTCATTCCATAAATCATTATGACATAGTTACATAAAACTTTGCCATAACAGACAGCAAGATGAATAATGTCTTTGTCAGCAGCCAAACTGCAGTGTAATGGAAACAGTGCTGCATGTGATGAATACAGGGTGGAATGGGAAATGATACCTTCTTACATCCCTGCCTTCAATACATCTGTGCTTACTATATTATTATTATTATTATTATTATTATTAGTAGTAGTAGTAGTAGTAGTAGTAGTAGACCCTCCGTGGCGCAGAGTGGTAAGAGGCAGTAATGCAGCCGAAAGCTCTGCTCACAGCCGGAGTTTGATTCCAACGGAAGGAGGAAGTCAAATCTCCGGTAAAAGGGGTCGAGGTCCACTCAGCCTTCCATCCATCCATGGTCGGTAAAATGAGTACCCGGCATATGCTGGGGGGTAAAGAAAGGCCAGGGAAGGAACTGGCAATCCCACCCCATATATACGGTCTGCCTTGTAAACGTCGCAAGACGTCACCCTAAGAGTTGGAAACGACTCGCACTACAAGTGCGGGAACACCTTTACCTTTTTTTAGTAGTAGTAGTAGTAGTGGTGGTGGTGGTGGTGGTGTTTTTTCTGTGGGATACCTTGGCGTAATTCATAAAACCACTCAGAATGCAAAGCCTGCCTGCTGAAGAACCCCAAGAAAAAGTTTCCTTAGCCCTCCAGCACACCTCCTTCCACTAGAGCTCAACAACAGCTGCAGTCACCCCCTGACTTATTTCCACTGGAGAAAGGGAAACCTTCTGACTTAGCTATGACATACTCATGGGTCTTCTAGGGAGAAGTTTGCTCTTCAGACTATTATGCCAACTCCCTTCGATCTGATCATGAGCAGATTTTCCAAATGTGAATCACTCCAAAATTATCATGATCTGCCCCTCCCCATAGTCCTCTTCCACTTATTACTGCAACTATGGTGTGATGTCAGGCTAACCATTTACAACTTCCCCTGCTGCTGTCCTTGCACTCTCACTCGAGTTCAGACCAGTGGCTGCTTGGCTCAGTATCATTTGCCTGTTATAAAAAATGTTTATGAATTTACCGAGTTCCACATGAGTTAATATTTAGCCCCAGTGGAATTGTTTTGACGTGTCACCATGACTAACTGTACGGGAAATGAGCAATAAGGCAATCCGCTTGCTGCTAGAAATATAAGTTTCTGGTGAAGCTGACTCAAAAAGTGAGCAGTGTGCTTGCAAAGCTGAATGAGGCATTGGGCTCCACCTGCATAAATTGGTGCACAGTGCACAGTGTCTATGTTTGTTGCACTCACAAACTTAGCCAGCTAATTCCAGCTCCTCCCCCTTTGTTTGTTTGTATGTGTGCTTAACCCAGAAGGCATATATTTCTTGCATAAATATTGTGTATTCAGCCACCTTCACAGTGCACTAAAATGGTTAAAGACTGGAAAATGTGAATGTAAACCTTCTCAGTGATTTCTCAAGAACAGATGCAAAACAAAACATACCAAGAAGATATTGAGGGGTTGGGCGGGAAGGAGGTATCAGAGATGTGGACACATACACTACCAATCTATTGCATTAGAAATCACCAGAAAGCTTTTTCCTGCATATCAATGTTTAGAAGTCCCACTGTATTCATTGAGGCTTACTCCTGGGTAAGTGAACACAGAGTTCAAAACCCTTCCATTCTGTTTCCTGACTCCTAACTGAGCAGAGCAGAGAGGGCTGTGTTAGCTGGTCCAGAGGAGATACAAGTGAGCCGGCTCTCAGAGAGCGAGTGAACAGGGAGAACTACCAGGAGTTTGGCAGGAGAGGTTCCAATTCCCCCCCCCCGTTGTACGGTGCACCATGTACCAGTGGGACTCTCCTATTTACTCTGAAGGAGGATAGGACAAAGCACAAGCCATTCCAATACAACTAGAAAGAAAGAAAGAAAGAAAGAAAGAAAGAAAGAAAGAAAGAAAGAAAGAAAGAAAGAAAGAAAGAAAGAAAGAAAGAAAGAAAGAAAGAAAGAAAGAAAGAAAGAAAGAAAGAAAGAAAAGGCAGTAGAGACTATGGATGTTGGAAGAAAAAGTGAGGGGCCAGGAACAGCGGGTGACCACACTGAAGAGTATAAGAGAAGATAAAGAGATAGAACAACAACAGTAAAGAGAACTACAGGAGATGGAAGAAGAACAGCAAGTTGAAGCAGAAGAGGAGACTGTTGTGGAGAGCGACAACGAAGTGGAAAAAACTCCATGGAAAAGGGTGACAGTTAGGAGCAGAAGAACGAGAAGACATCCATCACCAGTGGAAGTATGGAACTGCTTCCAGGCACTTGAGGATGAGACTAGAGGACAGTCTGCAGGGGAAGAATTACAAGAGACCACACGTGACAGTAAGCTGAATGAATTTATTTAATTCAGTCCAAGACCAGCAATTTAAGACGAACATAAATACAAACATATAAAATACAATTTACCCAGGCCTAATACCAAGTAGTAAAACGATGAAAACAAAAGTTAAACTGATTGGACCAAGCTCTTCCTACGAGGTATGGCCGCAACACAGAATTTTGCAACCGTACGCGTGATGAATGGATGTCGACCTTCAAGTAAAACGTGGGCCTTATTTTCTTCAGAAATTCTAGTCCTTTTAAGAAGGCAAGGGTAAATAAACAAAGTGCGAAGATCGGAGTAAAGGTGACAATGTAATAAAACGTGCTCCACCACTTCCACCGCTCCGGAATCACAAATGCAAAGCCTGTCTACGTAGGGCACTTTCCTGTACCTCCCGTCCAAAACAGCGGAGGGAAGAGCATTAAATCTAGCCCGGGAAAATGCCTTTCTATACTTGGGAATGCTCAAAGTTAGGTAAGTCGCAGGTACAGACACCTTTGCACTGGGCCAAATATAGGGAAATGCTGACAACTGACTCCTGTTATGCTGGAGTTCTATGTCCCTAATACGTTGCGAAATGAGTTCTTTGGCTTTGAGATATCCCAGTGGTAGTATTACTGTCTGTGAGAAGCCTAAGGAGAACAACTTAGAGGTCACCCTATGTTTCCATCGAGATTGATAAGAATCGATAAGAATTAATTGGGCAAGACCCAGGGGGGCAAAGGTTAACTTAAGCCACAAATTTATCCTATAAGCCCACGCCCTGGTCTCAACCAGCAAAGTGTCTACCTCTTGGCGTAATGCAACATTTGGTACGCAACTAGGTAGGCCTAAAATGCTCCTAATGAATTTTGATTGAACACGTTCCAAAGGGGCGTAGTTGCCCTGAGGGCATAACTGTGTTCCATATAAGAGTTGGGGCATTACTCTGGCATTGAAAACCAACATTGCCAAAGGGATGTAGTGACCCCCTTTAGAGAAAAAGAACAAGAGAAGCGCCCTAATGCTTCTCTGCGCACTTTCACCAGCATTTCTTAAATGATGAGATCAGGAACCCGATGAATGAAAAATAATCCCCAGGTATCTATAAAATGGAACTTGTTCAGTCGGATGGTTGTTGAGCCACCAATGATGTTTAGATCTTTTACTGGTGAACACTACGATCTTAGATTTATCGTGATTAATTATAAGTTGTTCTGTCTCACAGAAGGAGCCAAGCGCTTTTAGGAGATGACGCAAACCCACACAAGTTAAAGACAGGAGGACAGCGTCATCAGCATACCAAAGAGACGACAATGCTCTACCCGCTAGCATAGGAGAGTGGGCATTTTCTGCGGCAAGGTGTTTAATTAGGGGGTTGATATAGCAGTTAAACAGCGATGGCTCAAGGACACACCCCTGCTTAACGCCGTTGTGTGTTGGAATAGAGGCTGATAACAGACCCGCTTGATCTGACTTTTAAAGAGGTGTTCCTATGAAGGTTCTGAATCAGGACAAGTAATCACCTGTCTATATTATACTCCCTCAGTTTGTTCCATAGCCTATTCCTGGGGATCAAATCGAATGCGGATTTAAAATCGATAAACGCCGCATACAGTGGGGGGACGTATACCTTTCCACGAGATGTTGCAATACCAGCCCCGCCCTGAAACCAGCTTGTTCCTCTGCTAAGATCTTGTCAGCTTCTAGCCAATCCTGAAATTTGTCAAGTAAGTGGGAAGCGTAGAGCTTGCTAATAATGCTTAGCAAGCTAATTGGATGATAATCAGCGGGGTCTGATCATTTCCCCTTCTTGAATATGGGAATTACGATGGCTAATTTGCAGTCATCTGGGATACAAGCAGTTTGATCGATGTGTGTAAAGAGGGCTGCCAAAAGCGGTGCCCACCAGTCCACATTATCCTTGAGGAGTTCTGGAGGCACATTGTCGCTACCAGGAGCCTTACCCGATTTAAGTCTATCAATAAGCGACACAATTTCCGAAACTGAAACTGGGAGCCATTCAGGGAGCAATTCCAATTGGTTTGTCTCCTCATCTATACGACCTTTGGCAGCAGGCTTAGAAAAAGTTGACCTAAAATGAGATTCCCACACCTTGGGAGGAATGCAAAAATCTGCATTCGCAGTAACGGACTGACTCCCCCTGGCAACCAATTTCCAAAAATTGGGTTGGTCTCTCGCTCTGACTGCTGTTATCAAGTTTTCCCAATCCTCCCTCCTAGCCTGTTGTTTTTTTTGTTTTATTAGAGCTTTATAGCTCCTCTTAAGCTCAAAATACTCCCCAGGCAAAAAGGGTAAATCTCAGGATCTATACTCCCTATATTTGTCCAGCAGTAAGTTCTTTAGTAAGCAGTAAGCAAGAGGCTGAAGCTCAGTCAAGCAGAGGCAATAACACCATGCTGCACAAGAAGAAGAAGAGAATAGTAGTGGGAGACTCCCTACTGCATGGGATTGAAACCCAAGTATGCCAAGAAGATCCATGGACTCACCAGATATGCTGCCTCCCTGGAGGATTAGAGATGCGATGGAAGGGTTGCCATCGCTCATAAAGCCCACTGACATGTATCCCTTTCTTCTCATCTATGTGGGAACAAATGATATTGCTAAGTGGAGCTATGAAGAAATCACATCAGACTTTGAAGCTCTAGGAAGGAAACTCAAGGACTTTGGGCCCAGATAGTTTTCTCGTCCATCCTTCCGATATTTAAAAGAGGAGTGGAAAGGGAAAGAAAAATACTCCGGGTGAATGACTGGCTACAAAGCTGGTGCTGATGTGAAAGATTTGGATTCTTGGATCATGGACTATGCTTCCTGGAAGATGGACTGCTGGCAAGTAATAGGTTGCACCTCACAAGGACTGGGAAGAATGTGTTTGGGCACAGCATGGAGAAATTCACAAGGGAACTTTAAACTGAATCCTAAGCTGGAGGGTCTATGACCCTCCAGACAAACATGAAGTTGAAGGGGCAGGATTGCAGCTTGAGATTGATAGGCAAATGGTCAAGGAATACCTAATCACTTTGAACAAGTTCAAATCTCCAGGGCCCAATGAACTGCATCCTGGAGTATTGAAGAAACTGGCTGAAGAACTCTTGGAACCACTGTCTATTATCTTTGCAAAATTGTGGAGGATGGGTGAAGTGCTGGATGACTGGAGGAGGGCTAATGTTGTCCCTATCTTCAAAAAGGGCAAAAAGGAGGAACCTGGGAACTACAGACCAGTCAGCCTGACATCGGTCCCTGGGAAAATTCTGGAGCAGATTATAAAGCTGTCAGTCTGCAAGCACCTTGAAAATAACGCAGTGATTACTAGAAGCCAACATGGATTTATCATGAACAAATCCTGCCAGACTAATCTTATTTCATTTTTTGATTGGGTAACCTCCCTGGTAGACTGTGGGAATGCTGTGGACATAACATATTGACTTCAGCAACGCTTTTGGCAAAGTGTCCCATGATATTCTGATTAGTAAGCTAGCTAAATGTGGGCTGGTTGGAACTACTATCAAATGGATGCACAGCTGGCTACAGAATCATACTCAAAGTGTGCTTATCAATGGTTCCTTCTCAAACTGGGGGGAGGTAATGAGTGGGGCACCACAGGGCTTGGTCCTGGGCTCAGTGCTCTTCAACATTTTTGTTAATGAGTTGGATGAGGAGGTGCAGGGAATGCTTATCAAATTTTCAGATGATAGAAAATTGGGAGGGATAGCTAATACCTGGGAAGATAGAAACAAAATTCAAAGGGATCTTGAAAGGCTGGAGCAATGGACTGAAAACAACACAATGCAATTTAACAGGGATAGAGTGTTGGACTACAACCTGGGAAACCAGGGTTCGAATCCCCACACAGCCATGAAGCTCACTGGGTGACCTTGGGCCAGTCACTGCCTCTCAGCCTCAGAGGAAGGCAATGGTAAACCACCTCTGAATACCGCTTACCATGAAAACCCTATTCATAGGGTTGTCATAAGTCAGAATTGACTTGAAGGCAGTTCAGTTCAATTTTTTTTCAAGTGCAAAGTTCTCCACCTAGGAAAAAGAAACCAAATGCACAGTTATAAGATGCGGGATACTTGGCTCAGCAATACTACATGTGAGAATGATCTTGGGATTGTTGTTGATCGCAAGCTGAGTATGAGCCAAGAATGTGATGTGGTTGCAAAAAAGGCAAATGCTATATTAGGCTGCATTAACAGACGTACAGTTTCCAAATTGATTGAAGTATTGGTTCTCCTCTATTCAGCACTGGTTAGGCCTCATCTTAGAGTACTGCATCCAGTTCTGGACACCACACTTTAAGAAGGATACAGACAAACTGGAACGGGTTCAGAGGAAGGCAACGAGGATGATCAGGGGACTGGAAACAAAGCCCTATGAGAAGAGACTGAAACAACTAGGCATGCTTAGCTTTGAGAAGAGAAGACTGAGAGAATATATGATACTACTGTTCAAATACTTGAAAGGTTGTCACACAGAGGAGGGCGGGGCCAGGATCTCTTCTCAATCATCCCAGAATGCAGGACATAAAATAATGGGCTCAAGTTGCAGGAAGCCAAATTTCAACTGAACATCACAAAAAACGTTCTAACTGTTAGAGCCATACAACAATGGAATCAATTACCTAGGGAGGTGGTGGACTCTCCAACACTGGAGGCCTTCAAGAGGCAGCTGGACAGCTACCTGTCAGGTATGCTTTAATTTGGATTCCTATACTGAGCAGGAGGTTGGACTCGATTGCCTTATAGGCCCCTTCCAACTCTACGATTCTATGATAGAGTTGCTATGTGCACTCAGTGGGACTTACTTCCATGTAAGCAGGCATAGGATCAGGTTATTAATATCACTGAAACTATTGATGTGATATGGTGGCATGCCATTATCGACACAATTCAGAAATCAACTTCCAAGAAATTTGCTATATTATGAAGATAGGGTCTACATATCCAATTACTGTACTATGTTATACTATATATTGTATTATACTATAAGTAACCAAAATTTAGATGAAGCATGAGCCAGATAACCTTAGGTTTTATTATTCTGGTTTGAGATTTTAATTGTTTTAATGTATTTGGATGTTTTATTTTGTACGTTGCCCAGAGTGGCTGAATAACCGGCCAGATGGGTGACTAATAAATCCAATAAATAAATAAATAAAAAACCTTGCATAGAAGCATTATATTTTACTAATTTAATCTAATTGCACAAATCCTTCAGGAGGCACCATATTTGGGATTTGTTGACACTCAGTAATGTGACCCTTACAGGGCATACTGGATGCTTTCTCCCATTCAGATGTGATGGGAACGAAAGACAGGCAGACAGGAAGCTAGCTGGACATTAAGTAGCTTGGGACCAGGCTGCCTAAGGAACCACCTTGCCCCAAATGTCTGCCTGGCAACTGCACTTATCAGATGGGGCACTGCTGAGAGGACCGCATGCCTCAGAGGTACATTTAGATGTACTAGAAACCAGGCTTTTAGTGCTACAACTACAGTGCTTTGGAATTAATTACCAGCAGAAATTAGACAGATGCCCAATATCATGTTGTTTTGGTGCCCATTGACGACATTTTTGTTTGAGGTTTTCCCTGAGGTGTGACCCAATCACTTATGGAATATTAATTGTACATCTGTAGGAATTGTTTTATTTGTTTTAGAACTTGTATTTTTTAAAAAAATCCTGTTGGATACTGCTTGGATGGCCTCAGCCTGTGAAGTGGTTTATACATTTGTAAAACAAAGAAATGCATGTTAGCCCGCCCAACTCCTCCTGATGTTTTTGAAAGACACTGCTAAACTGCCTCCAAGATTTTCTCCACAAGTTAACAAGAGAGAAATACTTGTTCCTCTAAAAACAAACAAGCCCAGAAAGGAAATCAAAGCGTGGGGTGATAGTTATGGTGCGATATCAGCCCTGCTCATTTCTAGGCTGCTGGGACAGCCTTGTTTGCTTCAGAGTTTTCTTTTAAAAAGCACTTGGTGGACCTCAGTCTCTTATCAAAGTTTTCTTCCTGCTTTCTCACTCTGCCCCCCCCCCCACTGCCCAGTATTTTATAAGGTCTTCCAGGAACGCTGTCACATTTCTGCAAAAAGTTCCACATTGTATGGGGGAAAAAATCAAAACCTTCCCAAGAGCTTTAAAAGGAGAAACACTATTTTGTTGCTCTACACCTTGTCTCGGCAGAGCATGTAGTTAAGTCATCTCTAAGGCTATAATAGGGAGACAGGATATATTAAGCAATTACAGTAATAGCAACCTTGTTAAGAATGAGTTACCTGATATGAGATAGAAGCAATAACAGTGCCCTGCTGGATACATGTGCAGGCTTGTGTTGTTCCAGAGTAAAACACCTGCAATCTACCCACAGGATTAACCCGTTGATTCCCAGGAGAAGCACAAGTGGTGTGTTTTTTCCATGTGCTTGTGACTAATTCAGAACAAAAAGGTCAAAAGATGGTAAGTATCCCTGGAGCTACCACATTTCCAGTATGTTTACTGGTTGGTGTCAAGATCAGACATGGCTCCCCCTTCTCCATTTCCCCCAGTCCTTTCATTTATGAAAAGCTGCACAGACAAGAGCCCACATGGTGTTCTCTAGAAGTGATGGGACTCCACCCCCCATGGCATCAGCCTCAGACAGCATGGCCGATGGCCAGGGATGGTGAGAGTGGTAGGTTGACTACCTCTGGTCACCAGGAGCATCCTGTACAGTGGTGGGGAAACTGGTGGCCCTACAAAGAGAGGAAATCAACTGTCCCGTCTATAGTAGCATCAGATAAGAGTTGCTTTGGGTTCATGATGCAACCTTGTTGGCAGTATGCTCTCTCCAGATTAGCTTTATTTTTATATACTTGAAACCTGATTCTTAGGTTTGCAAACATTAACTAGAGCAATTAGAGATCTGTCTACAAGACTACACACAGGTAGCTCCCCCCCCCGTTTTTTAACAGCACTGGAGGCTTCTGCCCTTTGTAGTACATCCCTTGAAGCAGGCCTGTAGGCCTCTGTACTATTGGCTACGCTGTTGGTGCCCAGAAGGATGTCCATCTGCCCAGGAGGACGTCGAAACTTTAGGGGCAGCTAGAGTACACCTTTCTCAACATACAGCAGGGATGGGGGACCTGGGGTCCTCTAGATATTGTTGGACCCCAGCTCCCATTAGTCTCAGCCAGCTTGGCCAGTGGTCAGGGATAATGGGAGTTGAAGTCTGGAGCACCTCAGGTTCCCCACCCATGGCATACAGCATGAAAATACAGTAAGCTTCCCATGGAAGAAGATCTCTCCCCCCCCCCCCACTGCTCAGGTGATTGAAGGGAAGCAGCTCTGAGCAGCGCAGAAAAGGGAGAGTAGGAGGGAGAGGGGCCTGGGGGGAGGAGTCTGGGGAGAGTCTGGCAGGCCACTTCTGGCCCATGGCCCAAATCCCTCCCCCCAAAGATCTTGGGTCTCAATGCAGCTTTGCCAATGGAGGCCTAGGTGGCATTTGTGGCATGGAACACCTTCAGCTGAAGCAGGCACGACAACTGCAGCCTGCCCTGGGCAGAGGTAGCCCGGCCACAGTTATCCATGCTCCAGTAACCTCTAGATTAGACTGCTGCAATGTGCATGGAAGACTGCTTAGAAGTGAAATTAGTCCAGATGCAGCTACTATGATACTGACTGGGGTTAGCCGGTGGGAATACATCTCACCAATTTAAAATTGGCTGTCAGTCCATTTCCAAGCTCAACTCAAAAGTGATTATGCTTACCTTTAAAATTTTGTATGGTTTGGGACCTGAAGGACTGCCTTTTCCCACATGAACATACCTATGGGTCAACTTTGCAAGCCATTCTTCCAGGTGTTCCTCAGAAGTTAAGCAGGTGACTACCAAGGAGAGGATTTTCTTGGTGATGGCACCCCAACTTTGGAACGCCCTTCCCTGGGAGGTTCATCTGGAATGAGCTAGTACCAGAGAGAAAACATTTTATTTTAACAGGATCTTTAAAACTTTAGTTAATAGGTTTTATGCTGCTGCAATTTAACACTGTTTACCCTGCTCTCCCCCCCCTTTTATTATTGTTATTTGACTGTGACTTCACAGTTGCAATTTTTTATTTCTCTTGTTAGCCACTCTGAGAGCAGAACTGCTGAAAGGTGGGGTGTAAATCCCCATTCCCAATCAACAACAGCGAGAAAGTTCCCAATATGATAGCCTGAAAAATCTGTTACTTAAATCTGTTACTTAAAATAAGATCTATCTCCTCTCACAAGGCAATAAACAACGTATCAGTGACAAATAATACCCTAAAATTTTAGATTATTAGAAAAGTAAAACAATAACAATAGAACATGAAAATTAGCAGCAGAAGATAAAACAATCATTACAATTAAATTAAGCAACATTAAAATTAGCCGCTGCAGATAAAACAATAATTGAAACATAGCACCTTAAAATCACCCAATGCGGATTGGAACAAGAAAGTTTTTAAGGCTCCTCTAAAGGCCAACCAAGAAGGGCCCATATGTATTTCCCTACAGAGGGTACCAGAGTTGTTGGACCACCACAGAAAGGTCCCTGTCCCGGGTACTCCCCAGTTCTAATAGCTCTCCCTGCCAGACCAGAGAGCAGGGCCTCAGGGGACAATTTCAAAGCTTGGGCAGGTTCACAGGTGAGCGGTTGCTAATTCAGATAACTTGGCCCAAAACCATTTCAGCTTGACTGCATCACCACATTTCAGTGGGAGGTTTAGCATCTCACTGTTTTTATAGCTCAGCTCCACTGTCACGGACAGGGGCAGGAACTGTGCACTGAATGTCATCGGTACTTCCATGTTGGTAGAAGTCAATGTTGCCAGCAGCAAGCCTGAAAACAAGGAACTGAAAAAGGCAGGCTCAAAGAGCAGCAGTCAGCAGCCAAGGAACTGTCCTAGAGATCATGGAGAGAGTGCGACTGGACTTCCCGGAAGTGAGTGCTCTGCTGGTGTTGCCTCTGAGTGAGCTCTGTCTCAGAGGAAGCTTTTTTCAGTTAAAAACCAGTCAAGAGGAATTTTTGACTGGCGTAAATGTTCTCCAAGACAAAGGTGAACCGAAGAGATTATCCACAGAACTTCGTTGAGCTGTAGATAGCTGGAATTGATCAGGAATCTCCTGAGATAAGAAGGCTTATCTAGCAGCGGAAGATGAAGTCAGGACTTCCAGCAAGCTGTGCTGAAAAAAAGCGATACCTTTTTTTTCTTAAAAACGTTCTATAACGAGCGAGCCTCCTTCTGTCTAAATCTTATCATTTGGTTTAAATTACTACAGTAAAAGAGACTTGTCTACGAATCAGCAATTGAGAAGCCTAGGTGAGTCACACTTTTTTCCTTTTATATAAAATTAAAGAAGAAAGAAAATTTAAAGAACTTAATTCTTAGCTTAATGACAAAAAGCTGGCTTGAATTTGGAATTATAAAGATTACAACGGATGAGAGGCAACTTATCCGATAAGATGATTTGATTATTTGAAGGAAATATATCTGGGACTATTTTTTTTCTTTTTTTTGGACTATTCTCTTTGGATGAATCTGCTGTTCGTGTATGTTACTGACGGCTGGACGCTGTGAACCAAACTTGTTTTGCATTCCTGGACGTGCAGGAGATAAGAACTGTTGCTGGCTAGATCATATTAACAGGCCTGGAATATTAACTCTTTTGTTGTTGGGGAAAAAAAAGAGACTGCCTCTAGGTTTGGGAACATTGGTTAATAGCAGAAACTAAAGGTTTTTTTTTTCAAGAATGACAACTAGGAAAGCAGCTAAGGCCCTGGAGTGAAGAGGTTCAACTGATGCACAGGAAGGGGCTGTCTCCCCAGACATGTTCCAGAAAATAATGGATGGGATTAATGATCTTAAACAAGATCTCAAACAAGAGATGAAACAGGATAGACAAGAAATTAAAGATGAATTTGATAAAATGAAGATGGAATTGAAAGATACAAAAGATTATATCAAAACAGAATTGGATGAGATTAAAGGCACAATTGGGCAAGTAACACAGGAGGTAAAAAATGTTAAAGGAAAGGTGCAAATCTTGGAGAATAGAACAGATATATTAAATCTGGAATTGGAAAAAAATTTGGACCATATCGCTGTGATGGAATTGAGAGATAAAGAATATTGTTTGAGATTTCGTGCAATTCCTGAAGAAACAGGTGAAGATATCAGAGATAAAATGGTTAATGCTCTGGTAAAATTTTTGGATTGGAATGAAGATCTGATGGAATTTGAAATAGATAAAGTTTATAGAATTAATTCAAGATATGCAACAATGAAAAAAATCCCACGAGATGTGCTTGTGCATTTTGTAAAAAAGAGAACCAGAGATATGGTATTACAACAACACTTCAATAATATCTTTAAAATTGATGGCAAGGAAATACTGGTGATGAAAGAAATCCCTATTAGACTTTTACGCAAGAGAAAAGAATATGCTTTCTTTACAGAAAAACTTAAACAATGTAAAATTCAATTTAGGTGGGATGTTCCAGAAGGAGTGATTTTTACATTCAGACAACAAAAATATCGATTGAATACTGTTCAAAAAGCAAGGGACTTTCCGAGAAAAGCATCAAAAGACATGGAAGAAGATAAATTCAAAGACATGGATATAATTCCTGAGAAACAAAGTCAACAGGAACATGAAGAGGAGGGAAAGGAAGATGATGGATTAAAGGGAGCATCAGGTACTTTTTAAAATATATGCTTAAAGGTGGATTACAAATATCTAACTTGGAATATAAATGGAGCCAATACGTCGCAGAAGAGAAAGTGTTTCATTATTTGAAAAAATTAAAATTGGATATAATTTGTTTACAAGAAACTCATATCAAGAAGAAAGATTCCAAATATTTGATTTGTAAAAATTTGGGTGAAGAATTTATTTTGGCTGGATCAAAAAAAAAATGGTGTTGTTCTTTATATTAATCCACAATTGTTTCCTAAATTGATATTATTGGACGATAGTGGTAGATTTGTGGGGGTTGAAATTATTTTACAGGGTACAAAAATTTTGATAGTGGGCATTTATGCCCCCAATGAAGATAAAACAAGGTTTTATACAAGACTTATGGAAAAATTGTCAGAGTTTTCATATGATCATTGGTGTGTTATGGGTGATTGGAATGGAGTAATTTTACCAAAAATGGACAGACTTTCTGAGAAAAATATTAAAGAAACACAGGGTAAATTACCGAAGATTTGTTTTGAATTGATGGAAAATCTAGAATTGGTGGATGCTTGGAGATATATAAATGATAATGCAAAGGAATTTACTTATTTTTCAGAAAGACATAAAACATTCTCGAGGATTGATATGATTTGGATGTCTAAAAACCTAGTGAAAGACATTTCCAAAATGGATATATTACCAAAAACCTTTTCAGATCACAATCCAGTGATATTGACTTTCAAAAAAAAATACTTGGATTTAGATGGAGACTAAATGAATCTTTATTACAGAATGATAAAATAGTGCAAGAATGTAAGAAGAAATTAAAAGAGTTTTTTGAACACAATTTATATAAAGGAACAGATGAAAATATTGTTTGGGATACAAGTAAAGCATTTATGAGGGGATATTTTATTAAATGTAACTCTGAATTAAAAAAGAAGAAACAACAGAAAATGCAATTAATCTTGGAAGAAATAAAACAAAAAGAGGAAGAATTGAAAAAGAATCCAACTAAAGTTTCTATTGTAAATCAAATTAAAATGTTACAGAAACAAGTGTCAATGTTGACAGTTAGAGAAATTGAAAGGAAATTAAATTTTGCTAAACAAAGGACTTTTGAATTTGCAAATAAACCGGGGAAATGGTTAGCATATAAATTAAGAAAAGAACGACAAAAAAATCTTATTTTAAAGATATAAGAAGGAGATGAGATGTTGACAATGTAAAAATCCAAAGGGTTTTTCATCAATATTATTCAACTTTGTACAAGTGTCAGGAAATTCCATCTGAAAAAATAGAAGAGTATATATTTAAACAGAATTTGCCTAAAATTACAGATTTTCAGAGTCAAGCTATTAATGGTCCTATTACGTCAAGAGAAATATCTGAAGCTATAAGTAAAATTAAATTAGGAAAGGCGCCAGGACCGGATGGACTATCAGCAGTGTATTACAAATGTTTGGAGGAGGAACTCTTATTACCTTTACAGTATACAATGAATTTATTTTGCAAGAGGGGAAGATACCGGACAGTTGGAAAAATGCCAATATAACATTAATACCTAAAGAGGAGCAGGACCTAACCAAAACAAAAAATTATCGGCCGATATCTTTATTGAATAATGACTATAAAATTTTTACAACAATTTTGGCAGAAAGAATGAAAATAATATTGCAACAATTTATTCAGGAAGATCAAGCGGGGTTTCTACCTAAAAGACAATTACGTGACAATGTCAGGAATGTTTTGAATGTGTTGGAATACTTAGAACAACGAAATGATAAACAAGCAGCTTTGATCTTTTTAGATGCTGAGAAAGCATTTGACAATTTTAATTGGAAATTTTTGTTTAAGGTCTTGGAACAAATGGATTTTGGAGATAATTTTATAAAATGGATTAGATCTATTTATACATCTCAGAAGGCACAGATAATTGTTAATGGGGGGTTAACGGACTCATGTGAAATACAAAAGGGTACAAGACAGGGATGTCCATTATCTCCTCTTTTATTTATCTTGGTCTTGGAAGTGCTGCTTAGAGATATAAGGCAAGATAAAAGGATCTCGGGAATAAAGATAAAAAAAGAGGAATACAAATTGAGAGCATTTGCTGATGATTTGATAATCGTATTAGAAAACCCTTTGGAAGGAATTAATGTATTGATGGACAAATTAAAAGAATTTGGACCGTTAGCAGGATTTAAGATCAACAATCAAAAAACAAAGATGTTGGTGAAAAATTTATCTTCAAGGGAACAAAAAGAGTTGATGGACAAGACAGATTTTAAAATAGAGGAAAAGTTGAAATATTTAGGTATTATTATGATAAATAAAAATTCAAAGTTGTTTCATAACAATTATGAAAAACTATGGACAGAGATTAAGAAAGACTTTGTTAAAATGGGATAAATTACAATTGTCATTAATGGGCAGAATATCTGTGATAAAAATGAATGTATTGCCGAGAATGATGTTTTTGTTTCAAACAATACCTGTAATATCCTCTGATTTACCTTTTAAACAATGGCAAAAAGATATTTCTAAATTTGTTTGGCAGGGAAAAAAACCAAGAGTTAAATCTAAATTATTACAAGATGCCAAAGAAAGAGGAGGACTGGGATTATCAAATTTGAGACTTTATTATGCTGGCTGTTGTTTAGTCTGGATAAAGGAATGGTTATTATTGAGGAATAAAAGACTATTGGATTTGGAGGGCCATAATCTGAAGTGGGGATGGCATGGATATCTATGGTATGACAAAGTAAAAGTTAATGTGGATTTTAATAATCATTTTATAAGACGTCCTCTATTGAAAATATGGAATAGATATAAACCAAGGTTTTTTTCGAAAATACCATTATGTGTCTCAAGTCAAGAAGCATTTTATAGAAGAGAAATGGCTGGAAAAGAGAAATGGTTAACTTATCAAGAACTCTTAGAAAATGTACATGGAGAATATATAATGAAAGAGAGAGAACAACTGATAAAGGAAGGATATAGTTCTCAATGGTTTGCCTATTTACAATTGTTAGAGAGATATAAAATGGATAAGAAAATGTATGGGTTTGAAATAAGTAAATCTGATTTTGAAATAGGTTTGTGTACAAATGATGAAAATATAATTGCGAAAATGTATAAACTCTTGCTGAAAATGGATATGGAAGAAGAACAAGTAAAGAGTGTATGGTAAAGTGGGCAAAAAACTTTGGTTATAATATACAAATGGATCAATGGGAAAATATGTGGAAAAAAGGCTTGAGATTTACATTATGCTATAATCTTAAAGAAAATTTCTATAAAATGATGTATCGTTGGTACATAACTCCAGAAAAGTTGTCAAAAATGTATGGTAATGTTTCTAATGTTTGTTGGAAATGTAAACAACAAGAAGGATCATTTTATCATATGTGGTGGTTGTGTAAACAGGCAAAATTATTTTGGGCACAGATAGGTAGGATGATGCAAAAAATTCTAAAGATAAATATACAGTCAAAACCAGAATATTTTTATTGGGTTTTATATATATGATCACGGCAGCAAGATTATTATATGCACAAAAGTGGAAAATGGAATCAACACCAACAATTGAAGAATGGCTATTGAAATTAATGGACTTAGTAGAGATGGATAAATTGATATGTTTACTTAGAGAAAAATTGACAGATACATTTCTTAAGGAATGGAAGCCTCTCTTAGACTTTTTGTTGAAAGATAAAAATGAAATGATGATAATGGGATTTGACGATTAATTAAGATAGACTATGGAGAAAAGTGATTTTGTATGTATTAAGGGACAGGTTTGATATATATTATATATTTATAGCTGATCTGTGACAAGTCGGAAGTCAATTTTTTTTATTTTTTTTATTTTTTTATTGTGTTATGTTTTTGATTTTGTTTTGTTTTATGAAAATTTGAATAAAAAAATTATTATAAAAAAAAAAGAGAGTGCGACTGCCCGCTCGCCCCTGTAGTGTTGTTCAAAGTGTTGGAGAAGGGAGATCAAATATTTTCACAGGAATTCCAGATTTTGAATCTGACAAAATACATTTCATTTAGCATCCTATGGCACTCAAGTCCTGCTTAGGGGCTTCCCATTGGCATTTGGCTGGCCACTGTAAGATCAGAATGCTGGACTAGATGGGCCTTTGATCCAGCAGGGCTCACTCAGGGATAGGTGAACAGGCAGGAACAGCAAGGGGCAGGGGGGAAGAGGAGGAGGAGGAGATCTAGGGTCCTCTGGAGCTCATCAGTGGATCCTTGGCTGCAATGTGGGCTTTGGCAAGTGCCACCTATGCCGACCCCACACACTGCGGCCCTGCGTATTGTTCCTTGCTCCCAGTATGTTGCATTCCAGCAAAAATCTGAACAGGAGAATCAGAATAGTACATGTGAATTGAATATGCTTAGGCAAGATAAGCCTGTTCGCATATGGTTTATGGTTCTGTGAAATTATAACCCTACATCATAATATTATATTAGAATTAAGCACACACACCTATATCAGCAGAGAGATTGTTTGACTCAAAATATAGTTCTCTTTCACACAAAGCCACGGCATGCCTTCTCTTTTGTTTGTCTTCTTTCCTCTTCCCTTGGGCTTAGTGCAAGCCTCACAAATTGGCAACTTTCTTACTTTCATCAGCCCATGACTGCCACATAATTGCAGCACTCGGGCTTTGCTCCTAAGCACGCATCCTTGAAAATAAGTCTAATTGTAGTCGATGGGACTTAGTTTGTGAGTAAACATGCTTTAGTGAATCAGCACTTCTCAAGCAAGTGAGATGCAACAGAGCAGCCAGAAGTAAAGGTTGCTCACAGGAAGAATGAATCTACATGACAGATGCCATGTTGTTCCTATTAGAATCGAAAGAAAGAAAGCCACTAATCCTAGTAAGCACAACTGAATCAAAGACCAGTGAAGATACAGCATGGGAAATATAAATTGTGCTACTGGAGTAAAATCCCTAATGCTGTTTCTAGGGATGAAACACGACGTAGGAAAGTACCAACTCCATAAAATGTACTTCCAGCTACCCCGATGAATGGGCGAAGAGAAGAATTTGAAATAGGCTAGGCCCATTTTCAAAACAACATCTGTAACAAAATGCTACAAATGTTGAATATTCATCTGCTATCCTGACCTACATACCACAGCTAATGCGTCAGCATTTCACTGGGTCCATGAGAGCAGCAGACGGGTTATACAGGAAATGCAGTGTGTTTTTCCATAGTGTACATACAGTTGTTTCAAATTCCCTTCCAACCTCCATATCCTATACAACTAAAATTGGCAATAAGTGCCGTCTGTCAGAACAACAAACCCGAGAACTGGGCTTTAAAAAATTGCCTAACAGTCCTAAGGTGAACTATTTCTGGACTTGTTGGCACCTGCCTTCAATCTCTCATTTGACAAGGTTTTGACTCAGACAAGTGCCTGGAAAACAAAATTCCTAGGAGCGGATTTTTATGTGCCCTTACTGTACTATACGCATGACACATTGACACATGCCAAGCTGTGCATCTCTGTGTGGTTGCCCTCACATGGATAGAAAAAAAGGTGGCTAAAGCATACCAAGTACAAGTTAAGGCCGGTTCATGTGGAATCAACCTCCCCCCCCCTTGTGCCTACAATCATGCCTGCCACCTTGTTCCCTTTCTCTAGCTGGGGAACACAGGTAGACACCAGGCTCCAGAGCAGGGGTGAGGAACCTTTTTTAGCCTGAGGGCCGCATTACCTTCTGGGCAACGTCCCGAGGGCCTCATGCCAGTGGTGGGCAGGGCCAAAGGGAAAAGTGGGCAGAGCAACTAATGTAAGTTTTACCTTTGTAGAGTAAGCTAGTTTCTCCATATACTCGCACCCTCCTCTCTGTCCTCCACCCAGGCGAGCAAGAAGCTTCATCAGAGTGTAAGGACACATTCCAGTCAGACAAAAACAAGCAAGGTGGATGCTAAGCAGCAGGGCCGGTTCTAAAGGGCGGCCAGGTGGGGCAGTGGCCAAGGGCCTGTGGGGCTACAGGGGCCCCTGTGGGGCCCCTACACTCCCCTTCTACACTCCGTGGCAGCAGGGCCGGCCCCAGACATGCCGGGGCCCTTGGGCACCAGCTTGCCCTTGGCCCTGGCACGCATGTGCGCACGCACACATACACGTGTGTAGGCGCCCAGGACCAGCCCCAGACACGCTGGAGCCCTTGGGCAAAAGCCTGCCCCAGACCCCAGCGCTCCCCTTCCGCGACTCGTGCATGGCGAGAGCTTCGGGACTCCACTATTCCCTTCCTTAACTTACCTTGTTCTGCGGTTGCGCACGCAGCAGTGCCCTTAAGAAAGATGGCAGCTGAGGTTTCCCTAAGGAGCAGAAGCCTCTGCCACCATCTTGGTTGATGGCAGCAATGTGTGCTTGTAGCACGCATGCGTGTCATCAACCAAGATGGCGGCAAAGGCTTCAGCCCCTTAGGGAAACCTCGACCGCCATCTTGATTGATGGCAAACCTGCATGTGCAGTGCGCACAGCTGAAAAAACAGCACAGAGAAAGGTAAGCAGAGTGGGGGAATGGCGGGCGGCTTGGGATCGCCTGCCCTAGGATCCACGGTACCAATCCTGCCGCGAATTGCAGAAGGGGAGTGCTGGGGCTTGGGGCAGGCTGGTGCCCAAGGGCCCTGGCATGACTGGGGCCGGCCCTGTGAAGCAGGGCTGATGTGGGCATGCCCTGGGGAGATGGGTTGTAGCCAGGATGGGAGACTCCCATGAGCCAGATAGAAAGTCATCATTATTTATTTTTTACATATATCTCCCACCTTTCCTCCAAGGAGCTCAAGGCAGTGTTCATGTTCTCCCCCTCCACATTTTATCCTCACAACAACCTTGTAAGGTAGTCCAGGGTGAAAGATAGTGACGGGCCCAAGGTCACCAAATGAGTGTCATGGCTGAGCAGGGATTCAAACCCTGGCTTCCCAAGTCATAGTCTAGCACCTGAATCATTACACCACACCGGCTCTGCAATAAGAAAAGCTTGGAGGGCTGCATAGCCTGAGGCTCACCACCCCTCCTCCAGAGGGCCCTTCCAATAACCTGTTTTCCTCTCCTTCACCTGGTGCTTCAGCAAGGAAACAGCTGCTTTGCTGAAGGCCTAGCTATACATTTGCTATACACCAAATGTCTGTAATAAAACCCTGTAACCCATTTTGTTGTTGTTGTTGTCATGTGCCTTCAAGTCGATTACGACTTATGGCGACCCTATGAATCAGCAACCTCCAAAAGCATCTGTCATGAACCACCCTGTTCAGATCTTGTAAGTTCAGGTCTGTGGCTTCCTATAACCCATTTTAAAAGAAAGAAAGAAAAGAAAAGCAGCTTTGGGAGGAGGCAGTTTGGACCAGAGGAGTTGCCAAAGAGATCCTGAATTCCTTCCCTTCCTCACCACTCCTCTGCTCCACATTGCCCCCTCCCAAAGCTGCCTTTCCTAATAATAAAAAAGGGACCTCAGGGCCAGGGATGAGGACAGAAATTTGATTCAATTCACAATTAAAGCCAAATCTACCAAATCCACCTGTTCAGAAACAATATGAGAACCAAAACACAGACATCCTTCAAAATTGGCACTTATCCAAATTTTGCAATGTAGTTTGCCAACCAAACATTGATTACAAAAATGCATATATAAGGGGGAAATGTATATAAGAATGAATATATTGGTGAAAATAGCATACCAAATGCATAACATTAGGAGAAATGGCTTGCAAAAATATGTACATTAGTCAAAACTGTCTACAAAAATGTGTTTATTTGGAGAAATCCTAACAAAATTCTCAAATGCTGAAGAAATTTCATGAGGATTTTTAAAAAATCACAGATTGCTGCAGAAATATGGAGGACTGATTTTAAGATAGGAAAAATTAGGAATGGAGAGAACCTAAATTGACGGATCCTTCCATCCCTACTCAGAGGTAATGTGCACTTGAAGCCCTCACCATCTGCAGGGAGAACCAAGAAAAACTGCAGTTGAGGAAATGAATTACTGCTAGCTTGCTGCTGTTGAGACGGTGAGCAAATAGGGCAGCTATTTCCTCACTGAAGGGTTGCTCTTGGACTACAGAGCAGAAGGGAAGCACACCCTCTGGCCTCTGCCACTAGCCAGAGGACTTAGGCCCACGAGGAGACTGTATCCCCCGACTCCCAGGAAGACCATCATCATAAAGGGAAGATCATCCTGGCCCCATCCATTAGTCAGAGAAGGAGAAACTATGCTGGGATTGTGGTCCCCACCCCTCAACAGCCACCAGGAAGAACATTGAGCTCTCTGTAGAGAGGGATGGGGGAGAAATTGTTTTATTGGCATTTTAATGCAAATCTACTAAATTCACACTTCCTGAACCAGTACTGGAAGCAAAACACCCGTTTCTGAATTTTGCAATGCCATTTCCCAATGATAGGATGCATTAAAAAAGTATATTAGTGAAAAGTGTATGCCAGAAATGTGTATATTTTCAAGAAGATTGTATACAAAAATGTGTACATAAGATATGTGTACATGTCTTCACAAATACATAAATTCATACATATATTCATGCAGACTTTGCATGAAATGGGGTGACCTGAATTTAAAACTGGGAAAATGAGACATGGAGACAAAACTGAAACTGACAGAGATGTCCATTCCTTTGGGGGGGGGGGCGAAAGGAGAGTACAACTCTAGCCCCATCAGAGAGACAATTAAAGGTTGCTGCGTCAGTTGCCACACTCCTGTCTAAGTCAAGACTATTAACAAGGGAAGATCAGCCTCTCTGCCAGTGGATACAAATGCCTGCTTGCAATGTACCAATTTGTTCTGGCATTATCAGACTGACCTTTCACCTCTACCTTTTCTCCCTCTTTCACTTCCATGGCTTTTTAAAAAAGATTAGGCCTGAGGGCAGGGCCTGTCTCTTCTCTTCTTTATTGATGTGAGCCTCTTTGGGAGACAGTGTGTGTCTGAAAAGTGAGATTAAAATATGAATACATAAACAAAAGAAAAGAGCAGAACAAAGACTTTGAAGGCCTCTCCAGATCTCTCTAAGAAGCTCCTGCTGTTTTAAGCCTCCTACTGCTCAAGGGGAAATGAAAGACGAACAACAAACCATGTCACAGACTTTAAGAGAAATATTGCTTCTGTAACAGTTTGCATTAAAGTTAGCTTACCCCTAAAGGGTAATCAGCAATTGAACTAGGCGTGCAATAGCAAAACTTTGTGGGTTCAAAAGTGTCCACTCTTTCTTGGTCCTCTCACAAGCTTCAAACTGCTAGGGGAGAGTAACCACAAAATATAGCAGAAGCAGAGTGAGTGAGGGCTCATCTACCTGGGAGCATTTCTTCATAACAAAGACACTGCTTTTACCTTCATAATAGATTTGCACTGTCCGCAGTTCCTGCTCAATGTTAGCTGCCAATTGTTTTTTCCCATTCACACAAGCAGGCATTCCTCTGGGAATAGTCTTGCTGTTTCCTTATGGCCCCACCCTCATACATTTCCACTCCCTCTGGTTGCTAGGTGATCGAGCATGCTCAATCTGTTCTACCAGCTGCAGTAGGTTCCTTCAAAAAAAAAGAAAGATCAGAAGTGTGAATATCTGTGTTTTTCCTGCCTATGGCTGTTAGGATACAGCTGAAATACAAATTTTTGTTTGAGCAGTGTTACGCTTTTGCGCACAAGTTAGGAGGAAAATAAAATAAAGGCACCATTTGCAGCAACGTAAAAAAGGCCAGCAGAATGGGGGGGGGCAGCAACTGGAAGTTGCTTGTCAGCTTGCAGGAAACAAAATGAAAGAAGGGAGGAGGAGATGGTGTGGAAAGGGGAACAAGTGACACACCCACCTAGAAGCATCAGAGTAAAGTGTCTGCAAGCACTAGAGAAACGGAGTGGAGATTTTTTCCCCTCCAGTTTTCATATTATCAGTGGATGGGGTTAGTATGGATTCACGGGAGGAAAACTGCATGATAGCTTCTGTTTACCAGTAACATCATGTCAACCATGCAAATTTAAAGGAGATGTGAGTAGAACCAAACACACAGTAAACCACCATATAGAGGAGCCCTAAGAACCTACTTACCTAAAGGTTAGATGTGGCTCTTTCTCCTTTTTCTGAAGGACCGTAGCTCAGTGGTAAATCATCTGCCTTGCACACAGAAGGTCCCAAGTTCAATCCCTGGTGTTTACAGGTAGGGCTGGGAAAAGCTCCTGCCTCAAACCTGGAGGGCTGGATGGACCAATGATCTGACTTGGTATAAGGCAGCTTCTGGTGTTCTATGTTCCCATGTTTCTTCCCAGCAACACTGGAATGAGAAGGGCTCAGCCAGCCTGTCAAGCTTCTCCAGTCTTCTCTGCTTGTGGAGGAAGATTTCATTGTTCTATAGAAGCAGAGCCAGGCAGCTTGTCAGAGCCAACCCTACCATTTGGCAGAGAGAGGAAGCAACTTCAGGTACCAGATGTCGGGGGCGGAAACAGCCTCCACCTGGATCACCTACGTTAGTCTGCTCTGTGCCCCCTAAGCTAGCCTGCTTATCTCAGGTATAGTGGAGGATGTTGCCTCATCAGCACTGATGAAGTAAGAGTCAGCTGCCAGTCTGGGTGGATTCTGTATGTTGAGTGGGGAGTGGGTCATCTTATCCTTCATCTTAGGCAGCAAAATGTTCTGGGCTGGCCCTGGAATTTGACATTTGACAAGCCTTCGGTGAGGATTGAGCATGCTCACAGGGCACAAAATGCTGACTATGGGGAGAGTGGGGGAGGTGGAATGGAAAAAAAAGTATGGCTGGCTGGAACCCCAAACACCATACCATACCATTTTATTGCAGGTCCCACTTATAATATTATGGGTGGTGTGGGGGGGGGGAAAGAGAGAGGGAGAGGGAGGGAGCCATCCTCCTCTTTAATACTAGTACTTTAATTTGGGGTCACCTAATGAACCTGACATGCTAAATTCAGGCCAGGGAAAATGAAGTCTTTCATATAGCGCACAATTAAACCTATGGAATTCACTGTCACAAAATGTGGCAATAGCCTTTAAGCTTAGATGGCTTAAACTGTGGGTTTGTCGTTATCCTCCATGGATTTGTGTCTGTTGACAGCTATTAGCTGTGACACCTACATGGAATTGTTAAGTACAGGAGGAGAATTAGTTTTGAAGAACAGCGGAGGATGTTGGGGACAAATTTCAGAGGACGCTCATTGCCTTCATGTTCTGCACGAGAGCTTTCCAGAGGCCTCAGGCAGGTTGCTGTAGATAACAGGATAATGGACTGGGCTTGAGGGAACCGCAAAGCAGCTCTCATGCTCCAAACTGCTATGTCACAACACTGCAGCAGCATAGCCCCAGTCTCTAAAAGTTGTCCAGACTAAACAAGGGAGCCTTTGACAAAACTGTTTAATTTTATATCACTTGTGTTGATATACTGACAATATCAACAATCCACCAAACTGCAAGGTATTGTAACCCACAGATGTAAGCTCCCCAAAATAGGCCATCTGTTCCCGATAACCAAGAAAAAGAGGGCAGAAATAAACAGAACCGGGAGAATAAAGAAGTCTCCTCTTCTGGAACTGACGTCAGAGAGTAAATATATTCTCTCACAGTGGTTTTTGTCCAGGAACCACCCTGCTGAGATGCTTCGTGTCTGAAACGTCTAAACAATGCAGCACCATTTCAAGCCACCTCTTCCCTGCCCACGTCTGGACCGGAGTTCATTTCTTCTGAAGAACAAATGGAAGTGGGCACTGGAGGCTGGAAAACGGTGCCTCCCCTAGCACCTGATGTCTGGCATTCGTGTAGTTTCATCATGGTAATGCTGGGGTCAATTCCAGACAACCTGTTATTGAACATTGGTCATGATTTGTTTGCACACAGTCTGCAGGGGAATTAGATGATGTCTGCTGTTTATTGAGCAGTTGTTCTGATTTGTTTGCGGGGAGGTGAGACAATGTTGCATTAAACAATAATTATCCCACACTTTTTGCTGCATTTCCCCATCACTTTCCTTACTGGAAAAAGTACGATGCTTTTGTTAAGCGGATTTGTTGCACAACTACTACAAATCAACTTTAATGCCGCAACTTGGATTTACCAGCGGGGCTGGAAGTATATATCAATTTCAGCTTTCTCCTTTCTTATTTTTCCTCTCTTAAATACAGTTCTTAATCTTAAAATCCACATGAAAATTATTCAGCATTGTAGTGCAAATTTCTCCTAATAAATATATTTTTGCATGCAGTTTTGACCACTGAGCACATTTTTGCAAGCAATTTCTCCTAACAGAAATGTATTTTATATCTTCTTTTCACTAATATATTCATTTTTATGTACACTTTCCCCTAATATATGCATTTTTGCAAACATTGTTTGGTTGGAGAACTTCATTGCAAAATTTGGATAAATCTGAATTTTGAAGAGTGGCTGTGTGTCGGTTCTCATCTTGCTTCAGAAAGTGCAAATTGGATAGATTCAGCTTTAAATGCGATCTAAATCAAATTTCTGCCCCTTCCCTATTTTCCAGTATATGTTTGAATCCCGCCCACAAAATAGTCTAGAAGCACCCTGGCTCTCGGAAGAGCCATTCAAGCCAGCATTTCAAGAAAACTGCACTTGAGAACCATACTTACTGTGCCGGCTTGACTAACTTTATACCAATCTGCAGATAACCATTTTCCAAGTAGAAATATTTTCTTTGGGGAACAGCGCATCTTACTCCTCACTTCCACCCCAATTATTTTGGCTTTCATGTACACAGAACAGATTTTCCAAGTAAGAAAGCCAGACGAGGGGTAACCAGCATTGGGGACAGGTTAGGGGAAAATGCAATTGCTTGCCCTTCCTGCATCACCACAGACTGGTCTGAAAATATATGGATGGGACAATCAAACACAGGGCTAGAAGAGAGAACCAGAACTTTGATGTGTGTGTGTGTATGTTCTGAGGACAGTGTGGGTCGGCTGTGACAAAGGGTCCTCCTTCCCCAGGTAGCATTGGAACTGCCTTATACTGAGTGAACCATTGGTCCATCTAGTTCAGTGTTATCTGCCACTGGTCTTCAACCTTGAGTCCCCATATGTTCTTGGACTACAACTCCCATCATCCCCAGCCAGCGTAGCCGCTGGTCAAGAGATCATGGAAATTGTAGTCCAGTGACATCTGGTGGACCAAAGTTGAACACTGGTCTACACTTGATGGGCAATGGCTCTTCAGGATTTCAGACAGAGGTCTCTCTCAGCTAGGAACTGGAGAATCCATCAATTTCAGTTTTTCCCCGATTCTCATTTTCCCAGTCTTAAGTTGAGTTCTCCGCATTTCCAGTTCAGTCTGCAATTTTTTTTACAGTCCTCATGAAAATTCATCAGTGTTTTAGTTTTGTGTTTTCTTAATATACACAGTTTCGTATGCAATTTTGCTAATGTATACAGTCTTGCAAAGCTATTTTCCCTAACAGAATACATTTTTGTTTGTTATTTTCACTAATTTATGTGCACACTTTACCCTAGTGTGTACATTCTTGTACACGTTACTTGGCTGAAGAACTGCACTGCAAAAGTCAGAGAAGTGCAAGTTTTGAAGGATGGTTGAGTTTTGGTTCACATGTTTCAAAAGGTGCAGTTTACTTAAGTTTGCCTTTAAATATGATCTGACTCAATTTCTTCCCCATTTCTCCTCCCTAGAGATGCTGGAGACCTTCTACAAACCACTGAGCTACAACTGGCATGACCTTGTTAAGGATACCCTTCCTTGTCGTGCCTAGGGTTTTCATATCTAGCACCGATGACAAATCTAAACATATTTCCTTATTGCTTCACGAGGCTGATTTCATCTGCCAGCGGGGAGGTGGTTAAAGTAAAACCAGGAAAGCCGTGACCTGTTTTAAGGGAATTTTCTGGTGCCCTCAGGGACAGCGACTGTGATTCAAGACTAATCATACAAAAGCAGCATTGCTTTTCATTCTATTTTTGTGCCTTTCATGCAGCGTCCAAAAGAAATGAGATACAAAATCAGAACTGCAATTTAAAAACATGCTCTGACTGTACATTTGACGCTAAGATTTCCTTCTTCTGACTACAAAATATCAGTCCTGATGCAACCTCGTGTGTGTGGAAAGTAATTGTAGTATGAGCAGCCTTGGAGGGGAGGAAGCCATCAAAAGGTTGGAGTTGCTCAGGGTGTAATTCTTGGGGAGAGGGTCAGAAGTGGAAAGTATACATCCTAAACAAGGGGCGCTCTCCCAAGCCTTGTCACAAGGGACTCCCTCTCCATCCCCCCAAATGAGAAGGGGGACAAAGTTCATAACTTCCAAGCCTTCTGGTGTACTGTAGGTGCTGCTGTCTTGTCATGTGCATGCTGTGCAGTCTTCTTGGAAACAATGCCACATCCTCCTTGCTTTCTGATACAAAACCATGGCTTGAATGCTACACTCAGTTACTCAGGAATAAGCCCCACTGAATTCAATGCGGTTGACATGTATAGGAGTATGTTGTAAGAGAGAAGAAGAAAGGGAAGCATGAGATGAACAAATGAATGGAATGCAGTGTACCAAATACTCCACAGCAGAATCATTAATCTCTGTCCTAACCCTTCTCCCACATCCCAGTGATAATAACCAGTGGCCTAGATTGTTGGCTTTCTTTTTTTTTAAAAAAGTGTCTTTTTAACTCAGTGATGGGGAACCTTTGGCCAGGGATGTAAGAAAGGCAACACTCTCCGTTCCAACCTGTCTTCATCACAATCTGTGCTGTTTCTGTTCTGCTGCAGTTTGGTTTCTGCCATACACTACGTTATTTATCTTGCTGCTCACTATTTAACATAATTTATGTATTTTACAACATTAACATAATTAATGATGTAATTATTTCCCAGAGCTTAGAAAAGTTACTTTTTTGAACTACAACTCCCATCAGCCCAATCCAGTGGCCATGCTGGCTGGGGCAGATGGGAGTTGTAGTTCAAAAAAGTAACTTTTCCAAGCTAAGTTATTTCCACACCATTCATTTCAATGTAATGTCAACACAATGTTAAAAAAAAAAGTCATCGGTTGCAGGCTTTAAAAAAGCACACCAGTGTTGTGAGCAAATACCCATATTATTAATTGGATTGATCCCTAATCTGGACCTGGGGGAAAAATGCAAACATTTGCCATTTCCACTTCCATTTCTAACAAATCTGTGGTGCAACCACACTTGGAATACTGTCACCACATCTCAGAAAGGATGTTGTAGAGCTGGGCAACCAAAATGATATTGTACAAAAGGACAACCAAAATGATCAGGGGGTGGAGCAAGTTTCCTATGAGGAAAGTTTACAAAGTCTGAAGTTTTTCAGTTTAGAAAAAAAGGTGAGTAAAGGGTGGTATGATAGAGGTTTACTAAATGATGCATGATGTGAAGAAGGTGGATAGACAGACGTCTTTCTCCCTTTCTCCTAATACTAGAACTTAGGGTTATCCCATGAAGGTGAATGGTGTAACTTCTTCATACAGCACATGGTTAAACAATGGTATTTGCTGCCCCAAGGTATGGTGATGGGAACCAACTTAGACAGCTTTAAAAAGCAAAGAAATGTGTTTGGCAGCACTTTGAAACCAACTTTTGAAAAGCTTTTTACTGTAAAATCACGCTTTTGGAGGCGATGACCTACTTCATCAGATGCTGAGTTTGAACTGGGGAAACTAAGGTGAAAAGTCCATTGAAAGTTGACCAACAGGAAACATTCTGAAGTTCTTAAAGGGTTGCTAATAATACAAGTTATATTACTACATACAAAGTTTTTACTACACTTCCTGGAAAGGTGCATCCATGCCTTCCCCTTATTCACTCACACAGGTTGAGATGGCTGAAGATTAAATGCAGATCAAACTTCTTGCAATTGATGGAAGTGAAGGGACACTATGGGGCTCAGTATGGTGTGGCTAGGTATTGCCCAGCTGGATGCCTGATCTGGTACATTTCTGAATGGAATGCTCCTTATATCTAGACTTGAGGACTCAATACCTTGAACCCTTAATTGTAGGGATCAGTAGCAATTCCCCTCTAAGTATAATTCTATTCCTATTGGCTGGTACAGATTACTACATGTCATATAGGGCAGCCAAAGGTGTCAATTTGCCTGTGGGGAAGCAGAAGTCACTCAATATGTTAACATACAATACGGAGATTTTGTCATGGAATATTTTACAATCAGATTTTATTATGGTAATATATTCTGTATGTACCTATTTTGCTGTTACTTTACTGTTTTTAGTATGTGTATAGGCTTGTGGCCTGATTGGTCAATGAGCAATACATTTTATTCAATTAATACATTGAGTGAGCAATAAACTGAATGAACAGCTACTCATAATCCATGTAGATTAAAATACTGTCAGTTTTTGAAAGCATGAGTATTCTTCTAGATACTCTGAAAGGACAATATAGTAACAGAAAAACAGAAAGTTCGATGACTGCATTTTATGACCTGGTGTTTATTCAGCAATAAAGATACCGTGTGCACATTTCTGGAGCTCTTACTCAACCAGAATAATACAGTAAATTAGTAGTTTCATAACACACACACTCATTATGGGAGGTGCCCTTAGACTCATATTATTGTCTGTTTTTATCTGTGTTTTGACCTCCATATTCTAAGGTTCTAGGAAAACTGGTTAGAAGGATAGCCAACATGGTGCCCTCCAGATGTTGTTGGACTACAACTTCCATCATTCCTGACTGACCATGTTGGCTGAGGCTGTTGGAAGCTGTAGTCCAATAACATCTATAGGGTACCACATTAGCTATGCCTGTGTTTGAACATGTGTTTACGTTATACATGCTGAAGTGGCATATGTTCATAGTTATGTGATGCGAATTTGCAGAATCATCAACCAGAAAAAGGGTGCTTCAAATCTAGCCCACTATTTGCACACACAAAAATCAGGTTGCAATGTGTAACTCCTCCCCCCTTCCCTCTTCCTCTTCCCCTGCCCGCTCCAGGCTTCCCTCCCCATGGTCAGACGCACATGTTACCAAATTCTTCCAAGCTACACAGGAAGTGGATTGGATTGTGAAAGACCAACCCAAATTGTGTTTGCATTTTTACACATTTGTAGGGCAGTACAATATCTCAGAGAGGAGGTTAGATCTCTTGCTCCCCTGGTGCATTCACTATAGCTGCCCAATTTCCCTGCTTTTTAAAGTTTGATAGAAATATCGGCTATAGATACATTCTTAAACCATAACGTGTTTTGCCTGTTAGTGAATATATACACTTTTGCAAACGGTTTCCCCTAATATCATGCATTTTCAGATTTCCCCCCAGTAATACATGCATTTTTATGCACACTTTTCCCTAACAGTGACATATGGGAAGAAAGCATTTGTATTGCCTTAAGTGGGAGATGGGGAGGAAATGATTGTGGTTTTTCTTTCTTTCCTGCTTTTCACCAGTTGGATTTGTACATGATTGTTGATTGTTGAACGATTGAGTGTTTTGCTGAAGTGAAAACTGAGTGGATGGAGCAATGTGATGGATGCAAAGAGAGTGTGATTGTTGAATTAGTGGGTATGTCAGTATATGGGTCTTGAATTCCTGATTTGTATTATTACATGCAGTGCTTTTTTGGAGCGGAGCTCTTCAGAATTGTCCGACCCCAAGGACGTGGTAGATCCATCTGAGGCCAGCTGTAATGAATTTGCTAGGCACTCCCAGGATAAAATCTTTAGCATCTGCCAGGATTTAGACTCCAATGTTATAGCAGGTGAATCAAGTGAGGTATCCAGAGCACAGCCTTGTCCCAATTTCTTGGATGAGTTTCAGCTGGTACAGCTTGAGGACGTTGGACAGGTTTGAGGTGCTTGGACAGGTTTTTGCAACCACTTCTGTGCTGAATCCTTGCCCTTCTTGGCTAATAAAAGCTAGGCTGGGCCAGGGAAGTGATTAATGCCTCTCTGCGAGAGGGGGTGGTCCCTGACTGCCTGAAAGAGGCAGTAGTGAAGAGACCCTCCCTGGACCCAGAAAATCTTAATAACTATAGGCCGGTAGCAAATGTTCCATTCCTGGGCAAGGTCCTTGAACGAGTGGTGGCAGGCCAGCTCCAGACACTCTTGGATGAGACCGATCCATTTCAGTTGGGTTTCAGGCCTGGTTTTGGCACGGAAACAGTCTTGGTCACCCTGTATGATGACCTCTGTCGGGAGAGAGACAGGGGGAGTGTGACTCTGTTGATTCTCCTTGATCTCTCAGCGGCTTTCGATACCATCAACCATGGTATACTTCTGAGAAGACTGGCTGAGTTGAGAGTGGGAGGGACTGCATGGTGGTGGTTCCACTCCTACTTGGCAGGTCGCCTCCAGAAGGTGGTGCTTGGGGAACATTGCTCGGCACCCTGGACTCTCCAGTATGGGGTTCCGCAGGGATCAGTTCTGTCCCCCACGCTGTTCAACATCTACATGAAACCATTGGGTGCGGTCATCCGGAGCTTTGGAGTGCATTGACATCAGTATGCTGATGACACGCAGCTCTATTTCTCCTTTTCATCTTCTTCAGGTGAGGCTGTCAATGTGCTGAACCGGTGCCTGGCTGCGACAATGGACTGGATGAGGGCTAATAAACTGAGGCTCAATCCAGACAAGACTGAGATGCTGCTAGTGGGTGGTTATTCTGACCGGATGGTGGATGTCCAACCTGTCCTGGATGGGGTTGCACTCCCCCTGAAGGAGCAGGTTCGTAGCTTGGGGATTCTTCTAGAACCATCTCTGTCACTTGAGGCTCAGGTAGCCTCGGTGGCACGGAGTACCTTCTACCAACTTCGGTTGGTGGCCCAGCTATGCCCCTATCTGGACAGGGATAACCTGGCTTCAGTTGTCCATGTTCTGGTAACCTCCAAATTAGATTACTGCAATGCACTCTACATGGGGCTGCCTTTGAAGATGGTTCGGAAACTGCAGCCTGTGCAAAATGCAGCGGCTGGATTGGTAACAGGGACCAGATGGTTCGAACATATAAAACCAATTCTGGCCTGCTTGCATTGGCTGCCTGTATGTTTCCAAGCTCGATTCAAGGTGCTGGTTTTAACCTATAAAGCCTTACACAGCTTAGGATCACAATACCTGATGGAATGCCTCTCCCAACATGAACCCACCCATACACTATGCTCAACATCCAAGGCCCTCCTCCGGGTGCCTACTCCAAAGCGAGTCTGGCAACAAGGGAGAGGGCCTTCTCAGTGGTGGCCCCCAAATTTTGGAATGATTCTTCTGATGAGATGTGCCTAGACTTTCCTCTACTCCCAGACATTTTAGCGTGTGTTTTTAAATTGCTTTTTAAAAACTGTGTTTTTACATTTGTATATTTGTTTTTAATGTTTTTAATTGTTGTAGACCACCCAGAGAGCTTCGGCTATGGGGCGGTATACAAATGCAATAAATAAATAAATAATAAAAATTAAGGTGCTGGTAGTACTCATACCTTGGTATAAGTGCTGTGGGTGCCAGCACAAATTGGCTGCCATGGACAGCAGAAAAAGAGGTGCCAATACTCCATAGCGGAGTGTACTGTCACAAAAAAAGCTCTGGTTACACATGAACATGCTTTTTTGTAATATTCTTGTGATTTGTTTAGATATATATCATTCTTTTGTTCTATGTTGTACTCTGTTATTGTATTCTGCTGTAGTTTTGTTTTGTATAAGAGTCTCTTTTGTTTTGTTTTACTTACATACATTGTTTAGGGATTTATTGCCTCATTATGTTACTTAAATGTGTAATAATATTAGTACTGAATGTGAAATGTTTATATTTATATGATACACATTGATTTTTGTTGAGATGTAAACCACTTTGAGATTTCTTGAAATATAAAGCAGTATACAAGTTAAATAAATAAAGCAATTTATGTGTTTCTATAGACATTTTTCGGTTGGATAACTGCATTGTAAAATTCCGAGAAGTTCACATTTCAAAGGACGACTGTGTTTCAGTTCACCTATAGTTTCAAGAAGTGCAAATTAGCTTGGCTCACATTAAAATGCTTAACCCATCCCTAGTTGATGGACTCTTGAAGAGCTGAGGGAGGATAGCAGCAGCTGTGGAAGGAAAAAGAGCCAAGATGACAAGATGCAGCTAGTATTGAAGTAGAGATGTCAGCTGATCAACTTAGAATTTTGGGGATACAATGAGACCTGGTGTCAGCTGCAGTATATGAAATTGATTAAAAGGCAACAGCTGCGGCCTGGCTGCCTGAGATAGAAAGAAGATAAGATCTGGAGAAAGTAGTAATAGAACTTTGTCATGTAGCAAAATGGGGGCACTGAGAAGAAGTTTATTTGACTGTAATCAACTATAATAACAAGCTATATTGTATAGGTTATATATGTCCAGGTGTTGTGCAAGTTTGATTTAACTGTTTACATTTTTCCGTAATAACTTCTGAGGTGGTAGCACTGATTGCTTTTTCCTTTTGTGTAGTATTTTACTATGTTGAATCTTTTTGTGTGTGCTGGGTTGGATTTTTAAAATTCATGTGGATTTTTCTTGTATTATTGTTATGTTTAATTAATTTGGGTTTTTTTCACTTTTTAAAAATTATTATCAACCTGTGATCAACAATAGTACATACTTCTCAAATCAGTCGCAGGTTTGACATGATTTCAACAATGCGCTAGAAGTGAACATAAACAAGGAGCTGTAATTGAATGCCCATGTGCTAATTTGCAATAGGGTTCAAGCATTCTTAACAGATTCTTTGAACACTGTAAAACCATAGCCATCAACCAATTTCTTTTGCAATATTCAGTAATACCATTCCACCATATAAAAAGAAATTGTTGTAACTTGTTTTTGTTTCCTAAATGTGGAGAATTTTAAGCCATAACAGCAAACTCCCAATTTTTCCCCCTAACCGTTATTTAATAGAAGGTACAGTATCAATTTCCTACTTCCTTGCAAAAAAGCATTCAAGATGTTAGTAATGCATAAGAGACCCATTTTCTATGTTCTGGCTTCACTGATCTTTCCACTTAATTTATCAGAAAAGAAAAGCAAAAACCACTGGGTGAAAGGGAATAAATAAGCCTCTTTCCACCTCAGCAGTCTTTCAATTCAAATTGCAGTTTTAGGGTGATAGCCTATGTAAGTCATTCTCATAGTAGACCCATTGAAACCAATGGACTTGAGCCACTTAAGCTTGCTGATTGCAATGGTTATGCTCTGAGTGTGACTAACATTAGATATCACCCCTTACAGTGCAATCCTGTGCATGTCTACTCAGATGTCAGTCCCAGTGTGTACAATGCATTTCACCCCTGGGGAGGTGGGTATAGGATTGCAGCTAAGGGATAGGGGAGAAAATTGAAAACTGCATACAAAATACATTTATTAGGAAAAATTCATAATAAAATGCTGAAGAATTTTCATGAGGATTTTTTTATTAAAAAATTGCAAATTGCTGCAGAAATGCGGAGAACTGAATTTAAGACTTAAAAAAATAGAAACTCGAAAGCACCAAAATGGACAGATCGTTCCATCCCTAATTGTACTCCAGTGCTATCCTATACGCAGAGCTTGGAAAAGTTTTTTGAACTACAACTCCCATCAGCCCCAGCCAGCAAAAAAGTAACTTTTCCAAGCTCTGCGTACGTGTCTACTCAGAAGTCCCATTGAACTGGATGCGGAATGGGGATAGACGACTGCAGCCTTAGCAGCTACATTGTGCATCTCTCTCTCACACACACACCCCAACAGTGACATTACTGTGGAATGGAGTAGTTAGCTACTTATCATGATCTGGTTACACATAAGAATGGAAAGATTAGAACAAAATGAATCCCGAAAGATTCCCCTAAAAGAGTAAAAAAGCAAATCAAACACAATATTTGGTCACGCTACTGTTAAGCAATGGATGCACACAAAATTAGAGTGATTAAATAATGAGAAAAAAGTGAGCTTCCTTTCTACCTCTGCATCACAAGCTGACAGAAAGAGCAAGGAGTCTTCTTAAATGTTGGCAGCAGTGAACTGACAACCAAGGAGTGGCAGTTATTCCAAACACATTCAAGTCAAACAGTGTGATATGAAAGATAAATCAATATTCCAAAAGCAGCAGGATTCTTGTTGCTTCCCTTTCTACTGTCAATAAACAATTTGAGGAGTATCAAACTTTCTTTAACCAGCCTTTTAGAAGACACCATAATTATGTTTTATTAACTATATTTACTATTGTTAAGGTTTTCAAATTGACATATTTTGTTTGCATGTGCATTTTTAATAATATAGCAAAAGTTCTCAGTTTTAAAAATACTTCATATAATATGGAAAGGAGGGGAGGGAGCCTGCACATTATCTGTTGCACACACAGGCTGCGTACACACCATACATTTAAAACACATGGCTTTCCCCAAAGAATCCTGGGAACTATCGAGTTCCAAGCACCCTTAACAAACAACAGTTCCCAGGATTCTTTGGAAAAAGTCATGTGGTTAAAAATGTATGGTGCATGCAGGGCCGGCTCCAGGCATACGGGGGCCCTTGGGCATCAGCTTGCCCTGGCCCCCTGGTGGGTGGGTGTGCGTGCACATGCATATGCATGTGTGCCCCCTGTGCCCCCCCACGGCCCCCCTACCTGTCTAGTCTTTACCATTGCCCTTAATGAAGATGGCAGCCACGGTTTCCCTAAGGGGAATGAAGCCTCCGCTGCCATCTTTGCTGATGGCACACGTGCGTGCTACGCGTGCACATCTCTGCCATCAACTAAGATGGCAGCAGCGGCTTCAGTACCTTAGGGAAGCTGTGGCTGCCATCTTCATTAAGGGCAATGCTAAAAAGCCGGCTGACAGGTAAGTGGGGGGCTGCGGATTGCAGAAGGGCAGCGGAGGGCCCCTCAGGGGCTCCTGTAGCTCTGGGGCCCTTGGGCCAGTGCCCAACCTGGCTGCCCTTTAGAACCGGCCCTGGGTGCATGTACAGCCTTAGAGCACAAAACAAGGCACAGTTAAGATTAGCATAAGAAGCAAACATTATTTAGAAAGCCAGCAATAGTACAGCCTGTGCAAAACAAGAGAGACATCTAGAGTGGCCAGATACAAAAGAGGGCTGGGTTCTTGCACCTTTAATATGCTGGCATAACAAGCAACACCTGATGGAACTTCCTGTTTTAACTATTATAGGTGCAGGGAGCTCTTCCGCTTTTGCATCTGGTCACTCTAACGACAGCCCTCTGAAACAGTGCTTGCGTAGCCTTTTCCCTGGCATGTTGGAGTTGTATGGGCAAATGTCGTTTTCAGTCTCATCAGTCCCCTTACCTGCAGTCTGGTGGTACAGCTTGCAAACAGGTTTGCCTCTTCATCTCCCTTTTGTGAGAACCAGAAAATGAATGGCAATGCAACCCTATACATGTCTACACATAAGGAAGTCTCCCTGAGTTCAGTGGGGCTGAATGGGGCTTACTCCCAGGAATCTAGGTATAGGGTTGCACTTCACAGCCTTGGTGACCTCAGCAGGGGGAAATACGTGATGAGGTAGTAGCTACAGCTGCAGCTGACTGAAAGAAGCAAGTCAAGGGTAGAATTTGTACATCAACTAAACAGCACAGGAACAATGTGGAGGGAGAAACTTATCTTCAGGCCCAATGGGATAAAAACTTGCGGCACCAGACTGGCTTTTGGTAATTAGGATGGTGCTGAAAATCTGATGGCCCAGAGAAGATACCAAAATATTATAATAAAAATATAACCTCCTCTTAGGGGATTTTATCCAACTCCCATGAAAAACAAAACACAGACAAAAATAGATCAAAGTAAGCGTCTCCAGGAGTCACATACTTTGGAGATTGGTCATAGCTCTGCTCTCCCAAATCAACAGCCAATTTGATTGCGGTTGCTTGAGACTGACTAAATTGCTCAGCCACACTAGGCATGTTATTGGGGTAGATCAAATTCAAAACATCTCACCACAAAAGCTTACAAGGGAGATCTACAGCAGCACAGAGAGATATGTGTAGAACATCTGTTGCAATGTAATGTTTAACGCAGCCCAAAGACTCTCTGGCACTTCCTGCAGTCTCGGGTGCGGAATGCTTAATAGTTGGGGCCATCTGACTTCTCCAACCCTGCATGTTCAGAATTCCGTGTGCAAACCGATATCCTTTGCAGCATTTTCGGTCCATGAAAAAAATCTTCACTTTCCTTAAAAAAAAAAGTTGCTTCACAAAAAAGAAAAAAGCCTGGTCAACCAGTGCTCCGCCTACCCTGCCCAACATCATGCAGCCAGCCATCCAACCAGGCTGCAGATCTGGCTGGCGTATCTCTCCGCCAGGAGGGTCTCAATGGGGCCATTGTTTCTGCCTGAGCAGCTGCCTTCCAACTCTCAGAATTGGCTTCCCAGTGGCAGCCAAAGGCAGAGTTGCTCTACGAGCTCTGAAGGGCGGTACACAAAGGCTCTTTGGTCGAGGCCTTCTGAAAGGCCAGGAAGGAATCTTTATTCGTAGGAAGACTTTGTTGCAGCCTAAATGTTGGAGAGACTAATGTGAATGACAGAGCCCTGCCTCCTGCTTTAATGACATAAAACACCTTTGTGGTTACTTACTGGTTAGCTAAAGGCTGTCACTTTGATATGTATGCTCTGGGTCCTTTCCCCGGTAGTCTAGCTCCTCCTTCTTCCCCCCCAGTTCAGTTCCCTTCCTCTTGCCTCACATCTACCTCCTATTCCTCCCCCATTGCTTGATATTTTTACCATAGTTCCATGTATCAGGTCTTCTTCCTCTGAATGTTCAGCATTCTGAGAAGGTATTGCCTGGTGTGACAATGAGGTGCAGGTTGCCTGATGTGCTACTTGCAGAAGTTAAGCTGGCAATAATGATTGGCCCGTTATGTCACACTCTGCTCATTATGATGCTCTATCATTTTGCTGTTAGTGCTGTTTATTGTTCGTAACCTGGTTTAGGATTCACTTGGAAAGCAGCCATAGAAAATACAATGAATCAGTCATTGCTGTGTATGGCAAACAAAAGGCAGAGTACATTGTCTCTGTTGCTTATTCCATAAGGTGTAAAATTTTATTAAATTGACTGATCGGGGGGGGGGAAGGAAAAAAGTGTGTGGGGGCAGGGGGAAGATGAAGAAACTCACAATAACCAATTCCTCATTTTTTAAAATAAAAAATCCAGCAGTTCTCTAGATCTGTCTCCAGCCTTCAGTGAAACACACAGGGTACCCTCAAAGCACAACAGACGTTGGCATCCATCCATCAATCCATCCATCCATCCATCCATCCATCCATCCATCCATCCATCCATCCATCCATCCATCCATCCATCCATCCATCTATCGCTTAGAACACCCAATTAAAACCAGCTTCTGACTTCATTAATTATACAGCCACAAGAGTGGCTGTATACTATAGTCAGCATGGATTTTTCGCATTCTGCAATGTTAAATTGAAAATACCCCCGTGTCATTCTGATGCTTCCCATAAGCTCATTTCAAAAGAAAACCTTACAAAACTTATAGTCTTGAACTCATAAACGCTTGCTTAACAACCCTATCAATTTTCATGGTGATACACAAAACAGTCAGAGAGAATCGAGAGTTCAAAGTGTGAAGAGAGAGAGAGAGAGAGAAACCAGACCCTTTTTGGACTTTTTTTTTGGTCAGAGTTCTCATAATCTGTTGAAATTCATTAAAAGTCAGCCAAGTTCACAGAGTACCTGTAATCCTATTACTGACCTTGCCCCATACTCTGACCTTCATCTTTTGCACTTTAAAAGTTTAAAAAATGCCTGGCTGATTTTTAATTAATTTAGGAAATTTAGCATTGAACTCTATGATAAGGCCAGGCAACCACCTGTCAGTGTTCTAAAAGCCAGGCTCCCAGCTGCTTGGCTTAGCTAATCAGGGGCCACACCCATGCCAGACCTTGATTTCACTTGAGACAGTCATGGCTTTCCCCAAAGAATCCTGGGAAGTGTAGTTTGTGAAGGGTGCTGAGAGGAGACTCCTATTCCTGAGAGAGCTCCAGTAGCCAGAGTGGTTTAACAGTCAGCTGCTCTGATTGAAGCTCTGTGAGGGGAACAGGGCATCTCCTACCAACTCTCAGCACCCTTCACTAACCTCTTTGGGAGAAACCATGCCTGTCTAAAGTGAAATAAAGGTCTGGTGTGGATGTGGCCAGGGACAGCTTTGGTTTAAATTTGGGTGGGAAGCTGTATGTGCCTGCTGTAGAATAAAAAGATGGGGGAAATGCTGAAAAACAGTGATACCATTCACAATGTTGTCCTTTTGGAAAGAAAAGGGTTTCCCCTCTGCCCAGTCCCCACCCACCCAATCTCCTCCCCTACCCCTTCCTCCCTCCTCCTCGTCCCCCAGGTCAGTTTCACCAATCCTAAACATGATTGCACAGGAGTAAATCCCACTGAATTAAAAAAGCATGCAAATGATCCAATCTTCCCTCCCTCCCCCCTCCCCCCTCAGTTTTACCTATCCTAGGACTACGACCTGGGAAACCAGGGTTTGAATCCCCACACAGCAATGAAGCTCACTGGGTGACCCTGGGCGAGTCACTGCCTCTAAGCTTCAGAGAAAGGCAATGGTATTCCACCTCTGAATACTGCTTACCATGAAAACCCTATTCATAAGGTTGCCATAAGTCACAATCGATTTGAAGGCAGTCAATTTCATTTTCAAGCATGATTGCATGGGAGTAAATCCCATTGAACTCAATAAGCATGCAAATGATCAAACCTGCCCTCCCCTTCTCCCTCCCATCACCTCCCTGTTGCCCCTTCCCTCCTCCTTCCTTCACCCCTCCCCTTCAAATCCCCTCCTTTCCCCTCCCCTCCCCTCCCCCTCCTTCTGCTCCCCTCTCCCCCTCCTTCTGCTCCCCTCTCCCCCTTCCTCCTTCCATCTACTCTCTCCTTTCCCCCCTTCCTCCTTTCCCCTCCCCTCCTCCCCCACATCAGTTTTACCTATCCTGAGCATGATTGCACGGGAGTAAATCCCACTGAACTCAATAAGCATGCAAATGATCAGACCTGCCTTTCCCCTCCTCCCCCTCTCCTCTCCCCCTCCCCTCTTCCTTCTTCCTTCTCTCTGGCCCACTCCAGTCCTCCCTCCCCCCATTCAGTTTTACCTATCCTGAGCATGATTGCACAGGAGTAAATCCCAGTGAACTCAATAAACATGCAAATGATCAAACCTGCCATTCTCCTCCCCTCCCCCTCCTACCTGCTCCCCTCCCACCTGCTCCCCTCCCCCTCCCCCTCCTCCCCTCCCTCCTCCTTCCTCCCCATCCCGTGGTCAGTTTCACCAATCCTAAGCATGATTGCATAGGAGTAAATCCCACTGAATTCAATAACCATGAAAATGATCAATCCATTGTCAGCACACTTGCACAGGATCCTATTTCTTACTCGGATTAAAAAGCAGAGAAATTCACTAATACGCAAAAAACCTTGCGGTTTAAAAATGTACCTCTAGCCTACAGAAATTTCTATCAAAGTTTAAAAAGCAGGGAAATTGGGCAGCTATAGTGAATGTACCAGGGGATGCTCAGAGGCACGTTACTAAATTCTTCCAAGCTACACAGGAAGTGGATTGGACTGTGAAAGACCAACCCAAATTGTGTTTGCATTTTGACAAATTTGTTGAGCAGTACAATATCTCAGAGGGTCAGGTATCCTGCTCCCCTGGTGCATTCACTATAGCTGCCCAATTTCCCTGCCTTTTAAAGTTTGATAGAAATATCTGTTGGCTATAGGTACATTCTTAAACCACAAGGTTTTTTGCCTGTTCGTGAATATACCAATGGCCATGTTTCTCTTTACTGCTATTCTCTACCTTAAGGATCCGACTACTTCACTGAAAGCTGGAGGCAGTTCTAGAGAACTTCTTGTTTTTAAAAAACGGGGAGTCAGCCTTTGTGTTTCATCATTCCAGTCCCCTGAAACCTCCATAGCACCTAGGAGAACCTAGGTT